>NC_042984.1:3481418-3801418 GCF_901001165.1 Salmo trutta | reverse complement strand
ATCTATATCCACAGTAAAACGACTCCTATATCTACATAACCTGAAAGGCCGCTCAGCAAGGAAGAAGCCACTGCTCCAAAACCGCCATAAAAAAGCCAGACTAAGGTTTGCAACTGCACATGGGAACAAAGATGGTACTTTTTGGAGAAATATCCTCTGGTCTGATGAAACAAAAATAGAACTGTTTGGCCGTAATGACCACCGTTATGTTTGAAGGAAAAAGGGGGAGGCTTGCAAGTTGAAGAACACCGTCCCATCCGTGAAGCACGGGGGTGGCAGCATCATGTTGTGGGGGTACTTTGCTGCAGGAGGGACTGGTGCACTTCACAAAATAGATGGTCTCATAAAGGAAAATTATGTTTATATATTGAAGCAACATCTCAAGACATCAGTCAGGAAGTTAAAGCTTGGTCGCAAATGGGTCTTCCAAATGGACATTGACCCCAAGCATACGTCCAAAGTTGTGGCAAAATGGCTTAAGGACAACAAAGTCAAGGTATTGGAGTGGCCATCACAAAGCCTGACCTCAATCCTATAGAACATTTGTGGGCAGAAATGACAAAGCGTGTGAAAGCAAGGAGGCCTACAAACCTGTCTCAGTTACACCAGCTCTGTCAGGAGGAATGGGCCAAAATTCACCCAACTTATTGTGGGAAGCTTTTGGAAGGCTACCCAAAACGTTTGACCCAAGTTAAACAATTTAAAGTCAATGATACCGAATACTAATTGAGTGTATGCAAACTTCTGACCAACTGGGAATGTAATGAAAGAAATAAAAGCTGAAGTAAATTATTCTCTCTACTATTATTCTGACATTTCACATTCTTAAAATAAAGTGGTGATCCTAACTGACCTAAGACAGGGAATTTTTACTAGGATTAAATGTCAGGAATTGTGAAAACCTGAGTTTAAATGTATTTGGCTAAGGTGTATGTAAACTTCTGACTTCAAATGTACATACACCAGTGTTGGTCAGTGACAACTCAACACACACATATATACACACACACCAGTGTTGGTCAGTGACAACTCCACACACATATATACACACACCGGTGTTGATCGGTGCCGTTTAAGGTGGACACATTTCTATAACAGCATATTGGATGACTCTCATTCAAATTCCATTCAGCCAGCTCAATGTAACATTGACAGGTTTAGGCTACTAGATGATCCTCTAATGTTGTCCCTGTACCCATCATGAGGTTGCTACAACCTAGCCTATGAATGAAAGTTTACAACATAGGTTCACACAGGTCAGGAGACCAATTTGAGGTGACAGACAGTGACATTCAATACCGCCTTCCACACCCTTGTTTGAATCTAGCTGATATAGGGTGTAATCATTAGTCCAGAAGTTGTAAACAATAGTTTCTATTGGACAAATTCAGATATGTTTATCCCTGTTTTGTTCCTTTTACTTCCGTTTAAGAAACGTTTTTCAACAGAATCGGAAGAATGAATACACCCCTGATTACGCGGAAACACAGTTCACTTTTATAGCAGCCACGTTGTATTCCTTATCACATCTATGCACTCTCCTCCTCTCACCTTTTCCCTTCGCTTGTGGACTTCATTACACTTCACCTGTATGTGGCCAGGCAAAAAAAAACTTTCCAAGCCAAACCGCTACACACTGTCACGACTCCTGCCGAGGGTGACTCCTCTCCCTGTTCGGGCGGCGCTCGGCGGTCGTCGTCACCGGCCTACTAGCTGCCACCGATCCCTTTTTCCCTTTTCTGTTGGTTTTGTCTTGATTGTTTGCACCTGTGTATGATTAGTGTTTAGTGGAGTATTTAAGCCCGTTTCCCCCCCACCTGTTCTGTGTGCGGACTTACTTTCTGTCGTCGACTGTTGTCGATGCAGTGGTACGTGTTATCGGATCATTGTGTACTTTTCTTTTACGGTGCAATTCATTAAAAGCCCGTTAGCAACTACTCCTGTTTCCTGCGCCTGACTCCACACCCACCAATCGTTACACACACAGCCTGCATCATTGTCACCATATTAACTAAAGTAACGTCCTAGTCAACATAGCTAATATAACTAACACTTTAGTAAACCCGCTACAATCATACAATAATGTTACAGTTGTATAGTCAGTAAGCAGTTAGACCGGCGGCCCCGGTGGCAATACATTAATTAAATCAAAAACGTACCTTGACTTGGAAGAGTTCCAGTGTTGTGTTGGATAGTCATAGCCAGCTAGCTAACATAGCATCCCTCTTTTTGAGCCTGGTGTTTGAGTAACTAAACTTGCTAGCTGCATTTGCTAGCTAAGTAAGTGAAACTGAAAGTGAAAAAAAATGACACTCTCAATTTCTCTCTTTCTTCTTCATTTTGAATAAATGTATTTGTTCAAAACCTCCAGCATCTTCATAAGATCCTTTGCTGTTGTTCTGGGATTGATTCACACTTTTCACACCAAAGTATGTTCATCTCTAGGAGACACAACGCGTCTCCTTCCTGAGCGGTATGCCGGCTGTGTTGTTCCATGGTGTTTATACTTCCATACTATTGTTTGTACAGATGCACGTAGTACCTTCAGGCGTTTTGAAATTGCTCCCAAGAATGAACCAGACTTTTGGAGGTCTACAATTTTTTTCTGAGGTCTTGGCTGATTTCTTTTGATTTTCGCATGATGTCAAGCACTGAGTTTGAAGGTAGGCCTTGAAATACATCCACAGGTACACCTACAATTGACTCAAATGATGTCAATTAGCCTATCAGAAGCTTCTAAAGCCATGACATAATTTTCTGTAATTTTCCTAGCTGTTTAAAGGCACAGTCAACTTAGTGTATGTAAACTTCTGACCCACTGGAATTGTGATACAGTGAATTATAAGTGAAATAATCTGTCTGTAAACAGTTGTTGGAAAAATGACTTGTGTCATGCACAAAGTAGATGTTCTAACCGACTTGCCAAAACTATAGTTTGTTAACAAGAAATGTGTGGAGTGGTTGAAAAACGAGTTTTAATGAATCCAACCTAAGTCTATGTAAACTTCCGACTTCAACTGTCCTTAATGGTGTTCTGATCCAGACCCCTATCTTTTTTTAAGGTATCTGTGACCAACAGATACATATCTGTATTCCCAGTGATGTGAAATCCACAGATTAGGGCCTAATTCATTTTTTTCAATCGACTGATTACCTTATAAACTGTAACTCAGCCGTACATAGTATACATAGCAACCTCACTAACCTCGTACCCCTGCACATCGAGTCGGTATTGGTACTCCCTGTAGATAGTCATGTTATTACCTCATACCCCTGCACATCGAGTCGGTATTGGTACTCCCTGTAGATAGTCATGTTATTACCTCATACCCCTGCACATCGAGTCGGTATTGGTACTCCCTGTAGATAGTCATGTTATTACCTCATACCCCTGCACATCGAGTCGGTATTGGTACTCCCTGTAGATAGTCATGTTATTACCTCGTACTCCTGCACATCGAGTCGGTACTGGTACTCCCTGTAGATAGTCACGTTATTTTTTACTCGTTATTGTTATTCGTTATTAATTTAGTGTTTATTCCTTGTCACTATTTCTATTTTTCTAATCTTTCACTCTGCATTGTTGGAAAAGGACCCCTAAAATCAGCATTTTTCACTGTTAGTTTACACCTGTTGTTTTACAAGGTACGTGACAAATAAAATGTGATTTGATTTTACAGATGAGTTGGTTAAAACGTTTCTGAATCGTATACCCTGTGTCTTTGCTAGAATAATCTCATGTGGATAAAAAAAAGGCCTAGCCCTCTTGCAATAACTGGGAAGATCTGCCGTAAGAAATGTAGTTGAATAGTTCTACGTCACATGATCTGCTTCTATCAGGTTACACGCTGGGTGGTGGAGGCGTTCTGCTAGGTACCATTCAACGGTTTCTATGGCGACACCCCCACACTGCTCTCAGAACTGGCAACGTGGGCTACAGGTGACGACATCAGTCCCACAAACACACACACACACACACACAGCCCTCAAAACAGGCATCGTTGCGTGGGCAAGGTGATGGCATCAGTCTGAGTGCACTTTCTTTTAAACTACCCATTTATCGCTGACCCACTGATTGGATCAACATTGTTTCCACGTCATTTCAATTAAATTACTTTGAACCAACTTAGAATAGACGTTGAATTGCCACAGTGCCCTGTGAGGAGGCTCATTTTTTTTTATATAGCTTCCATCACGCAACATCCTACAGTTATCCTACTTCCTAGTCCACAAAACACTGTATTGAATACTTCAGAAAAAGTCTTCAAAAACACTACAGTGAATACTTTTTAAAGTCTGCAAAAACACTTTAGTATTCACTGTAGTGAGTGAAGAGGAAAAGCAGCCAACAAGTGCTCAGCATATGTGGGAACTCCTTCAAGACTGTTGGAAAAGCATTCCATGTGAATGGTTGAGAGAATGCCAAGAGTGTCCAAAGCTGTCATCAAGGCAAAGGGTGGCTACTTTGGCGAATCTAAAATATATTTTGATTTGTTTAACACTTTTATTTGTTACTACATGATTCCATATGTGTGATTTCATAGTTTTGATGTCTTCACTATTATTCTACAAAGCAGAAAATAGGATAAATAAAGAAAAACCCTTGAATGAGTAGTAATAACAATACTACAGTATTTACAGTATTTTTACCATAGTATCGTATACATTAATATTTTTGGGGTGTTTACAGTCACCTTATTAGACATGGAGGAAATTGAAGAGTGAAAAAGCATTAACCCACCCACACACAGCAATAACAAACCCACTATGGCAGATCCCACTACAGCAGACCCCACTACGACAGACCCCACTACAGCAGACCCCACTACAGCAGACTCCACTACAGTAGACCCCACTACAGCAGACTCCACTACAGCAGACCCCACTACAGCAGACCCCACTACAGCAGACTCCACTACAGCAGACTCCACTACAGCAGACTCCACTACAGCAGACCCCACTACAGCAGACCCCACTACAGCAGACTCCACTACAGCAGACTCCACTACAGCAGACTCCACTACAGCAGACTCCACTAGAGCAGACCCCACTACAGCAGACCCCACTACAGCAGACCCCACTACAGCAGACCCCACTATAGCAGACTCCACTACGGCAGACCCCACTACGGCAGACCCCACTACGGCAGACCCCACTACGGCAGACTCCACTACAGCAGACCCCACTACAGCAGACCCCACTACAGCAGACCCCACTACGGCAGACCCCACTATGGCAGACTCCACTACGGCAGACTCCACTACGGCAGACCCCACTACGGCAGACCCCACTACGGCAGACTCCACTACGGCAGACTCCACTACGGCAGACCCCACTACGGCAGACCCCACTACGGCAGACTCCACTACGGCAGACCCCACTACGGCAGACCCCACTACAGCAGACCCCACTACAGCAGACCCCACTACAGCAGACCCCACTACAGTAGATTCCACTACAGCAGACCCCACTACAGCAGACCCCACTACAGCAAACCCCACTACAGCAGACCCCACTACAGCAGACCCCACTACGGCAGACCCCACTACAGCAGACCCCACTACGGCAGACCCCACTACAGCAGAGTAAAAATAAACAAAGTAAATGAGAGTGGACATATCCAGTACGCTCAGCCTCGTTGCCATGGCGAGCATTGTGTTGATGCAGGGGCCCTGACTGGCTCTACCCTTGGGCGGGAGAAGGGAGGGGGGAAAAAAACACAATAAATAACATCCTCAACAACATTCCCTTCATGCACTATCTTTGACCAGGGCCTATAGGGTAGTGTACTAGAGAATAGGGTGCCATTTGGGATGCACCTCATAGTGTTAGATGGAGTTGCTGACTTCCTCTATAAGTCAACCCTGGATCTCAAACCATATATCTAGCCCCGAACACTTAGTCCACAGTAAAACAGTGATTCTTACCAGTCTGTTCAGAAGGGAAGATTAGTCAGAACAAACTACGCTTGTAAAATTAATTCCCCAAATTCCCTAGGTTTTCCAGAATTCTTTTTCGGTGAATTCCAGGTTGTCCTTCTTATCCCCTCACAATTCCGGGGAATCTTCCAACCTAGAATTCTGAAAAACATGGGAATTTGGGGAAAGTTCCCTGAATTGTGCAACCCTTTGAGAAAATAAAAGTACAGTTTTTCAACAGTCCACGATTTAGGAGTAGCCAGAGACTATTTAACTAGTTAGCTAATAATTTGACTAGTTAAACTAGTTAGCTAATCATTTGACTAGTTAAACCAGGTGGAACCAGATGTGTTTGTGTGGGGCTACAAACACAAATATTTACTGTTTGGGGGGGTAGTCAACCATTTCTCTAAAGGACCAGCATTCTACAAGATTGGATGGAGGGAGGAAAGGTTGTCACACCTCCTCTTACCACCACCAGAAGCGCACACACACACACACACACACACACACACACACACACACACACACACACACACACACACACTGTGAGGGCCTTCGGCAGGGTTGTGTGGATGAGGGTTGTAAATTTACCACTCACAGCCACCAGAAACAACTTGACAGGACTGGCTCTGTTATCGGTTGAGGCACTAACCTATAACCTCTAACCACTAACCCTTAACATCTAACCACTAACCCTTAACCTCTAACCTATAACCACTAACCTCTAACCACTAACCTCTAACCACTAACCTATAACCACTAACCTCTAACCACTAATCTCTAACCACTAACCTCTAACCACTAACTTCTAACCACTAACCACTAACCTCTAACCTAACACCTCTAACCACTAACCTCTAACCACTAACCTCTAACCACTAACCTCTAACCTCTAACCTCTAACCTCTAACCTCTAAACTCTAATCTCTAACCACTAACCTCTAATCTCTAATCTCTAACCTCTAACCTCCAACCACTAACCACTAACCACTAACCACTAACCTCAAACCACTAACCTCAAACCACTAACCAATAACCACTAACCACTAACCAATAACCACTAACCTCAAACCACTAACCAATAACCACTAACCACTAACCAATAACCACTAACCACTAACCAATAACCACTAACCAATAACCACTAACCTCAAACCACTAACCAATAACCACTAACCACTAACCAATAACCACTAACCACTAACCACTAACCACTAACCTCAAACCACTAACCTCTAACCTCTAACCAATAACCACTAACCAATAACCACTAACCTCAAACCACTAACCTCAAACCACTAACCACTAACCACTAACCACTAAACACTAACCAATAACCAATAACCACTAACCTCAAACCAATAACTACTAACCACTAACCACTAACCACTAACCTCTAACCACTAACCACTAACCACTAACCACTAACCACTAACCTCTAACCACTAACCTATAACCACTAACCTATAACCACTAACCACTAACCTCTAACCACTAACCACTAACCTCAAACCACTAACCAATAACCACTAACCACTAACCTATAACCACTAACCACTAACCTCTAACCACTAACCACTAACCAATAACCACTAACCTCTAACCTATAACCACTAACCTCTAACCACTAACCAATAACCACTAACCTCAAACCACTAACCACTAACCAATAACCACTAACCACTTACCACTAACCTCTAATTTAAATCAAATTTATTTATATAGCCCTTCTTACATCAGCTGATATCTCAAAGTGCTGTACAGAAACCCAGCCTAAAACCCCAAACAGCAAGCAATGCAGGTGTAGAAGCACGGTGGCTAGGAAAAACTCCCTAGAAAGGCCAAAACCTAGGAAGAAACCTAGAGAGGAACCAGGCTATGAGGGGTGGGCCAGTCCTCTTCTGGCTGTGCTGGGTGGAGATTAGAAACCTGGAGAGGAACCAGGCTACGAGGGGTGGCCAGTCCTCTTCTGGCTGTGCCGGGTGGAGGTTATAACAGCACATGGCCAAGATGTTCAAATGTTCATAAATGACCAGCATGGTCAAATAATAATAATCATAGTAGTTGTCGAGGGTGCAACAAGTCAGTAACACAAGAGTAAGTGTCCATTGGCTTTTTCATAGCCGATCTTTGGGATATCTCTACCGCTCCTGCTGTCTCTAGAGAGTTGAAAACAGCAGGTCTGGGACAGGTAGCATGTCTGGTGAACAGGTCAGGGTTCCAGCAGGTCTGGGACAGCAGGTCTGGGACAGGTAGCACGTCCGGTGAACAGGTCAGGGTTCCATAGCTGCAGGCAGAACAGTTGGAACTGGAGCAGCAGCACGGCCAGGTGAACTGGGGACAGCAAGGAGTCATCAAGCCAGGTAGTCCTGAGGCATGGTCCTAGGGCTCAGGTCCTCAGAGAGAGAGAAAGAAAGAGAGAAAGAGAGAATTAGAGAGAGCATATTTAAATTCACACAGGACACCGGAAAAGACAAGAGAAATACTCCAGATGTGACAGACTGACCCTAGCCCCCCGACACATAAACTACTGCAGCATAAATACTGGAGGCTGAGACAGGAGGGGTCAGGAGACACTATGGCCCCATCCGATGAAACCCCCGGACAGGGCCAAACAGGTAGATTATAACCCCACCCACTTTGCCAAAGCACAGCCCCCACACCACTGGAAGGATATCTCCAACCACCAACATACCATCCCGGGACAAGGCCGAGTATAGCCCACAAAGATCTCCGCCACGGCACAACCCAAGGGGGGAGCCAACCCAGACAGGAAGACCACGTCAGTGACTCAACCCACTCAAGTGACGCACCCTTCCCAGGGACGGCATTGAAGAACACCAGTAAGCCAGTGACTCAGCCCCTGTAATAGGGGTAGAGGCAGAGAATCCCAGTGGAAACAGCTTAGAAATTCTAGGAACAATTAGGAGGCCCGCGTCTTGTGACCGTAGCGTACGTGTAGTTATGTACGGCTAACCACCAACCTATAACCACTAACCACTAACCTATATTCTCTAACCACTAACCACTAACCTAGAACCACTAACCTATATTCTCTAACCACTAACCTAGAACCACTAACCAGAACCACTAACCACTAACCTAGAACCACTAACCAGAACCACTAACCTAGAACCACTAACCAGAACCACTAACCACTAACCTCTAACCACTAACCTAGAACCACTAACCTATAACCACTAACCACTAACCACTAACATATAACCACTAACCTCTAACCACTAACCACTAACCACTAACCACTAACCACTAACCTCTAACCACTAACCTCTAACCACTAACGACTAACCTCTAAACTCTAACCACTAACCACTAACCACTAACCACTGACCACTAACCTCTAACCACTAACCACTAACCTCTAACCACTAACCACTAACCTCTAACCTCTAACCACTAACCTCTAACCAGTAACCACTAACCACTAACCTATATTCTCTAACCACTAACCACTAACCACTAACCACTAACCTCTAACCACTAACCACTAACCTATAACCACTAACCTCTAACCACTAACCACTAACCACTAACCTATAACCACTAACCACTAACCACTAATCACTAACCTCTAACCACTAACCACTAACCACTAACCTCTAACCAAAAACCTATAACCACTAACCACTAACCACTAACCACTAACCACAAACCACTAACCTCTAACCACTAACCACTAACCTCTAACCAAAAACCTATAACCACTAACCACTAACCACTAACCTATAACCACTAACCACTAACCTCTAACCACTATCCTCTAACCACTAACCTATAACCACTAACCACTAACCTCTAACCACTAACCACTAACCACTAACCTCTAACCAAAAACCTATAACCACT
Source organism: Salmo trutta (assembly GCF_901001165.1). NCBI lineage: Eukaryota > Metazoa > Chordata > Actinopteri > Salmoniformes > Salmonidae > Salmo > Salmo trutta. Next base: position 3,791,630 of record NC_042984.1, on the reverse strand, counting down.
AACCACTAACCACTAACCTATAACCACTAACCACTAACCACTAACCTATAACCACTAACCACTAACCACTAACCTCTAACCACTATCCTCTAACCACTAACCTATAACCACTAACCACTAACCTCTAACCACTAACCACTAACCACTAACCACTAACCACTAACCTCTAACCACTAACCTATAACCACTAACCACTAACCTCTAACCACTAACCACTAACCACTAACCACTAACCTCTAACCACTAACCTATAACCACTAACCACTAACCACTAATCTCTAACCACTAACCTATAACCACTAACCTATAACCACTAACCACTAACCACTAACCAATAACATATAACCACTAACCACTAACCACTAACCTCTAACCACTAACCACTAACCTCTAACCTCTAACCTCTAACCACTAACCACTAACCTCTAACCTATAATCACTAACCACTAACCACTAACCAATAACCTATAACCACTAACCAATAACCTATAACCACTAACCTCTAACCACTAACCACTAACCACTAACCTCTAACCACTAACCTCTAACCACTAACCTCTAACCTCTAACCTCTAACCACTAACCACTAACCTCTAACCACTAACCACTAACCACTAACCTCTAACCTCTAACCACTAACCACTAACCAATAACCTCTAACCACTAACCTCTAACCTCTAACCTCTAACCACTAAGCACGAACCACTAACCTCTAACCACTAACCTCTAACCACTAACCACTAACCTCTAACCACTAACCACTAACCACTAACCTATAACCACTAACCACTAACCACTAACCACTAACCTCTAACCACTAACCTCTAACCACTAACCTATAACCACTAACCACTAACCACTAACCACTAACCTAGAACCACTAACCACTAACCTAGAACCACTAACCACTAACCTATAACCACTAACCACTAACCTAGAACCACTAACCACTAACCTAGAACCACTAACCACTAACCACTAACCACTAACCTCTAACCACTAACCTCTAACCACTAACCACTAACCTAGAACCACTAACCACTAACCTAGAACCACTAACCACTAACCTAGAACCACTAACCACTAACCACTAACCACTAACCTCTAACCACTAACCTATAACCACTAACCACTAACCTAGAACCACTAACCTAGAACCACTAACCACTAACCTAGAACCACTAACCTCTCCTGCAAGATAGTACAAGTCTTTCACAAATAGGTTTTTAATTCAACACTCATTGTAAAAGATTCCAAACGGCCGTAGCAGCATGTCTGAATGTGTGTAGGTGTTTGCTATCCTCGTTGGAACCACCTTGATCTCGCGAGCTCACATTCGGTTCGTAGCGAACGTGAGCTCGCGAGATCAAGATGGTTTTGTACGAGGAGTTTACACAGCTTTGATGAGTGTGTGTGTCAGTTCTGCTGCGTTGTCCCCTCAACCCTCCAAACTGTGTCTGTGTCTGGGTGTCATTTTCTCCCATATCAGGCCACGCGCACACACACACACACACACACACACACACACACACACACACACACACACACACAGACCAGCAGGTAGGCAGGTAACCTTTGAGATTAATTGACTATGCTTTTCATCCTGATTCCCTCCTCCTGGTCCTCGTGTGTGTGTGTGTGTGTGTGTGTGTGTGTGTGTGTGTGTGTGTGTGTGTGTGTGTGTGTGTGTGTGTGTGTGTGTGTGTGTGTGTGTGTGTGTGTGCGTGTGGGTGTGTGTGTGTGTGTGTGTGTGTGTGTGTCTGTTTATGTACGCTTCTGTTTGTGTCTGTGTCTGTGTCTGTTTACGTATGCTTCTGTATGTGTGTATGTTTATGTATTCTTCTGTTTGTGTGTGTGTTTATGTATTCTTCTGTTTGTGTGTATTTATGTATGCTTCTGTATGTGTGTATGTTTATGTATTCTTCTGTTTGTGTGTGTGTTTATGTATTCTTCTGTTTGTGTGTGTATTTATGTATGATTCTGTTTGTGTGTGTATTTATGTATGCTTCTGTTTGTGTGTGTGTTTATGTATGCTTCTGTTTGTGTGTGTGTTTATGTATGCTTCTGTATGTGTGTGTATTTATGTATGCTTCTGTATGTGTGTGTGTGTTTATGTATGCTTCTGTATGTGTGTGTGTTTATGTATGCTTCTGTTTGTGCGTGTGTTTATGTATGCTTCTGTTTGTGTGTGTGTGTTTATGTATGCTTCTGTTTGTGCGTGTGTTTATGTATGCTTCTGTTTGTGTGTGTGTGTTTATGTATGCTTCTGTATGTGTGTGTGTTTATGTATGCTTCTGTTTGTGTGTGTGTTTATGTATGCTTCTGTTTGTGTGTACTCCACCTCTCCCAGTTGTCCCCAGGTGACCGTAGCCAATTACAGGCAAAACCTTCATGGCGCCTCCATGGCATTATCCAGGCATGAAGAGAGGCTAGTCATTACTACACATAATGGTCCCCAGGGCTGAAACTTGTTCTGGGCCTCCTGATAAAGCCAACATGGAACCAGATGGGCTAAACGTCCAATGTGTCAAGTAATTATCTTTTTGTTTTCTCATGATTTGGTTGGGTCTAATTGTGTTGCTGTTCTGGGACTCTGTGGGGTCTGTTTGTGTTTGTGAACAGAGCCCCAGGACCAGCTTGCTTAGGGAACTCTTTTCCAGGTTCATCTCTCTATAGGTGATGGCTTTGTTATGGAAGGTTTGGGAATTGCTTCCTTTTAGGTGGTTGTATAATTTAACAGCTCTTTTCTGGATTTTGATAATTAGCGGGTGTCGGCCTAATTCTGCTCTTCATGCATTATTTGGTGTTTCGCGTTGTACACAGAGGATATTTTTGTAGAATTCTGCATGGAGAGTCTCAATTTGGTGTTTGTCCCATTTTGTGAATTCTTGGTTGGTTAACGAACCCCAGACCTCACAACCATAAAGGGCAATGGCTTCTAGAACTGATTTCGGGGCTTTTTCACATCTTTGTGGAAGTTACCTGTGGTGCTGATGTTTTGGCCGAGGTGGTGTCTAGATGGAATTTGTATTTGTGGTCCTGGCAACTGGACCTTTTTTGGAACATGATTATTTTTTGTTACTGAGATTTATTGTCAGGGCCCAGGTCTTACAGAATCTGTGCAGAATATCTAGGTGCTGCTGTAGGCCCTCCTTGGTTGGTGACAGGAGCACCAGATCATCATCAAACAGTAGACATTTGACTTCATATTCTAGTAGGGTGAGGCCGGGTGCTGCAGACTGTTCTAGTGCCCTCGCCAATTTGTTGAAGAGGGTGGGGCTTAAGCTGCATCCCTGTCTCACCCAACAGCCCTTTGGAAAGAAATGTGTGTGTTTTTGTACAATTTTAACCACACACTTGTTGTTTGTGTACATGGATTTTATAATGTCGTATGTTTTTCCCCTAACACCACTTTCCATCAATTTGTATACAGACCATCACGCCAAATTGAGTCAAAAGCTTCTTTTTTTTATCAACAAAGCATGAGAAGACTTTGCCTTTGTTTTGGTTTGTTTGTCAATTAGGGTATGCAGTGTGAATATGTGGTCTGTCCTACGGTCATTTGGTAAAAAGCCAGTTTGACATTTGCTCAATACATTGTTTTAACTGAGGAAATGTACAAATCTGCTGTTCATATCCCATGGTAGTTATTGGGGTCAAATTTGTCTCCACTTTTGTGTATTGGGGTGATCAGTCCTTGGTTCCAAATATTGGGGAAGATGCCAGAACTGAGGATGATGTTAAAAAGTTTATTAAGTATAGTTAATTGGAATTTGTGGTCTGTATATTTATCATTTCATTTAGGATACCATCAATACCACAGGCCTTTTTGGGAGGAGGGTTTGTATTTGGTGCTGTAGTTCATTCATTGTAATTAGAGAATCCAGTGGGTTCTGGTAGTCTTTAATAGTTGATTCTAAAATTTTTATTTGATCATGTATATGTTTTTGCTGTTTGTTCTTTGTTATATGGCCAAAAAGATTGGAGAAGTGGTTTATCCATACATCTCCGTTTTGGAGACTCTTCGTGAAGTGGTTAGATTCTATGGATTCTTTCTCTCTCTCTGCTAATCGGCACTAGTTTTTTTTACCTTCTAAATAGCTACCTCAAGCCAATTGGAGGAGAGGCCTTCTCCAAATAGAGCCACTCTAAGACACAATATAGGCTAAACCTCACGGCTCCTCTACTTTCAGGCTGTTTCTTCACTTTATGAATTTCAAACAACTGTCCCAATTCTTTCTTCCTCTGCCAATCTCTGGCTGACAACCCACCTTCTGCCCCTAACACCTCCCAGTAGAACCTTAGAACATGGGATGCTGTTAAGGTGCGCATTAGGTGAATAATAATCATAACGCTAGTCAAAATTTACATCTGAGTTAGAAATTAAATTTATGGAAAGGTGAAGAAGAAAATAAAATGTCTGAACTTAAGCAGGAATATGATATTTTGTTTTTTTTGTACCATCATATTTGAAATGCAAGAGAACGGCCATAATGTATTATTCCAGCCCAGGTGCAATTTAGATTCTGGCCACTGGATGGCAGCCGTGTATGTGCAACGTTTGAGACTGATCAAATGAACCATTGAATTTCTGTTCAAAATTTTGTATCAATACTGCCCAAATGTGCCCAATTTGTTTATTCATTAATTTATGTTCAAAACTGTGCACTCTCCTCAAACAATAGCATGGTATTATTTCACTGTAATAGCTACTGTAAATTGGACAGTGCAGTTAGATAAACAAGAATGTAAGGTTTCTGCCAACATCAGAAATGTCTATGTCCTGGGAAATGTTCTTGTTACTTACAACCTCATGCTAATCGCATTAGCCTAGGTTAGCTCAACCGTCCCGTGGAAGGGACACCAATCCCAAAGAAGATTTATTTTTAAAAGAGACAACTACAGTTTAAACTCAAATATAGCATACTATTTAATGGAAACTAAACCTGATAAACATCTCACAAAACGAATACATAACAAACCAGTTCATTTTTAATCATAAAGATTCAAATACATTAAATAGGAAACAATGCGATTAATGACAATTTTAAAATCTATGCATATCTATATAAATCAGAATTACTCAGTGGGAATGACCCTACAACCTTCTTAGACCCGACTCTCCTGAAGCAGCTATCAGCAGACAAAAAGTCATCACCAAAAATAAATCTTAGATACTGTTAAAACATTCACGTGGAGAAAAGCACCAGGTATGGACATAGTAGCACCCTCATTTACAAAAATGACAACAAACGTCACTCAATCCAGTGCTTCCTAGTTCCATGTATCAAACCGTTAATTTAGTTACATTTAAACCAAGACAATTTGGAGAGTCCCCTGCTGATTACAAACCCACAAGTTTAATAAATTGCAACAATAAAATCATAACAAAGCTCATAAGCAACAAAATGGCAGAAGTCTTACCAGACTTGGTACATATCAAATAGGGTTTATTAAAAATAGACATTTACAAAAGAAATAGATGAACATGTTTCAGTTTAATACAATATCCTAAAAATGATAAAAAAATATGTTTATCATTAAAAGTTGGAGATGCTGAAAAGGCTTTTGACTGTTTTGAATGGCTTTTTCTATTCAAATCTTTTGGAACCTTTCAAATTTATCAAAAATCATTACATTCTGAATAAAAACAAACGTTTAACAACTTTCTAAGTCTGAGGGTGGTTTTAACCTTCAAGACTTGGAATTGTATCAACTAACCACCTAAGTCTTTTATTGAAGACATATTGTTAAAATGCACTAAAGAGAAACAATGGGTAAGTACTGACGATGCGCATACTCACACCCAGAATCTTTTCACGTATCTATTGTCAAAGGATAAAAAAAACATTAATAACTACGTAGTTTATAATATTATGAAAATGAAACAGATTTGACAAGAACCAATATAACTCCCCCCCCCAAAAAAACTATCCTTGGATAGCTTTTCAGAATGCACCGATAAATTGGTCCACTATCAGTGTCAATCCCTGGATAGCTTTTCAGAATGCACCGATAAATTGGTCCACTATCAGTGTCAATCCCTGGATAGCTTTTTATCTTTCGGTCCACTATCAGGTATGAAGGTAAGGCCCAGATGCAGACAACGTTGAATTAACAATGGTTTAATAATCCAACAGGGGCAATAGACAGGTCAAGGCAGGCAGGGGTCAGTAAACCAGAGGTGGGGCAACGGTGCCGGACGGCAGGCAGGCTCAGGGTAGGCAGAGGTCAGTAAACCAGAAGTGGGGCAACGGTGCTGGACGGCAGGCAGGCTCAGGGTAGGCAGAGGTCAATAATCCAGAGGTGGGGCAAAGGTACAGGTCGGCAGGTGGGCTCAGAGTCAGGACAGGCAAGGGTCAAAACCAAGAGTGTGAGGAAAAAGAGAAATTGGGAAACGCAGGAGCTGAGACACAAAAACTCTGGTTGACTTGACGAACAAGGCGAACTGGCAACAGACCAACGGAGAACAGAGGTTTCAATACACAGGGGATAATGGGGAAGATGGACGACAACTGGAGGGGGGCGTGGAGACAAATCAAATTGTATTGGTCACATACACATGGTTAGCAGATGTTAATGCGAGTGTAGCGAAATGCTCGTGCAGTAATATCTAACAAGTAATCTAACAATTTCACAACAACTAGCTTATATACACAAGTGTAAAGGAATGAATAAGAATATGTACATATAAATACATGGATGAGCGATGGCCGAACGGCATAGGCAAGATGCAGTAGATGGTAAAGAGTACAGTATATACATATGAGATGAGTAATGTAGGGTATGTAAACATCACATAAAGTGGCATTGTTTCTTACATCCAAATGTTAATTATTAAAGTGGCTAGAGATTTGAGTCAGTATGTTGGCAGCAGCCACTCAATGTTAGTGATGGCTGTTTAACAGTCTGATGGCCTTGAGATAGAAGCTGTTTTTCAGTCTCTCGGTTCCAGCTTTGATGCACCTGTACTGACCTCGCCTTCTGGATGATAGCAGGGTGAACAAGCAGTGGCTCGGGTGGTTGTTGTCCTTGATGATCTTTTTGGCCTTCCTGTAACATCGGGTGGTGTAGGTGTCCTGGAGGGCAGGTAGTTTGCCCCCAGTGATGCGTTGCGCAGACCTCACTACCCTCTGGAGAGCCTTCCGGTTATGGGCGGAGCAGCTGCCGTACCAGGCGGTGATACAGCCCGACAGGATGCTCTCGATTGAGCATCTGTAAAAGTTTGTGAGTGTTTTAGGTGACGACAAATTTCTTCACCACTCTGTCTGTGTGGGTGGACCATTTCTGTTTGCCCGTGATGTGTACGCCGAGGAACTTAACTTTTCACCTTCTCCACCACTGTCCCGTCGATGTGGATGGGGGGGGGGGGGGGGGGGGTGCTCCCTCTGCTGTTTCCTGAAGTCCACGATCATCTCCTTTTGTTTTGTTGACAATCACAAAGACAGGTGAAACAGATCAGGGTGTTACAGTCCACATGGAAAACTTAAGGAATAGGAACCATAAATGACTTGGATAAATAGGAAATACATGTATTTCCATTCCATAATTGGACTGACCGATGTAAATATTTTCAAATGACTTCAACAAAAGTTTCATATGACAACATTTTCATTTTAAATATTTTAGACATCAGAGCAATCTTGATGAAATCCAATTTGAATCAGAGAAAGATATTCATATGATAGGTAAAATATTCAAAAACCTTGCAGAGAGCCTATCCAACTGAAAAATCTAAACTTTTGGAAGTGATATTTTAAAATAACTGATATTGGCACAAAATGGAAGGAATGTTGGAACAGAACTAACAAAATGTGTAAGTCGCTCTGGATAAGAGTGTCTGCTAAATGACGTAAATGCAAATGTAATATTGAAAAATGTTAACTCTATATATGACATGCTACTGGTGTCTTTAAGCCCATAACCATGTGTGTGAGGTGTATACTTTTGTTTCAAAGTAGATTTGTTTTTTAAGACTACCAAGAAACTGATTTAGCCCACTGCAGTAAAAGGTTAACACACTCACACAGCCAATCCTCACTGTGTTTTTTCTCTCTCTCTGTCTCTTTCTTCCAGTCCACTGGCTCAAAAGCCCCTATGGCTAAACCTGTTCTCACTCTCCTCATTCCAGCATCAACAAGACAGTCTGCTACCTACTGCCTCGCTCTCCTCACTCCAGCATCGACAAGACAGTCTGCTACCTACTGCCTCGCTCTCCTCACTCCAGCATCAACAAGAAAGTCTGCTACCTACTGCCTCGCTCTCCTCACTCCAGCATCAACAAGACAGTCTGCTACCTACTGCCTCGCTCTCCTCACTCCAGCATCAACAAGACAGTCTGCTACCTACTGCCTCGCTCTCCTCACTCCAGCATCAACAAGACAGTCTGCTACCTAATGCCTCTCTCTCTCTTTCGTAAAAGAAAAACGAAATATGAAATGCTACTCAGTCTACCTACAACCTCTCACTCTCTGAGGTAAAGATAAATGATCATATGCCACTCAGACAGTTTATAGATCCTCAGAGCATTTGTTCCAATGGTGAGTGAATTCCCTGCCCTTTTACGCTACGAGTGCTTTGTGAAATTACTTTTTAATGAAGTTCTCTAAAGGGAATAGGTCAATCTGTTTCTTAAAGCTCCAGAGATTAACTGAATGCTGCGGTCTTGTTTTTTTATCCAGGGGCTTTAGGGAATCCTGAACAGACAGCTACATTAAAAAAGGATAGTGAGACATTTAAAAAAACACTTCTCATCAAACAGAGATCTTCTCAGTTAGGGTATAAACATGGACAGTGGTTGTCCTCTTCAACAGAATACTGAATCTCCTCAGCTAGGATATTAACAGTGGTTGTCTGTGTAGACTAGGCCTTTGATTTCCTTCTTGCCCGCAACAGAAAATGTCATAACATTGATGTCTCCTGGGGTGTATTCATTAGTTAGATTCCATTACAAAACGTTTCGTCTGTTGCAAAATGTTTTGCAATGGAACCTGTTTACTCCAAACGAAAAACGTTTTGCGATGAAAATAAAATGTTCTATTGGACAAATGAAGGTAGGTCCCTCCCTGTTTCGTTCCGTTTGCGACGTTTGCTTTCGTTTCGTTCTTTTGGTAGATCGTATTGACCTGAGCACATTTTGTTGTATAATTTACTTACTTACTGACTTTATTGTCCCCATGGGGAATTTTTTTTGCAGTATCATGTACACATTTAAAGTGGAGTTTAAATACAAAACAAAATTGTCAATAAAACTTTCATAACAGTTACATACCAATAAAACTTAAAAAAAAAAAAAAAAGACTAGCCTGCTGGCCTTACTGAGTCGATGGGAACATTAGCCCAAGCTATTTTGGAGAGATATCACACCTGGCACAAATTATTGACAGTTAGCGTATCAGTAGTAATTATCCTGTTGTAGGTTAGGTTGAATAATCTATGTGCATTGGATTTAGACATAGGAAAAGTATAGAAAGGTCCTGTCTATGAGGGGCAAGAATGATTCCATAAGGGTTGGACAGGAGCCATCTGACTGGGGTTGGAACATGTTTAGCAAAAATGAATAGAACCCGCCTGTCTGGGTTACGATGAGTTCGAGATTGAGTTACTTACTATCCAACTGTTTATATTTTAAAGGGAAGCGAGGAGATGGCTTTCAACGTTGCAGATATGGGGAGAGGAGTGAGACTAACAAGATGCAGATAGCAGGATCGTATCACAACAAGGTAGATCAGAGCTCGACAGCCAGCCTGGCCCAGCCTGGGTCATCCAACTGAGACATTCACCTCGTGTATACTGTAGATAAAACACTGACTCTGTGTCACTATACTGATCAGCTGAAACATCCAGTTGGGTGATTAGATCTAGATTGGGCTTTCATCATGTCTGTCTGTATCTTGAGTAGAGTGGCAAGTGAGGTTGCTGAGGCACTAACAAACAGAACCTCAAAATCAGACACGTAGACAACATTCCAATATGCCTTAGCTAACCCTTTTGTTCCACTTCCCACACATGCGGTGACCTCACCTGGTTTAAATGGTGTCTCTAGAGACAATATTTATCTCATCGTCACTCAATGCCTAGGTGTACCTCCACTGTATTCACATCCTACCCATACCCTTGTATGTACATTATGCCTTGAATCTATTCTTCCGCGCCCAGAAACCTGCTCCTTTTAATCTCTGTTCTGAACGTACTTGACGACAAGTTCTTAAAGCCTTTAGCCGTACCCTTATCCTACTTCTCTTCTGTTCCTCTGGTGATGTAGAGGTTAATCCAGGCCCTGCAGTGCCTAGCTCCACTCCTACTCCCCAGGCACTCTCATTTGTTGACTTCTGTAACCGTAAAAGCCTTGGTTTCATGCATGTTAACATTAGAAGCCTCCTCCCTAAGTTTGTTTTATTCACTGCTTTAGCACACTCTGCCAAACCGGATGTCCCAGCCGTGTCTGAATCCTGGCTTAGGAAGGCCACCAAAACCCCTGAAATTTCCATCCCTAACTATAACATTTTCCGACAAGATAGAACGGCCAAAGGGGGCGGAGTTGCAATCTACTGCAGAGATAGCCTGCAGAGTTTTGTCATACTATCCAGGTCTGTGCCCAAACAGTTCGAGCTTCTACTTTTAAAAATCCACCTTTCCAGAAACAAGTCTCTCACCGTTGCCGCTTGCTATAGACCACCTTCTGCCCCCACTATGCCCCAAACACCATATGTGAATTGATTGCCCCCCATCTATCTTCAGAGCTCGTGCTGTTAGGTGACCTAAACTGGGACATGATTAACACCTCGGCCATCCTACAATCTAAGCTTGATGCCCTCAATCTCACACAAATTATCAATGAGCCTACCAGATACAACTTCAAATCCATAAACACAGGCACCCTCATAGATATCATCCTAACCAACCTACCCTCCAAATACACCTCTGCTGTCTTCAACCAGTATCTCAGTGATCACTGCCTCATTGCCTGCGTCTGTAATGGGTCTGTGGTCAAACGACCACCCCTCATCACTGTCAAACGCTCCATAAAACACTTCAGCCAGCAGGCCTTTCTAATCGACCTGGCCCGGGTATCCTGGAAGGATATTGACCTTATCCCGTCAGTAGAGGATGCCTGGTTATTCTTTAAAAGTGCTTTCCTCACCATCTTAAATAAGCATTGAGCATTCTGCGCTGTACTCTTGCAGTAATCTTTGCAGGACGGCCACTCCTAGGGAGAGTAGCAACAGTGCTGAACTTTACCCATTTATAGACAATTTGTCTTACCGTGGACTGATGAACATCAAGGCTTTTAGAGATGCTTTTGTAACCCTTTCCAGCTTTATGCAAGTCAAGTCAACAATTCTTAATCTTAGGTCTTCTGAGATCTCTTTTGTTCGAGGCATGGGTCACATCAGGCAATGCTTCTTGTGAGTTTTTTTATAGGGCAAGGCAGCTCCGACCAACATCTCCAATCTCGTCTCATTGATTGGACTCCAGGTTAGCTGACTCCAATTAGTTTTTGGAGAAGTCATTAGCCTAGGGGTTCACATACTTTTTCCAACCAACACTGTGAATGTTTAAATTATGTATTCAATATAGACAAGAAAAATACAATAATGTCTGTGTTATTAGTTTAAGCACACTATGCTTGTCTATTGATGTGAATTAGATGAAGATCAGATCAAATTTGATGACCAATTTATGCAGAAATCCAGATAATTCCAAAGGGTTCACATACTTTTTCTTGCCACTGTACATTACATTCTCTGGCGGCAACAGCTCTGGTGGACATTCCTGCAGTCAGCATGCCAAGTACATGCTCCGTCCAAATTTGAGATATCTGTGGCATTGTGTTGTGTAACAAAACTGCACATTTTAGAGTAGTCTTTTACTGTCCCCAGCACAAGGTGCACCTGTGTAATGATCATCCTGTTTAATCAGCTTCTTGATATGCCACTCCTGTCAGGTGGATGGGTTATCTTGGCAAAGGAGAAATACTACCTAACAGGGAGATAAACAAATTTATGCACAAAATTTGAGAGAAATAAGCTTTTTTGTGTTTATGGAACATTTCTGGGATTTTGTTTATTTTAGCTTATGAAACATGGACCCAACACGTTACCTTTATATTTTTGTTCAGTATACAACGGGTTATAGTTATGTAGAGTAACCCTAGGTGTAAAATAGTAAATAATGGCTATATCTCAGAAAGTTTTTTTTAAACTGTCAAGAGGAATAAATCAGGCTTGTCCACTATCTGACACTTCTGTTCTAATGCCGTTAAGGATGTCCTCTCACCCTCTCACATCTCAAACCCGTGCCCTATGGCTAATGCTAGTGCATGTGATTAGGTGTCTCTCTTTTTCATCACCCATTCCCCAAGAATTCACTGCCCTCTCCTGCTCTAATTCACCCATCCCGTCTCTTCTTCACACTCCTCCTCTCTTCCTCAAGATGGGCGACAGGTAGCCTAGCGGTTAGAGCGTTGGGTCAGTAACTGAAGGACCGCTTCGTTTGAATCCTTAAGCCGACAAGGTTGTGAGCAAGGCACTTACTTCCCAGCTAACAATTATTGAGAGACAAACGTTAGAGTCCAGTTTTCCTGTAGTTACGGGAACATTTTATGTATGTTAGCAAAAAACATCCTACCCTATTTAGCATGTTTTGGAGTTAGAGGTAGGAGAACTTTCTCTTAATGTCAAACAGAACTTACCCACCACGTTGTTACCACGTTCTCAGAATATACAACAGTAATGTTCCAAAGAGTCTGTCATCAACTTCTGTTGCAAAACGTTCTGGAAATCGACTAATGAATACACCCCCTGGCTTTCTGTATGATGAAAGCAACAATCCATAACGTTTACATAATGTGACGAAGATGCACACTCTCGTCCTTTTAGAAACACAACTAATGCATTCCCCCGAATTGTCTGTATGCCTAGGGATCTCCCGCTGTGGCGTGTAATTTAAGTCGCATGTTTATTCATGTTCAGATGAGAGCTCGCTTTTGTATGTGTTAGCAATAGTGTTTCTTTACATTCATTCTTAGATCAACCCGTTGCTTAAACTAGTATTTGTAATACTTCTTTCACAACGTTTGTAATACTTCTTCCACAACTTAGCAGCTTGAGAGTCTTAAGCTTACCTAAGATATGCTTCCCAGTCGAAACAGTTCACACATACAGTATATTCTGATGATATTTTTGACATTTTTTTGTTCGTTTGGTGTCCTGTAGTTTTTTTTCCCGGCAGTTCATGTACGATATTTTGGCAGTATTCTAGAGCATCAAAACCAGGATGTGTCATGGGTCATTCTTGACCGACTGAGTGATCTACAAATAATATAAACTATTTATATTTATTAAGGATCCCCATTAGCTACTGCGAAGGCAGAAGCTTCTCTGCCTGGGGTCCAGCAACATTAAGGCATTTACAATTAAAGATATGACATGACATTTCAGAACACTTTTCACAACACATTAAGTGTGTGCCCTCAGGCAACTAATTTAATACCACATATTTTCAATACAAAATCCATGTGTAAGTGTGTGTAGAATGCGTGTGTTATCGTGTGTCTGTGCCTGTGTATGTGTCTCTTCACAGTCCCCCCGTTGTTCTATAAGGTGTGTTTTTATCTGTTTTATAAATCTGATTCTACTGTTTGCATCAGTTACCTGGTGTAGAATAGTGTTCCATGTAGTCATGGCTCTATGTAGTACTGTGCGCCTCCAATAGTCTGTTCTGGACTTGCGGGTTGTGAAGAGACCTCTGGTGGCATGTCTTGTGGGGTATACATGGGTGTCTGAGCTGTGTGCTAATAGTTTAAACAGACAGCTTGGTCCTTTCAACATGTCAATACTTCTTACAAAAACAAGCAATGATGAGGTGAATGTCTCCTCTACTTTGAGCCAGGAAAGATTGACATGCATATTAATGTTAGCTCAATGTGTACATTTAAGGGCCAGCTGTGCTGCCCAGTTCTGAGCCAATAGTAATGTTCAGTAGTCCAGGTGTGACAAAACTAGGGCCTGTAGGACCTGCCTTGTTGATATTGTTGTTAAGAAGGCAGAGCAGCGCTTTATTATGGACATCTTCCCCATCTTATCTACAGTTGTGTCAATATGTTTTGGTCATGACAGTTTACAATTCAGGGTTACTCCAAGCAGTTTAGTCTCCTCCACTTGCTCAATTTCCACATTATCCATTACAAGATTTAGTTGAGGTTCTCCCAAGGTTCTCCCTTTTTTTCAATTTTCTCCTAAAATGACCCAAATCTAACTGTCTGTAGCTCAGGACCTGAAGCAAGGAAATGCATATTCTTGGTACCATTTGAAAGGAAACAATTTGAAGTTTGTGGAAATGTGAAAATAATGTATGAGAATATAACACATTAGATCTGGTTAAAGATAGTAGAATGCTTTAAGTTTTTGAAGTATTTAGGACTACATTATTTCTTGCCACCCATTCTGAAACTGACTACAGCTCTTTAAGTGTTAGAGTAATTTCACTCGCTGTTGTAGCTGACGTGTTGTAGTCATCTGCATATACAGACACACTGGCTTTACTCAAACCCTCTATCCTGTGCAACCCACCCACTACGGAGAAGTCTTTATAGGTCTACTGCAAGTAGTCTTCACAGCCATGACAGAAAGGTTAACTCGGTCAGAGATGTACCAAAGCAACATGCCAGCACCACCCCCTCGAGTCTGAGCCTGCCTGGCAGGGTTCGTCCAAAAAAAAGCCAAAGCCACTGAATGGGTGAGCATTATATACAAGGATTGTCTCAAAGCCGCTAATGAGAACCTTGATGACCTCGTACCTAGCCGGTGGGAATTCTGGTGGACCACCCTCAGCCAGATAGTGGCAGCTCTGGCAGCAGTAACCCATGGGGAGGGAGAACAATTGGACAATCAGAGAGGGGGCATACTATTGTGGCCCTGGCGGCACTGAATAATGAAATCGTCTGACTGCACAGAGGTGCTTGGGATGATGGGTCACAATGGGGGTCCAGCATGTGTGTGTGTTTTGGGGGGGGGGGGGGGGGTGTCCGAGCTCCATCAGCTAGACTATATATTGGTTAATCAAACCGTCCCATTCCTGCTATATTTGTCATGCCTTTTTAAAACAGCAAATTCTGTTTACGCATTCACACATCAAGTCTTCTCTTGAGTTGGACTCGGGGATGGAATAACTGTTGAATATTTGAGCTTGTGCTTGTGTGTGGTTGTGTGTGTGTGGGGGAGGCAGGTCGATCTATGAGTGGAAGGGGAGAGGGGCTTGTTTATGGACGGGTGGGATGAGTGAATGTATGCATCCCACATCTGTGGACAAAAATGTAGAATTCCTACTATGGGCTGTTGTATGGGTAAAAAATCCTTCATAGTTTTTTTTTGTTATACAGTAAATACATATTTTTATAACTCAATGCAGTACAACTGAAGCAACGGCGTTAATCTGGTTCTGTACTGTTGATGGCACCATGTGGTCTTTTTAAAGGATGGGCCCCTATCTCTTAAACGCCCTAGGATACATGTGGTCTTTTTAAAGGATGAGACTCTATCTCGCCCTAGGATACATGTGGTCTTTTTAAAGGATGAGACTCTATCTCGCCCTAGGATACATGTGTACAGGGATGGTCAACCTGTCACCGAGATGACAACCCAACTTGGGATTGGGGGAGGTTTTAGCGGGTGGAATATTGAAGGACAATTAAAAGGTTTACTCAGTCGCAGCTACAGTATGCTTAACATTGAAAATATCATGGTACAGCTACATGTTATCATAGGACTTCATAGTGATGAGTTTACAAACATATTATGGTAAGCATAATCAAAACTTGTATCTCATTATAGTAAAATGGTGAAATAAGTATAGCCAGTTATAATTGTAATGGCTTAGCAGATAATAAGAAAAGACCTTAACCTGGCAAAAAGACAAGTAATATAATATATACATTTGAAGTCGGAAGTTTACATAAACTTAAGTTGGAGTCATTAAAACTCGTTTTTCAATCACTGCACAAATTTCTTGTTAACTAACTATAGTTTTGGCAAGTCGGTTAGGACATGTACTTTGTGCATGACACAGACACAAGTCATTTTTGCAACAATTGTTGACAGACAGATTATTTCACTTATAATTCACTGTATCACAATTGCAGGGGGTCAGAAGTTTACATCCACTAAGCTGACTGTGCCTTTAAACAGCTTGGAAAAAGTCATGCCTTTAGAAGCTTCTGATAGGCTATTTGACATAATTTGAGTCAATTGACCTCCACAAGTCTGGTTCATCCTTTGGAGCATTTTCCAAACACCTGAAGGTACCACGGTAATCTGTACAAACAATATTACGCAAGTATAAACACCATGGGACCAAGCAGCCGTTATACCGCTGAAGAAGGAGACACGTTCTGTCTCCTAGAGATGAACATTCTTTGGTGCGAAAAATGAAAATCAATCCCAGAACAACAGCAAAGGACCTTGTGAAGATGCTGGAGGAAACAGGTACAAAAGTATCTATATCCACAGTAAAACGAGTCCTATATTGACATAATCTGAAAGGCAGCTCAGCAAGGAAGAAGCCACTGCTCCAAAACCACCATAAAAAAAGCCAGACTATGGTTTGCAACTGCACATGGGAACAAGATCATACTT
The DNA here is from genome assembly GCF_901001165.1 of Salmo trutta. NCBI lineage: Eukaryota > Metazoa > Chordata > Actinopteri > Salmoniformes > Salmonidae > Salmo > Salmo trutta. The sequence continues at coordinate 3,774,996 of NC_042984.1, read as the reverse complement.
TTTGGAGAAATGCCCTCTGGTCTGATGAAACAAAAATAGAACTGTTTGGCCATAATGACCATCGTTATGTTTGGAGGAAAAAGGGGGAGGCTTGCAAGCCGAAGAACACCATCCCAATCGTGAAGCACAGGGGTGGCATCATCATGTTGTGGGGGTGCTTTGCTGCAGGGGGGGTCTGGTGCACTTCACAAAATAGATGGCATCATGAGGAAAGAAAATTATCTGGATATATTGAAGCAACATCTCAAGACATCAGTCAGGAAGTTAAAGCTTGGTTGCAAATGGGTCTTCCAAATGGACAGTGACCCCAAGCATACGTCCAAAGTTGTGGCAAAATGGCTTAAGAACAACAAAGTCAAGGTATTGGAGTGGCCATCACAAAGCCCTGACTTTAATCCATACAAAATTAGTTGGCAGAACTGAAAAAGCGTGTGCAAGCAAGGAGGCCTACAAACCTGACTCAGTTACAACAACTCTGTCAGGAGGAATGGGCCAAAATTCACCCAACTTATTGTTGGAAGCTTGTGCGAAGGCTACCCGAAAAGTTTTACCCAAGTTAAACAATTTAAGGCAATGCTACCAAATACTAATTGAGTGGATGTAAACTTCTGACCCACTGGGAATGTGATGACGGAAATAAAAGCTGAAATAAATCATTCTCTCCACTGTTATTCTGACATTGCACATTCTTAAAATAAAGTGGTGATCCTAACTGACCTAAAACAGGGCATTTTTACTAGGATTAAATGTCAGGAATTGTGAAAAACTGAGTTTAAATGCATTTGGCTAAGGTGTATGTAAACTTCCGACTTCAACTGTATATTATGTCTGAAAAAGTCAGTTATACATTTGTCATGACGTTGGCCTGTGGGTAAGGTTTATGACCCCCCCATAAATACCTTTCTCCCTTCCCCTCTCTTTCTGACCCTACTGAAGGACTGCTGAATAGCCTGTGTTAAATATAGAGAGTCTGGGAACATCAAACAAATGGGGAAAGGAACCATATTTTGGTAATAAAACCAATTGGAAATATGCTTTGGAAAGTAATGAGTATGGATGTCAGTTCGGTTGTCATCTGAGACATTATGACTGATGACAGGACGACATAAACTGTACCTGGGAAAGTATACACCCTCTAGTTATCAGAGTCACATGGAATTGTTATGCAATTGAAATGTTTGATATTGAAATTGTTTGTTAGGAGATTAAATGTAATTTTAGCTTCCAAATGAGAGAATTGGGTTTTCATAAGGAAAGTGCCCTGCTTGATCAGTGGCCCACCCCTGTGAAGAGACAGGGGTTATAAATGATGAAACACATCCTTCCCCCTCTCCACTATATAAGCCTTTGATGAAAAGATAACCGTTGTTTCTGTATGTGAGGTCTGCAGCCTCTACGTTAGAAGGACACACGTCAAGTACAGAACTAAGCCAACCTCGGCGTGAGCTTTGGAGGCGAATGGTATGAACTTTGAGCTTATTCACTACAGAAGTGATACTTCCTAGCCGTTGAGTTAGCAGCGGCCGCTGTAGACGTGGGCTAGGAAAGGACGGACGACGGATCCAGTCTAACAAACAGACGAAGATACCACCACGTATCCAATTTACCACCAGAGACATTCTTCCGAGGACAGAAAGATCTGTTGGCCAACCCGGCCAGCATCTACGACCAATATACCGAAGCGCAGCTCAGAGTAAATATTTATTGCATTTTCCTTTTCCAAATGGACGGTAATTTAGTAATGCATAAGATAATGTATTTACGATAGCATAGCTGCTGTTTCTTTGTTCCTAAGTCTTCCCGCTCTTTCATTCAAGCCCAACCCCCTTTCTTTTGTGTAACCAGCCGTCATATCTGTTCCGTCCACCGGGACGTTTTCTGTATGACATCATTTGTATTCTGTGTATTTGTAATTCTGTGTGATTAGTTTAGGTATTTAGTGAATAAATAATTAAACCCAATTTTGTATTGCTGATTCAACTTGTTAGCCAGGGATCGTGAAGATAACCAAGAATTTACAACTTTCATTATGAGACTGAAAATAAGATGATTAAGATGACGGCTATCGATGTAAAAGATTACTAAGTATTTTAAGAGTTTATTCGGAAGATAACAGCTCTATAAACGTTCTTCCGTGGTGCCCCAACTTTCTACTTAATTACATTTACATGATTAGCTCAATCAGGTAATATTAATTACAGAGAAAGGATTTTATAGAATAGCATGAAATATCACTTAATCTGGCATAGCCAAAGACACGACACATTCTTCTGTCCTGGTAAAAAAAAAATTGTCATCCAGTCGGCTTTGATTACATTTCCAATAGTTGCAGAAAAATCTGTAAGTGAAATTTCTGTAAGAGTAATGTGTTATTTGGTGGTCCGAACACATTCTGACCCTTTTAACTTTTGGTGCCAACGAAAATGACGTAAGAAAGTAGTCAAGATGTATATCTAACTTCATCAGGATATTTATACGTGACTCGTTCCGTGTGTCACATGAGCGCCATTTGAATGTAAACTTATTTTTTATCAAAAAGGATTATCACGTAGTATAACTGCATAAATGTTTCTCTCTACTTTCTGGAGGACCGAGTTTTGAAATAATTCCATTCCTTTACTTAGATGAGTGACTATTGGGTATATGTTGTGAAAATGTTAGATATTACTGTGCTGTCGGAGCTAGAAACACAAGCATTTCACTGCAACCGCAATAACTTCTGCTAAACATGTGTATGTGACCAATACATTTGATTTGATTTGACATTGGGAACACCTTCCTAATTTTGAGTTGGCTGGATGTCCTTTGGGTGGTGGCTGGATGTCCTTTGGGTGGTGGCTGGATGTCCTTTGGGTGGTGGCTGGATGACCTTTGGGTGGTGGCTGGATGTCCTTTGGGTGGTGGCTGGATGTCCTTTGGGTGGTGGCTGGATGTCCTTTGGGTGGTGGCTGGATGACCTTTGGGTGGTGGCTGGATGTCCTTTGGGTGGTGGCTGGATGACCTTTGGGTGGTGGCTGGATGTCCTTTGGGTGGTGGCTGGATGTCCTTTGGGTGGTGGCTGGATGTCCTTTGGGTGGTGGCTGGATGTCCTTTGGGTGGTGGCTGGATGTCCTTTGGGTGGTGGCTGGATGTCCTTTGGGTGGTGGCTGGATGTCCTTTGGGTGGTGGACCATTCTTGATAAAAACATGAACCTGTTGAGCGGGAAAAATCCAGCAGCGTTGCAGTTCTTGCCACAAACCGGTGTGCCTGGCACCTCCTACCATAACCTGTTTATTTATTTTTATTTTATTTTTATTTAACCTTTTATTTAACTAGGCAAGTCAGTTAGGAACAACTTCTTATTTACAATGATGGCTTACCTAAAGGCCTCCTGCGGGGTTGGGACTAAAAATAATGATGGCCTACCAAAAGGCAAAATGCCTCCTTCGAGGACGGGATTAAACATTTAGTAAGTCAAAATATAGGTCAAAACACACATCGCGACAAGAGAGACAACAAAACACTACATAAAGAGAGACCTAAGACGGCAACATAGCATGGCAGCAACACATGACAACACAGCATGGAAGCAACACAACATGACAACAACATGGCAGCAACACATGACAACACAGCATGGAAGCAACACAACATGACAACAACATGGCAGCAACACATGACAACACAGCATGGAAGCAACACAACATGACAACAACATGGCAGCAACACATGACAACACAGCATGGAAGCAACACAACATGACAACAACATGGCAGCAACACATGACAACACAGCATGGAAGCAACACAACATGACAACAACATGGTAGCAACACAACATGACAACAACATGGCAGCAACACATGACAACACAGCATGGAAGCAACACAACATGGTAGCAACACAGCATGACAACAACATGGCAGCAACACATGACAACACAGCATGGTAGCATCACAACATGACAACAACATGGTAGCAACACAACATGATAACAACATGGCAGCAACACATGACAACACAGCATGGTAGCATCACAACATGACAACAACATGGTAGCAACACAACATGACAACAACATGGTAGCAACACATGGCAGCAGCACAACACGGTAGCATCACTTAACAGGATACAAACATTATTGGGCACAGACAACAACACAAAGGGCAAGAAGGTAGAGACAACAATACATCACGCAAAGCAGCCACAACTGTCAGTAAGAGTGTCCATGATTGAGTCTTTGAATGAAGAGATTGTGATTAAACTGTCCAGTTTGAGTGTTTGTTGCAGCTCGTTCCAGTCGCTAGCTGCAGCGAACTGAGAAGACGAGCGACCCAGGGATGTGTGTGCTTTGGGGACCTTTAACAGAATGTGACTGGCAGAACGGGTGTTGTATGTGGAGGATGAAGGCTGTTTAAGTGTCTGTTCAAAGGCACTGACATCTTTTGTCTTGCCCGTTCACCCTCTGAATGACAAACATACACAATCCATGTCTCAATTGTCTCAAGGCTTAAAAATCCTTCTTCAACCTGCCTTCTCCCCTTCATCTACACTGATTTGAAGTGGATTTAACAAGTGACAACTTTCTCTTTGCCAGTCTGCCAGGGAAAGAGCCGGTGTTCTTAATGTTTTGTGTACTCAGTGTATATATTTCTCTCTCTTTTCTCTCTAGCTAACTGTCTCTCTCTTTTTCTCTCTAGCTAACTGTCTCTCTCTTTTTCTCTCTAGCTAACTGTCTCTTTTTCTCTCTAGCTAACTGTCTCTTTTTCTCTCTAGCTAACTGTCTCTTTTCTCTCTAGCTAACTGTCTCTTTCTTTTTCTCTCTAGCTAATTCTCTCTCTTTTTCATCTCTTATTTCTATCTCTCCTCCTTCCATCTGGATATATTTAAACTTCAAATCCTGGGGTGGATTCATTCTAAACCCTATTGAATATAGTGAGGGCCAAATGGCATCCTATTCCCTACACAGTGCACTACATTTGACTGGAGACCTATGGGCCCTGGTCAAAAGTAGTGGACTATACAGGGAATAGGGTGCCATTTGGGATGTAACCTAATACGTGTGTTTCCATGTATCCACTGTCTTTAGTGGCCCATGTTAAACTCTTCCCACAGAAGGACGGAATCAACACAGAAATGCAAACACAGGCTGAGAAGAGAGGGAAGGGGGGGAGGGGGAGAGGAGGGAAAGAGGAGAGGGGGGAGGGGAAATGGGAGATGGGGAGGCAAGCGAAGGAAAAGGTCAATGCCTGCCACTTTCCCCTGGAGAGAAGAGGAGAGGAGGAGGACCTCCCGGAGACTAGACAGGTCAGGTGAAAAACAGTGTATTATGTATGGAGCTGGTTCTGGTTGTGGGCAGGGATATATCATGTCTATTCCAGTATGTATGGAGCTGAAAGCCTGGTTGTGGGCAGGGATATATCATGTCTATTCCAGTATGTATGGAGCTGAAAGCCTGGTTGTGGGCAGGGATATATCATGTCTATTCCAGTATGTATGGAGCTGAAAGCCTGGTTGTGGGCAGGGATATATCATGTCTATTCCAGTATGTATGGAGCTGAAAGCCTGGTTGTGGGCAGGGATATATCATGTCTATTCCAGTATGTATGGAGCTGAAAGCCTGGTTGTGGGCAGGGATATATCATGTCTATTCCAGTATGTATGGAGCTGAAAGCCTGGTTGTGGGCAGGCATATATCATGTCTATTCCAGTATGTATGGAGCTGAAAGCCTGGTTGTGGGCAGGCATATATCATGTCTATTCCAGTATGTATGGAGCTGAAAGCCTGGTTGTGGGCAGGGATATATCATGTCTATTCCAGTATGTATGGAGCTGGTTCTGGTTGTGGGCAGGGATATATATCCCAATCCAAAGTTAAATCTAGAATTGGCTTCCTATTTCGCAACAAAGCATCTTTCACTCATGCTGCCAAACATACCCTCGTAAAACTGACCATCCTACCGATCCTCGACTTCGGCGACGTCATTTACAAAATAGCCTCCAATACCCTACTCAATAAATTGGATGCAGTCTATCACAGTGCCATCCGTTTTGTCACCAAAGCCCCATATACTTCCCACCACTGCGACCTGTACGCTCTCGTCGGCTGGCCCTCGCTTCAAACCCACTGGCTCCAGGTTATCTACAAGACCCTGCTAGGTAAAGTTCCCCCTTATCGCAGCTCGCTGGTCACCATAGCAGCACCCACCTGTAGCACGCGCTCCAGCAGGTATATCTCTCTGGTCACCCCCAAAGCCAATTCCTCCTTCGGCCGCCTCTCCTTCCAGTTCTCTGCTGCCAATGACTGGAAATAACTACAAAAATCTCTAAAACTGGAAACACTTATCTCCCTCACTAGCTTTAAGCACCAGCTGTCAGAGCAGCTCACAGCTTACTGCACCTGTACATAGCCCATCTATAATTTAGCCCAAACAACTACCTCTTCCCTTACTGTATTTATTTATTTATTTATTTTGCTCCAGTGGTGGCTAATTTCTGCATTACCAAATGACGAGAGTTACAAATTTCTCATACCAGTCAGAGTTATACTTAAACTACATCTTTAATAATAAGAGCTTTGCAAAAGCACTTGACTTTCAATGATGCGCCATTTCTAATGAACCATTGAAAGTGACAACACAAAAGTACAAAGAGCTTTTATAGCCAAGCTTTTATAGCCCTCTCAACATACATGATGAACCACAGATCTTAGAAACAGTTCACAAAGGGACTTTATATTTGAGAAAGGAGTATCCCTTAGCCAGATAACATTCGCTATAAATTATCGATCAGTTTGGTCCCTAAGACGAGGTTCTAATCTCGTTCCTGGTACTTCATAGCACAAAAACACCAACTCATCCAATGGCATATATCAGTTGTCAACTCTAGATACTCCCATCTCAAGTAAACCCCCTCTTGATCCCACTCCTGGACAAGCTCACTGAGGGGAGTGAGCCTCTAGGTCATACACTATCCCAGGATAAGTGCAACATCAGAGAGGACATACAATGTTTCCAGACACTGCCATACACCTCCCCCCAATGCCAAAGGAGGGAGTGACTTGCACACAGACATTGTGGAGACAAGTAATTGTTTCCCCATTAATCACGCCATCCCTTCACATGGTTTAACAGATACATTCACATATGAAGACAATGTTCCATCCTGTCCTCTTCCCTTTCTGATATTCTGCATAGCACCAGGGACATGTGAAAGACAAGCCTGACCTCTCCCCTCTCTGGGCCCCAAGTGACTGAGCCCCAGCTAAGGGAAAAGTGCAACTGCCAACATTCATTATCCAAAGGAATACATTCTAATACGTATCTCACATAAGCATATTATGCAAATAAAACATCTTAATTATCTATGTTACCCAACTAATTCTGATTCATCCGCCAGACTCCTTTGCACCCCATTATTTCTATTTCTACTTTGCACTTTCTTCCATTGCAAATCTACCATTCCAGTGTTTTACTTGCTATATTGTATTTACTTCGCCACCATGGCCTTTTTTGCCTTTTCCTCCCTTATCTCACCTCATTTGCTCACTTTGTATATAGACTTATTTTTCTACTATATTATTGACTGTAGGTTTGTTTTACTCCATGTGTAACTCTGTGTTGTTGTATGTGTCCAACTGCTTTGCTTTATCTTGGCCAGGTCGCAATTGTAAATGAGAACTTGTTCTCAACTTGCCTACCTGGTTAAATAAAGGTGAAATAAATAAAATATAATGTCTAGCAGAAATCACATACTGTACAGGAGAGCAATAGTCAATAACCTCAATAAAATAACTCAATAACTCAATAAAATATTAATACAAACTAGTCGTTAAACTGACATCTGGGACAAGCGGGCCTTGTAGGGAGAAGCAATGAGACCAGCGGGCCTTGTAGGGAGAACCAACGAGACCAGCGGGCCTTGTAGGGAGAAGCAATAGCAATGAGACCAGCGGGCCTTGTAGGGAGAAGCAATGAGACCAGCGGCCCTTGTAGGGAGAAGCAATGTACAGGAGCTTGTACATTGTTTGTGGGGAGGGGGGGTAGATCAGCTTTAATATTGCAGATGGATTGTAGCTTCCATCAATGTAATTCTCTGCATCATTTCTAATCCCCCACATTAATATATATATATATATATATATATATATATATATATACAGTGCCAGTCAAAAGTTTGGACACACCTACTCATTCCAGTTTTTTTTTTTACTATTTTGATTTTTACTACATTGTACAATAATAATGAAGACATCAAAACTATGAAACATGAAACAACACATATGGAATCATGTAGTAACCAAAAAAGTGTATTTTATATTTGAGATACTTCCTAGTAGCCACCTTTTGCCTTGATGGCAGCCTTGCACACACTCGGTATTCTCTCAAATTGAGCTACGGTGAATCCTGTTTCTGTTGATCATCCTTGAGATGTTTCTACAACTTGATTGGAGTCCACCTGTGGTAAATTCAATTGAATGGACATGATTTGGAAAGGCAAACACTTGTCTATGTAAGGTCTCACAGTTGAAAGTGCATGTCAGATCAAAAACCAAGTCATTAGGTCAAAGGAATTGTCTGTAGCGCTCCGATACAGAATTGTTTTCGAGGCACAGATCTGGGGAAGGGTACCAAAACATTTATGCAGCATTGAAGATCCCCAAGAACACAGTGGCCTCACTCATTCTTAGCTGGAAGAAGTTTGGAATCACCAAGACTCTTCCTAGAGCTGGCCGCCCGGCCAAACTGAGCAATCGGGGGAGAAGGGCCTTGGTCAGGGAGAGAGATCTATGGCTCGTCTGTAGAGATAGGAGAACCTTCCAGAAGGACAACCATCTCTGCAACGCTCCACCAATCAGGCCTTCTGGAGGAAACTTGGCACCATCCCTAAGGTGAAGAATAACGTTGGCAGCATCATGCTGTGGAGATGTTTTTTAGCGGCTGGGATTGGGAGACTAGTCAGGATCGAGGCAAAGGTGAACTGAGCAAAGTGCAGAGAGATCCTTGATGAAAACCTGCTCCAGAGCGCTCAGGACCTCAGACTGGGGCAAAGGTTCACCTTCCAACAGGACAACGACCCTAATCACACAGCCAAGACAATGCAAGAGTGGCTCCAGAACAAGTCTCTGAATGCCCTTGAGTGGCCCAGCCAGAGCCCGGACTTGAACCCGATCGAACATATCTAGAGAGACCTGAAAATAGCTGTGCAGCAACGCTCCACATCAAACCTGACAGATCTTGAGAGGATCTGCAGAGAAGAATGGGAGAAACTCCCCAAATACAGGTGTGCCAAGCTTGTAGCGTCATACCCAAAATGACTCAAGTCTGTAATCGCTGCCAACAGTGCATCAACAAAGTACTGAGTAAAGTGTCTGAATACTTATGTAAATGTGATATTTAATTTTTTTAATCTTTATATAAATTAGCAAACATTTCTAAAATGTTCTGTTCTGTTTTTGCTTTGTCATTATGGGGTATTGTGTTTGAATTGATGCAAAAAAAACAACAACTATTTAATCAATCTTAGATTAAGGCTGTAACCTAAAAAAAATGTGGGGAAAAAGTCAAAGGGGGTGAATACTTTATGAAGGCAATGTATAAACCATATTTTTTAGGGAAATCAACAACAAACAATGGACAGATGGTATAATAATAAACTCTGATGTTCAGTACAAAATCAAGTACTGATCAAGTGGATACTATCAAGGTAACTTTCCAAACAAAATGTTCAAGTTTTCCAGAGAATCCCAGTACAAAGATTTCCAGAATCTGGCAGAAATTAGGAGGAGAGTCGGGAATCATCCATTTGCAATTTCTGGAAGACCTGGGAAGTTCAAAGGGAAGGGTTTTTAATAGTCTTTACCTTGCTTTCCTGTCACGTCCTGACCATAAAATATGTTATTTTCTATGGTAGAATAGGTCAGGGCGTGACAGGGTTTTTTTCCCTATGTTTTTTATTTCTATGTTTAGGTTCTAGTTTTGTATTTCTATGTTGGGGTTTTGTTTGGGATGATCTCCAATTAGAGGCAGCTGGTCCTCGTTGTCTCTAATTGGAGATCATACTTAAGTAGGGGTTTTTCCACCTGGGTTTTGTGGGTGATTAATTTTGAGTTGTGTATGTTTCACCTCTGCGTCACGGTTTGTTGTTTTTGTCTTTCAGTTTATTTATGTATTGCATAGTTTCACAGTGTAAATAAAAATGTGGAACGACACACACGCTGCACCTTGGTCCTCTCATTCCTACGACAGCCGTGACATTTCCACCCAATGCACATGAATTGAGGAGCAAACTGAAGTAGAGGGGAGACTCAGCAGCAACACCTGGAGCACAATAGAATTAAATGAAAAAATATATTTATTGCTAAACTCATTTTTGGCTTTTGGCCTTCATCGTGATTTTTAGGACAGTTACCAGAATTTTGCAACTCTAGACGTAATACATGAAAAACCTCATTTACTTCTTTCTTTTTTCTACTCACTTCTGTCCTTCAGATCCTCTGTTAACCCAACGGCACAATTTAACCACGTGGCTTCACAAAATACCTTTTGTGTTTACTTCGTATGGGCAGTTATGCTGTCACAAAAGAACAAAACCTTTTATGCTCTATTGCTTGTCTAGTATGAGCACTGAATGGCTGAAGTTGAAAGCAGACTACATGGAACAGTACAGAACCTATTAACAATCCACTCTACTCAAGAGTGTCTCTATCTCTCTACTGGCATCGTGTCTTAGTTGCAATATAAATGCCCCAATGTGTTATAATACAAATGTGTCATAGTTATAATATAATTGTGTGAATGAGTTATCATGTACTGTAATTCTGTGAATTTGTTTTATTATATTTGTGGGAATGAGTTATAATATAATTGTATGAATGAGTGCAGTTCAAACATTGTACCTGTGAAACCTTTGCAATGAAACTTGTCCTTTACTAGCCCTGCTATGGTGATAACAATACAATACATAGAACATAGGATTCTGATTGCCAGTAAGTGTGCTTGCTCTAAGGCAGTGGTTTCCAAAAAATGTTATAGTCCCGTACCCCTTCAAACATTCAACCTCCAGCTGTACCCCCTCTAGCACCAGGGTCAGCGTACCCCTTCAAACATTCAACCTCCAGCTGTACCCCCTCTAGCACCAGGGTCAGCGCACCCCTTCAAACATTCAACCTCCAGCTGTACCCCCTCTAGCACCAGGGTCAGCGTACCCCTTCAAACATTCAACCTCCAGCTGTACCCCCTCTAGCACCAGGGTCAGCGCACCCCTTCAAACATTCAACCTCCAGCTGTACCCCCTCTAGCACCAGGGTCAGCGCACCCCTTCAAACATTCAACCTCCAGCTGTACCCCCTCTAGCACCAGGGTCAGCGCACCCCTTCAAACATTCAACCTCCAGCTGTACCCCCTCTAGCACCAGGGTCAGCGTACCCATTCAAACATTCAACCTCCAGCTGTACCCCCTCTAGCACCAGGGTCAGCGTACCCCTTCAAACATTCAACCTCCAGCTGTACCCCCTCTAGCACCAGGGTCAGCGCACCCCTTCAAACATTCAACCTCCAGCTGTACCCCCTCTAGCACCAGGGTCAGCGTACCCCTTCAAACATTCAACCTCCAGCTGTACCCCCTCTAGCACCAGGGTCAGCGTACCCCTTCAAACATTCAACCTCCAGCTGTACCCCCTCTAGCACCAGGGTCAGCGTACCCCTTCAAACATTCAACCTCCAGCTGTACCCCCTCTAGCACCAGGGTCAGCGTACCCCTTCAAACATTCAACCTCCAGCTGTACCCCCTCTAGCACCAGGGTCAGCGTACCCCTTCAAACATTCAACCTCCAGCTGTACCCCCTCTAGCACCAGGGTCAGCGTACCCCTTCAAACATTCAACCTCCAGCTGTACCCCCTCTAGCACCAGGGTCAGCGTACCCATTCAAACATTCAACCTCCAGCTGTACCCCCTCTAGCACCAGGGTCAGCGTACCCCTTCAAACATTCAACCTCCAGCTGTACCCCCTCTAGTACCAGGGTCAGCGCACTCTCAAATCTTGTTTTTTTTGTTGCCGTCATTGTAAGCCTGTCACACACACTATACGATACATTTATTAACCATGAGAATGAGTGTGAGTTTTTGTCACAACCCGGCTCGTGGGAAGTCACAAAGAGCTCTTATAGGACCAGGGCACAAATAATAATATTATAATAATCAATCATTTTGCTCTTTATCATAGTTATAGCCATCTTATGTTACATAACATATTGTAATTACATTAAGCCAGGTACATTACATAACATGTTGTAATTACATTAAGCCAGGTACATTACATAACATATTGTAATTACATTAAGCCAGGTACATTACATAACATATTGTAATGTCATTAAGCCAGGTACATTACATAACATGTTGTAATTATATTAAGCCAGGTACATTACATAACATATTGTAATTACATTAAGCCAGGTACATTACATAACATATTGTAATGACATTAAGCCAGGTACATTACATAACATGTTGTAATGACATTAAGCCAGGTACATTACATAACATGTTGTAATTACATTAAGCCAGGTACATTACATTACATATTGTAATTACATTAAGCCAGGTACATTACATAACATGTTGTAATTACATTAAGCCAGGTACATTACATAACATGTTGTAATTACATTAAGCCAGGTACATTACATAACATGTTGTAATTACATTAAGCCAGGTACATTACATAACATGTTGTAATTACATTAAGCCAGGTACATTACATATTGTAATTACATTAAGCCAGGTACATTACATTACATGTTGTAATTACATTAAGCCAGGTACATTACATTACATGTTGTAATTACATTAAGCCAGGTACATTACATATTGTAATTACATTAAGCCAGGTACGTTACATAACAAATTGTATTCACATTAAGCCTGAAAAGGCATACACTGTGAAAAAGGTGGGCCATGCCATTGTCACATACAAGGCAGGAACACTTGGTGTGCATAGTTGAAAAGATCTGTGCAAAAATAACCATAAAACATATTATAATATTTCATCTTGATTTAATTTGACACTTTTATTCAACAATGTGTGTTTTTGTTAGAAGAGGCAATTATTTAACTAGGGTTTAGTAAACTGAGCAATACATAAATTGTCTATGGAAATGTGGGCTTTGATCTTCTAAGCCTCATTGAAGACAGTCATGCGTCATATTCTTACATTTAATCGACGGACGTTTATTTAAAATCAAACAAACCGAGGCTTCATTAATCCAACAATCCCAGCAAAGGTCTTTATGTTCTCTGTCTCTCTCTGCCTCTCTCTGTCTCTCTCTGTCGCTCTCTCTCTTTCTCTCTCTCCCCCTCTCTGTCTCTCTCTCTCTCTCTCTCTCTCTCTCTCTCCCCCCTCTCTGTCTCTCTCTCTCTCTACAGTGGTTGTTTACATTGACTTTGTTTGTTAAACAAGCTCTTATTTTGGGTTCTGATGGGGTACGACAGTTGAACTAAGCTAATGAGGCATTTATAAATAATATTCTTCAAGAATCAATGTGTAAATATATTTAATTTATGAGTCCAAAAACTTATATTCCAAAATGAAATTCCACATGTAAAAGATTTTCAAATGTGGACTTTTCTTACATTAAGAACCTGAAAATTAGATTTTCACGTGATACATTTTCACATGTGAACTTGCAATTCCACATGTGAGAGTAAGGTTTTCACATGTACATTTTTGTTCACGTGTGAAACTGCATAACCTGATTTTCATGTGAAAGTTTTTAACATGTGAAACCGCACATTTCATAAATGTTATTCTCCTCACATGTGGTGTGTTAATTAACATGGGAACTGTAAATGTAATCCACGTGAAAATATGGTTTCACATGTGAAATTTAAGCTCAACATGTGAAAACAGCAATTTCACATGTGAAAAAATCAACATTTTCCACGTTTTTCTTTGTAAGGGAGTATTTACATTAGTGTTACTGAAGGAAAAAAAAAATACTACAGAGAAATCTATAGTATTTAACCATAGTATGCTAAAGCATTTAACCATAGTATACTATGGTATTTTTAATATGGGCAGACCTCAAGCTTTGATACCGTCTACCCGGAAGTAAGGTACTGAACAGCTCGTGGCTTGGGTGTGTGTGGTCCTTGATGACGCTGCAGAACTTCCTCAGGCACTATTTCAACTAGCTGTCCTAGATGGGTGGGAACACGGCCCCATGTGATGTTCTGGGCCTTCTTCACCCCCCACTGGGAGGGAACACGGCCCCATGTGATGTTCTGGGCCTTCTTCACCCCCCACTGGGAGGGAACACGGCCCCATGTGATGTTCTGGGCCTTCTTCACCCCCCACTGGGAGGGAACACGGCCCCATGTGATGTTCTGGGCCTTCTTCACCCCCCACTGGGAGGGAACACGGCCCCATGTGATGTTCTGGGCCTTCTTCACCCCCCACTGGGAGGGAACACGGCCCCATGTGATGTTCTGGGCCTTCTTCACCCCCCGCTGGGAGGGAACAGGGCCCATGTGATGTTCTGGGCCTTCTTCACCCCCCACTGGGAGGGAACACGGCCCCATGTGATGTTCTGGGCCTTCTTCACCCCCCACTGGGAGGGAACAGGGCCCCATGTGATGTTCTGGGCCTTCTTCACCCCCCGCTGGGTGGGAACACGGCCCCATGTGATGTTCTGGGCCTTCTTGACCCCCCGCTGGGAGGGAACACGGCCCCATGTGATGTTCTGGGCCTTCTTCACCCCCCGCTGGGAGGGAACAGGGCCCATGTGATGTTCTGGGCCTTCTTGACCCCCCACTGGGAGGGAACAGGGCCCATGTGATGTTCTGGGCCTTCTTCACCCCCCACTGGGAGGGAACAGGGCCCATGTGATGTTCTGGGCCTTCTTCACCCCCCCACTGGGAGGGAACAGGGCCCATGTGATGTTCTGGGCCTTCTTGACCCCCCACTGGGAGGGAACAGGGCCCATGTGATGTTCTGGGCCTTCTTCACCCCCCACTGGGAGGGAACAGGGCCCCAGTGATGTACTGGGCCTTCTTGACCCCCCACTGGGAGGGAACAGGGCCCCAGTGATGTACTGGGCCTTCTTCACCTGTGTAGTTGTGGACGGTAGTTGTGTAGGTCTGTGTAGTTGTGGACGGAACAATTCCCGTACCAGGCCGTGATGCAACCAGGCTGGATGCTCTTGATGGTGCAGCAGTAGTCTTTGGAGAGGAACTGGGGCGGCATGCTGAATTTCTTCAGCTGCTTTTAGGATGTAGAGACGCTGTTGTGCCCTCCTGACCAGAATGGTGGTGGTGTTGGTCCATGTCAAGTCCTCGGTGATGTGGACGCATAGGGACTTAAAACTGTCTCTACTGCTACTCGTCCCGTTGATGTGGATCGGGGCATGTTCCTTCCTCTACTTCCTGAAGTCAACAGTCAACTCTTTTGTTTTGCTGACATTGAAGGAGAAGTTGTAGTCCTGGCACGACATTACCAGTTCACTTACCTCCTCCCTGTAGGCTGACTCGTCGTTGTTGGTTATCAGTCCTACAACTGTGGTGTTGTCAGCAAAAATGGGATGGATTTGGTGTAGTGCAACGCTACACAGTCCTGGGTGAACAGGGAATACAGCAGCGGGCTGAGGAGACACCCCTGAGAGGGGGGGGGGGGGGGCCTATGTTAATAAAATAATCAGTGTGGAGGAGGTCTTGTTGCCAATCCTCACAACCTGTGGTCTTCCTGTCAAGACGTCCAGGATCCAGTTGCAGAAGGTAGTGTCCAGACCCAGAGTTCTGAGCTCGGTGTTGAGTTTGGAGGGAATAATAGTGTTTAATGCTGAACTGTAGTCAATGAACAGCATTCTCACATAGGTGTTCCTTTTGTCCATGTGGGAAAGGGCAGTGTGGAGTGGCAATAGATATGGCATCATCTGTGGAACTGTTGAGGCCTTAAGCAAATTGGAGTGGGTCTAGGGTTTCTGGGATGATGGTGTTGATGTGAGCCATGACCAGCCTTTCAAAGCACGTCATGGCTACAGATGTGCGAAGGTACAGGTTAGTCAAGGTAGAAATTACCACATTGACTCAGTACTGGGAACCCCCTGTACAGTGAGGGAAAAAAGTATTTGGTCCCCTCCTGATTTTGTACGTTTGCCCACTGACAAAGAAATGATCAGTCTATAATGGTAGGTTTATTTGAACAGTGAGAGACAGAATAACAACAACAAAAAATCCAGAAAAACACATGTCAAAAATGTTATAAAATGATTTGCATTTTAATGAGGGAAATAAGTATTTGACCCCCTCTCAATCAGAAAGATTTCTGGCTCCCAGGTGTATTTTATACAGGTAACGAGTTAATTACAGGTGCATCAAAAGTTGGGAACAAGAGATTGAGAAACAGCTTCTATCTCAAGGCCATCAGAGTGTTAAACAGCCATCACTAACTCATTGAGACCCAATCACTGGCCACTAATAAATGGATCACTAGTCACTTTAAACAATGCCACTTTAATAATGCCTACATATCTTACATTACTCATAACACACGTATATACTGTATCTTATACCATCTACTGCATCTTGCCTATGCTGCTCGGCCATCGCTCATCCACATATTTATATTTACATATTCTCGTTCACCCCTTTAGATTTGTGTGTATTAGGTAGTTGTTTGGGAATTGTTAGATTACTTGTTAGATATTACTGCACTGTTGGAACGAGAAGCACAAGCATTTCGCTACACTCGCATTAACATCTGCTAACCATGTGTATGTGACCAATAACATTTGATTTGATTTTATGGTAGCTGTACATGTAATGTACGTAGTCCCAAAATGGCTGTATGGTTCTGTAAGGCTCTAGTGAAGTCAAGTCTTTCAAGTTTCCATTAAGGTTGTACTATTAGTTAAGACAATATGGAAGACCTGCTGTTTTACACAGGGTCAATAAAAATCTGTCTTTTCTTCACCCAAAGCACTGTCCCCAACTTAAAAAAAAAATACATTTCTCAGTTGTACCCACCTTCAAACTTTAGAGTCAAAGAAGCCAAGTTCCACTCGTTCAGCGTATCCGTTACAAATCTTTCCATTGTCCTAAACCTCTCTATTTAAATACAGAAATAAGTAAGTAAATGTTAGAAACATATTTAGTTAGTAAGACAAATTTACCTGGCTACATCAAATTGAAAGTAAACTCACAATTTAGCTAGTAAACAGAATTTGCATCCATCCTCCTCAACTTCACAAGTCCGACACTGTCAGAAATCATTGAAAACCAGTAAGTATAGTGATACTAACTCAATCAATCAGCAGGCAAGCATGAGATAATCCTGCCAAATAGCTTGGTTAAATTAATCCAGATGGAGAAGAATCTAGTTAGCTAGCTAAATTAGCTAACATTAGCTAATGGGTGAAACAGTCTCCAAGACAGCTGGTGAATTAACCCAGTCAAATATCCATAACCCAACCTTAACAACCCAACATTGTTGTTTTTACAGAAAATATTATTGTTGCCAATGGTTTGCTACAGATTCACAACTAGTGGCAATCATTTGCAAACTTCTGGTAACATTTATTAAAAATAAAAAACGTATATTACAATTACATAAGTATTCAGACCCTTTACTCAGTACTTTGTTGAAGCACCTTTGGCAGCGATTACAGCCTTGAGACTTCTTGGGTATGACGCTACAAGCTTGGCATGCTTGTATTTGGGGAGTTTCTCCCATTCATCATTGCAGATCCTCTCAAACTCTGTCAGGTTGGATGGGGAGCGTCGCTGCACTGCTATTTTCAGGTCTCTCCAGACATATTTGATTTTGGTTCTGGTTGGGCCACTCAAATACATTCAGAGACTTGTCCTGAAGCCACACCTTCGTTGTCTTGGCTGTGTTCTTAGGGTCATTGTCCTGTTGGAAAGTGAACCTTTGCCCCCAGTATGAGGTCCTGAGGACTCTGGAGCAGGTTTTCATCAAGGATCTCTCTGTACTTTGCTCAGTTCATCTTTCCCTCAATTCTGACTAGTCTCCCAATTCCTGCAGCTGACAAACATTCCCACAGCATGATGCCTCCAGACGGGACACTTGGCATTCAGGCCAAAGAGTTCAATCTTGATTTCATCAGACAGGAGAATCTTGTTACTCATGGTCAGAGTCCTTTAGGTGCCTTTTGGAAAACTCCATGTGTGCTGTTATGTGCCTTTTACTGAGGAGGGGTTTCCGTCTGGCCGCTCTATAAAGGCCTGATTGGTGGAGTGCTGCATATATGGTTTTTCTTCAGGAAAGTTCTGCCATATCCACAGAGGAACTCTGGAGCTGTCAGAGTCGTGGTCACATCCCTATTTTTTATTTTATTTATTTATTTCACCTTTATTTAACCAGGTAGGCTAGTTGAGAACAAGTTCTCATTTACAACTGTGACCTGGCCAAGATAAAGCAAAGCAGTGCGACACAAACAACAACACAGAGTTACACATGGAAGAAACAAGCATACAGTCAATAACACAATATAAAAAAAATAAAGTCTATATACAGTGTGTGCAAATGGCATGAGGAGGTAAGGCAATAAATAGGCCATAGTAGCAAAGTAACTACAATTTAGCAGATTAACACTGGAGTGATAGATGAGCAGAGGATGATGAGCAGACGATGGTGTGTAAGTAGTGATACTCGTGTGCAAAAGAGCAGCAAAGTAAATAAAAACAATATGGGGATGAGGTAGGTAGATTGGGTAGGCTATTTACAGATGGACTATGTACAGCTGCAGCGATCGGTTAGCTGCTCAGATAGCTGATGTTTAAAGTTAGTGAGGGAAATGTAAGTCTCCAGCTTCAGCGATTTTTGCAATTCGTTCCAGTCACTGGCGGCAGAGAACTGGAAGGAAAGGCGGCCAAAGGGGGTGTTGGCTTTGGGGATGACCAGTGAGATATACCTGCTGCAGCGCGTGCTACGGGTGGGTGTTGTTATCGTGACCAGTGAGCTGAGATAAGGCGGAGCTTTACCTAGCATAGACTTATAGATGACCTGGAGCCAGTGGGTCTGGCGACAAATATGTAGCGAGGGCCAGCCGACTAGAGCATACAGGTCGCAGTGGTGGGTGGTATAAGGTGCTTTGGTAACAAAATGGATGGCACTGTGATAGACTGCATCCAATTTGCTGAGTAGAGTATTGGAAGCTATTTTGTAGGTGACATTGCCGAAGTCGAGAATCGGCAGGATAGTCAGTTTTACTAGGGAAAGTTTGGTGGCGGGAGTGAAGGAGGCTTTGTTGGAAAATAGAAAGCCTATTCTAGATTTGATTTTGGATTGGAGATGTTTAATATGAGTCTGGAAGGAGAGATTACAGTCTAACCAGACACCTAGGTATGTGTAGTTGTCCATGTATTCTAGGTCAGAACCGTCCAGAGTAGTGATGCTAGTTGGGCGGCCGCCCGCCCAACTAGCATCACTACTCTGGACGGTTCTGACCTAGTTGGGCGGGCGGGTGTGTGCAGGAAACGGTTGAAAAGCATGCATTTGGTATTGCTAGCGTTTAAGAGCAGTTGGAGGCCACAGAAGGAGTGTTGTATGGCATTGAAGCTCGCTTGGAGTTTAGTTAACACAGTGTCCAAAGAAGGGCCAGATGTATACAGAATGGTGTCGTCTGCGTAGAGGTGGATCAGGGAATCACCCGCAGCAAGTGCGACATCGTTGATATATACAGAGAAAAGAGTCGGCCTGAGAATTTAACCCTGTGGTACCCCCATAGAGACTGCCAGAGGTCCGGACAACAGGCCCTCCGATTTTACACACTGAACTCTGTCTGCGAAGTAGTTGGTGAACCAGGCGAGGCAGTCATTTGAGAAACCAAGGCTATTGAGTCTGCCAATAAGAATACGGTGATTGACAGAGTCGAAAGCCTTGGCCAGGTCGATGAAGATGGCTGCACAGTACTGTCTTTTATCGATGGCGGTTATGATATCGTTTAGCACCTTTAGCGTGGCTGAGGTGCACCCGTGACCAGCTCGGAAACTGGATTGCACAGCGGAGAAGGTACAGTGGGATTCTAAATGTTCAGTGATCTGTTTATTAACTTGACTTTCAAAGACTTTAGAAAGGCAGGGCAGGATGGATATAGGTCTGTAACAGTTTGGGTCTAGAGTGTCACCCCCTTTGAAGAGGGGGATGACTGCGGCAGCTTTCCAATCTTTAGGGATCTCAGACGATACAAAAGAGAGGTTGAACAGACTGGTAATAGGGGTTGCAACAATGGCGGCGGATAATTTTAGAAAGAGAGTGTCCAGATTGTCTAGCCCAGCTGATTGATACGGGTCCAGGTTTTGCAGCTCTTTCAGAACATCTGTGATCTGGATTTGGGTAAAGTAGAAGCTGGGGAGGCTTGGGCAAGTAGCTGCGAGGGGTGCAGAGCTGTTGGCCGGGGTTGGGGTAGCCAGGAGGAAAGCATGGTCAGCCGTAGAGAAATGCTTATTGAAATTTTCGATTATCATGGATTTGTCGGTGGTGACCGTGTCGCCTAGCCTCAGTGCAGTGGGCAGCTGGGAGGAGGTGCTCTTGTTCTCCATGGACTTTACAGTGTCCTTTTTGGAGTTAGAGCTACAGGATGCAAATTTTTCTTTGAAAAAGCTAGCCTTTGCTTTCCTGACTGACTGTGTGTATTGGTTCCTGACTTCCCTGAACAGTTGCATATCGCGGGGACTATTCGATGCTATTGCAGTCTGCCACTGGATGTTTTTGTGCTGGTCAAGGGCAGTCAGGTCTGGAGTGAACCTAACCAAGGCTCGTCACCAAGGCCCTTCACCCCTGATTGCTCAGTTTGGCTGGGCGGCCAGCTCTAGGAAGAATCTTGGTGATTCCAAACTACTTCTATGTAAGAATGATGGTGGCCCCTGTGTTCTTGGGGACCTTAAATGCTGTAGACATTTTTTGGTACCCTTCCCCAGATCTGTGCCTTGACACAATCCTGTCTCGCAACTCTACTGACAGTTCCTTCGACCTCATGGCTTGTTTTTTCTCTGACATGCACTGTCAACTGTGAGACCTTATATAGACAGTTCTGTGCCTTTCCAAATCATGTCCAATCAATTGAATTTACAACAGGTGGACTCCAAGTCGTAGAAACATCTCAAGGATGATCAATGTAAACAGGATGCACCTGAGCTCAATTTCGAGTCTCATAGTAACGGGTCTGAATACTTATGTAAATGTGATATTTCTGTTTTTTATTTTTAATACATTTGAAAAAATGTCTCCAAACCTGTTTTTCTTTGTCATTATTGGGCGTATTGTGTGTTGATTGATGAAGAAAATATATTTAATCAATTTTAGAATAAAGCATAACAATGTAACGTAACGAAATGTGTAAAATGGGAAGGGGTCTGAATACTTTCCGAATTTATCCACTATAGTTTTTGACACGATTTCCATTGAGATATAATTGGCATTAAAGAGATGAAATACTTTGGTCATTAGTTGGGTTTCCATGGAGAGTTATAGTACCTGAAGACAAGGCGTTTCTAAGACTCTCTTTCTTCTCCCACGCCAATGTAATGAGCTTCTCTAGTCTCACATACACTTTTTCTGGGCGGCTGAAACATGCAGCAACAGGTCATGTTCGCCCACACAGAAGTGAGGGAGATTGATAAGTAAATAACTTAGTTTATCTTTCTCAGTCATTCATTATACACACAAACACACACACACACACACACACACACACACACACACACACACACACAAACACACACACACACACACACACACACACACACACACGTCTATCTCTGCAACTCTGAAACTCTCTGAAGTTTTGTGTTAATGATGCCCACAACCTTCACATCACTGGAATGAATGACACAATTAAAATCAAAAAGTTGTGTTCATGAGCTCTTTAACCTTTAACCTTTAATGATCTCAAGTCAAGGAGATGTAAAGCTCTGTCCAGTTAGAGCAGCTTGTCATCTCAGTGGAGACAGGAGAGTGGAACGTGACCAATCACAGCGGAGACAGAATGAAGAGAGCAGAACTTGACCAATCACAGCGAAGACAGAAGAAGAGAGTAGAACTTGACCAATCACAGCGAAGACAGAAGAAGAGAGTAGAATTTGACCAATCACAGTGGAGACAGAAGAAGAGAGCAGAATTTGACCAATTACAGCGGAGACAGAAGAAGAGAGCAGATCTTGACAAATCACAGTGGAGACAGAAGAAGAGAGCAGCGAAGACAGAAGAATATCAGATCTTGACCAATCACAGCGTAGACAGAATAAGAGAGCAGAACTTGACTATTTCTGGTGAGATCAAGTTGTGCTAATATCTATGCGCAGCAGGTAGGTAGTTGAAGTTGAACCTGTCGCCAAAAGGTTGCCTGTTCGAATCGTGTTCTGAGCGCTAGAACAAAAGGCTGATATTAACCTGGTGACTGAAGGGCCCACTGGGTTCATATCCACAAAACAATCTGCTACCGTTGGGCCCTTGAGCAAGGCTCTTAACCCCACATCATTCTCTCCATCCAGAGATGCAGCTTGACTATGTACTCCGGTGTGTCTGTGTGTGAGGGAGAGTTATTTCACTTTTTTCATCATTCCTGTGTCCGTTGGCTTGGACACACACACACACACACACACGCACGCACGCACGCACGCACGCACACACACACACACACACACACACACACATTACAACTTAATGATGAGGAAAAATCAAGCATTTGCCAGGAGCATGGATTCCGTGGCTGCTTTCGAAATGACACCCTTTTCCCTATATAGTGCACTTCATTTAAACAGAGTAGTGCACTTCATTAGTGTGCTACTGTATACAGGGAATAGGGTGCCAGTTGGGACACAATTGTAAGTAATTGACATTCATTAAAAGCTGTACTCTGGGAAAGCAAAACTACATGACAAGTCTGTAGTTTAATAGGAGGATAATTTAACCCCAGAGTGAGGAGAGAGACGAAACAATCAGAGAAGCGTCGTCTGACTGTCTGGACAATTCTTAATATTTCCCTTTAATCAGCGGTAGTCTGGTGAAATTATACACTAAGTGTACTAATGGCTCTCTGATCATCGGTAGTCAATTATATGAGGATTTCAACAGCAGTACGGCTGCATCATTAACTGGGGAAGTACGGCTGCATCATTAAAAAGCCTATTACTACAGTATATTCACAATAGCACCATTGGGGATATTTTTAGCAACCAAAACCCATCCCTGAATATCATATACGGTACAGACAATTGTAGATGGCAAAGGTAAGACAAAGAGTGTGGTGGTCATTGAAGAATTAAAATAATTAAATGTAATTGTGATTTGGAATATTTATAAGACAACAATACATAGAGGGACTTACTAAAATGAAATGGACATGTTTATGGTGATGGTGATCCATTAGAATATCCTCACACGGTCTCTCCTATCATTACTATGCAGACGACACACAATTAATCTTCTCCTTTCCCCTTTCTGACAACCAGGTGGCGAATCGCATCTCTGCATGTCTGGCAGACATATCAGTGTGGATGACGGATCACCACCTCAAGCTGAACCTCGGCAAGACGGAGCTGCTCTTCCTCCCGGGGAAGGACTGCCCCTTCCATGATCTCGCCATCACGGTTGACAACTCCCTTGTGTCCTCCTCCCAGAGTGCTAAGAACCTTGGCGTGATCCTGGACAACACCCTGTCGTTCTCCACTAACATCAAGGCGGTGACCCGATCCTGTAGGTTCATGCTCTACAACATTCGCAGAGTACGACCCTGCCTCACACAGGAAGCGGCGCAGGTCCTAATCCAGGCACTTGTCATCTCCCGTCTGGATTACTGCAACTCGCTGTTGGCTGGGCTCCCTGCCTGTGCCACCAAACCCCTACAACTCATCCAGAACGCCGCAGCCCGTCTGGTGTTCAACCTTCCCAAGTTCTCTCACGTCACCCCGCTCCTCCGCTCTCTCCACTAGCTTCCAGTTGAAGCTCGCATCCGCTACAAGACCATGGTGCTTGCCTACGAAGCTGTGAGGGGAACGGCACCTCCGTACCTTCAGGCTCTGATCAGGCCCTACACCCAAACAAGGGCACTGCGTTCATCCACCTCTGGCCTGCTCGCCTCCCTACCTCTGAGGAAGCACAGTTCCCGCTCAGCCCAGTCAAAACTGTTCGCTGCTCTGGCACCCCAATGGTGGAACAAGCTCCCTCACGACGCCAGGACAGCGGAGTCAATCACCACCTTCCGGAGACACCTGAAACCCCACCTCTTTAAGGAATACCTGGGATAGGATAATGTAATCCTTCTAACCCCCCCCCCCCCTTAAAAGATTTAGATGCACTATTGTAAAGTGGTTGTTCTACTGGATATTATAGGTGAATGCACCAATTTGAAAGTCGCTCTGGATAAGAGCGTCTGCTAAATGACTTAAATGTAATGTAAATGTAGAAGAAAGAAAAACATTTGACCTGTCATTCCATTAATTCGGGTGCCTTTTGAGAAGTGTAACTTCTTCAATTTGATTGATATCCAGCTATTGTTAACATTCTGTCATGAAGAGCACATGTTCAACTTCATAAAAAAAAAAAATAAATACATGTTTTCTCATGTCAAGATATTAAATAAAAAAACATTACTATAGTATTTATTAAGGATCCTCATTGGTCCCTGTCAAGGCAGCAGCTACTCTTCCTGGGGTTTATTATGGATCCCCATTAGTTCCTGTTAAGGCAGCAGCTACTCTTCCTGGGGTTTATTAAGGATCCCCATTAGTTCCTGCCAAGGCAGCAGCTACTCTTCCTGGGGTTTATTATGGATCCCCATTAGTTCCTGCCAAGGCAGCAGCTACTCTTCCTGGGGTTTATTATGGATCCCCATTAGTTCCTGCCAAGGCAGCAGCTACTCTTCCTGGGGTTTATTATGGATCCCCATTAGTTCCTGCCAAGGCAACAGTTACTCTTCCTGGGGTTTATTATGGATCCCCATTAGTTCCTGCCAAGGCAGCAGCTACTCTTCCTGGTATTTATTAAGGATCCCCATTAGTTCCTGCCAAGGCAGCAGCTACTCTTCCTGGGGTTTATTATGGATCCCCGTTAGTTCCTGTCAAGGCAGCAGCTACTCTTCCTGGGGTTTATTATGGATCCCCATTAGTTCCTGCCAAGGCAGCAGCTACTCTTCCTGGGGTTTATTAAGGATCCCCATTAGTTCCTGCCAAGGCAACAGTTACTCTTCCTGGGGAGCCGCATGTTAAGGCAGACATATACAATTTAAAATGCGACATGATATTTCATAACACTTTTCACAACACATGAAGTGTGTTCCCTCAGGCGACTACCCTACTACCACAAATCTACAATACAAAACCCATGTGGACGAGTGTGTTATCATGCGTATGTCTGTGCCTGTGTGTGTGTCTCTTCACAGTCCACTCTGTTCCGTAAGGTGTATTTAAAAAAATAAAAAAATTTAATCTGATTCTACTGCTTACATCAGTTACCTGATGTGGAATAGAGTTCCATGTAATCATGGCTCTATGTAGTACTGTGCGCCTCCCATAGTCTGTTCTGGACTTGGGGACTGTGAAGAGACCTCTGGTGGCATGTCTTGTGGGGTATGCATGGGGTATCTGAGCTGTGTGCTAGTAGTTCAAACAGACAGCTTGTTGCATTCAGTATGTCAATACCTCTCATAAATACAAGTAGTGATGAAGTCAATCTCTCCTCTTTCCTTGAGCCAGGAGAGATTTTCATGAATATTAATGTTTGCTCTCTGTGTACATCCAAGGGCCAGCTGTGCTGCTCTGTTCTGAGCCAATTGTACTTTTCCCTAAGTCCCTCTTTTGTGGAACCTGACCACACGACTGAACAGTAGTCAAGGTGAAACAGAACTAGGGCCTGTAGGCCTTCGACAGACTTCTTCCCATCTTAGCTACTGTTGTATCAGTATGTTTTGACCATGACAGTTTACAATCCAGGGTTACTCCAAGCAGTTCAGTCTCCTCAACTTGCTCAATTACCACATTATTCATTACAAGATTTAGTTGAGGTTTAGGGTTTAGTGAATGATTTGTCCCAAATACAATCCTTTTAGTTTTTGAAATATTTAGGGCTAACTTATTTCTTGCCACCCACTCTGAAACTAACTGCAGCTCTTCGTTAAGTGCTGCAGTCATTTCAGTCGCTGTGGTAGCTGACGTCTATAGTGTTGAGTCATCCGCATACATAGACACACTGGCTTTACTCAATTCCTGATTATGTTGGAGAGTCTTTCAATAAAGAACATCCTCTTGTGTTCTATTAGACAGGTAACTCTTTATCCACAATATAGCAGGGGGTGTAAAGCCATAACATATATGTTTTTTTTCCAGCAGCAGACTAGGATCGATAATGTCAAATGCCGCACTGAAGTCTAACAAAACAGGGTTGATGATTTCTTCTTAAAATCAGCCATAAATCCCCTAGTGACAAAGCTTGCTTTGTGTAACAGGGAGTGGCAATTGAATGCAAGCTTCACAAAAAAAAAAATATATATACAATTGTTAAGAAAAAAAACGTCTGGCTTGTCTATGGGTAACAGAGTTGACTTGTTTTGCTTTGCTTGAGCCACTCAGTTTTACACAACACCAGAAAATGGGCAGAAAGAGTAAAACCAGTTTACCTGCTTTTAGACTATTAGATATTCTCTTTGTATTTCATTTTTACATTTTATTTCCCCATATTAAAACGAGAGTTCAGTTCACGTAACACGGTTGACCTTGAAGGACAGACGTAAATGAAACACTAAATCACAGG
The DNA here is from genome assembly GCF_901001165.1 of Salmo trutta. NCBI lineage: Eukaryota > Metazoa > Chordata > Actinopteri > Salmoniformes > Salmonidae > Salmo > Salmo trutta. Next base: position 3,748,253 of record NC_042984.1, on the reverse strand, counting down.
AAACTAATAATTGCCTTCAGACAGTACTTTGTCAAAGCAATAAACTAACTAGGACTTTACAGTGATGGTGAAACTTCTGAGAAATGTTTGGATTAAGTGGGTTAAAATCGTAAGTGACACAGGGTTTTCACAGAGACATGTAAAAATTCAGAATTTTGGCACTTTAGCAAGTCATTATTCATATTAAAAATCTGGTTTATTGAATTCTCTATGTGGTCTAAATTAAAGGGCACTTCATTTAAATATAACAGGCTTTTAAAATTCACAATTTCTACTTAAAAGTATCAAAGGGACTCAAAAGACCCAGACGTTGGAATAAGGAAGTACTTCAACTGAACAGGAAGTACTACGCACTAAATTCGCTCCCAATTACCACCTTTACGGACAACACATCGACATAACATGGACCTTCGAAAGGTAAAAATGATGATTCCTTAGCCAGCATCGAGTCTAACCTTTAAAAATGCATTTCTTTTTAAAGAAGATAATGCTTTTTTTTGCATTAATTGGAAGGTACTTGTACCATCTTACAGTTATTGTGAGATCATACAGGAAAAATCAACCCTCATCTTCTCCCAGAAAACAGTTGTCCTTTAACACACCAATACATTTCAAGGAAGCAATAACTTCCTTTTCGGGCTGAGAAATCTCATGTAAACATGAGCTCTCAACATTACAAACTGCTGTCAAACAGGCTCAAGTTTCATGTTGATTGACTTTTATATTGATCAAATGTTTTGAGTAAATGTTTTTTCTCTACAAACAAACAAAAACACCATTCATAGTCCAACAAATTGTTTGTGCACTTAAGTAGTAGCCCACTGGCCATTTATTTGTGTCTGTCAGCAGCAGTAGACACAGGGTCAACAGTGCCACCTGCTGGTGGTGTGATGGTATTAATGGAGAAAGGGGTTCTGTTAGGGGCAGGGAGAGGCGAACCATCAGGGCGGCCCAGGCAGACACGGGCCAGGGCGTATTTCCTGTACATACCTGTATTAATAAGGAGACAGATGGGACACTATAGTGTTAGCTTCGGGTTTAGGAACGTCTTTAATGGGATATCTTATCTCTTTAGAGATAAAAAAAAACGGACATGGTTACAGATAGGGTTGCGATATTCCATTAACTTTCCCAAAATTCCCAGGTTTTCCAGAAATCGCAGTTGGGAAATTCCCCAGAATCAGGAGGGAATAAACAGGAATCCAGAATCCTCCAACCAGGATTTCTAGAAAACCTAGGAATTTTGCAAAAGTTATCGTAACTTTACAAGCTTACAGAGCATTATGGGTACAGTAGTACATCATGCTACAACAAAATAACAGGCTCCCGAGTGGCGCAGTGGTCTAAGGCACTGCATCTCAGTGCTAGAGGCGTCACTACAGACACCCTGGTTCAAATCCAGGCTGTATCACACCAGGCTGTGATTGGAAGTCCAATCGGGCGGCGGAGCACATTTGGCCCGGGTTTGACCGGTGTAGGCCGTCATTGTAAATAATAAGAATTTGTTCTTAATAAAAAAAATTAAATACCCAAGAAGAAGACTACCATCGCGACCACTGCGACCCAGAGGCTTTTCAACACAATGTCCTTGATGACTGTGCTGCCGTACAGGTCCTCGTCATCTTTCACCACGATGATGTTACCATGGGAATCCTCATTCCCGTCGTCCCACCGAGCCAGAGCAGAAGGGAAGTCCAGTCTAAGAGCCTCAGGAGGGAGCACCTGGATGGAAAGAATAGAAGGAAAATATTATATAAGCAGATCTTTTGTCTCTAGGCAGTCTCAAAGATGGATTTTAACGGGTCAATGAAAGCTGAGGGGAGGAATGGCTCATAATAATGGCTGGAACGGAGCGAATGGAAAGGCATCAAACACATGGTTTTGATTCCATTCCACTGATTCCACTCCAGACCTTACCACAAGCCCATCCTCCCCAAACCTCCTGTGAGTTGGAGACATCATTACAGTATGAGGGATCACATTTTTATATCGACTTTTTGTTTTTTAATTTATCCAGAGTGACTTATAATCAAAGCATTCAACTACGGTTAGGTAGGTCAAAACATTCACCTTAATCAAACACAGATAAAGTTATTATTTATTTATTTCAAACAGTATTTTTGATTCCAGGTCAGGATAGAATGCAACGTCTCCCACCTTGAGCCCCAGGTAGAGTCTCTTGACCCTGCGGTAATCAGTGTCCTGTACATCACAGCGGTATGTCCCAGCGTCCTCCTCACTCACCTAGGTTGAAGATATTCATGTTAGGACAATGTTCTAGTCACATGAGGAAGCTTTAGAAAAAAATAAAATGGAACCATCGCCGTTGCTAACTAGAATCGTTGCTTCCATCAGTTTCGAATTCTTCTGCATTCATGCAAAGATTTCTGGGATTTTAGAACCCTCTTGGCTTAATAACCAAGCTCACTCACCGGGTCCAGGACCAGCCGGTCTAGCCTGGGGGCGTCCCAGCGTCCCAGCAGAGAGTCGTCGGTGGTCACCACCCCCCGGGCGTAGCGCCACGATACCCGGAAGGAGAAGCGACCCATGGCCTCCATCACCTCACCCAGACAGTCCAGCTCCAACCGTTGACCAGCTTGCACAGTGACAGTCTGGAGAAGAGGAGTACAAGAGGAGGAGGGGGGGAGGAGGTAGAGGGGAGGAGGAGGAAGAGAAAGAGGAGGATAAGGAGAAGGAGGAGGAGGAGCAAGAGGGAATGTACTTCAAGAGCACAACCACAGGAGATACTGATGCCAGAAACCCTCCAATTGTCAGCTCTCTGCACATCAGAATTTCCTGTCAGACCTGGGATTCCTACTTCTACTACATGGACAAGACTTGGTAGGTGATTGGTAGGTGATTGATAAGTGATTTCGTCAGTAATTAAAAAAAGGTACATACGCAGCACATACATTTTTTTATGTGACAGTAGACCAGGATAACACAATAGACCAGGATAACACAATAGATCAGGACAATAGACCAGGATAACACAATAGACCAGGACAGTAGACCAGGATAACACAATAGACCAGGATAACACAATAGACCAGGATAACAAAATAGACCAGGACAATAGACCAGGATAACACAATAGACCAGAATAACACAATAGACCAGGATAACACAATAGACCAGGATAACACAATAGACCAGGACAATAGACCAGGATAACACAATAGACCAGGATAACACAATAGACCAGGATAACACAATAGACCAGGACAACACAATAGACCATGATAACACAATAGACCAGGACAAAAGACCAGGATAACACAATAGACCAGGATAACACAATAGACCAGGACAACACAATAGACCAGGATAACACAATAGACCAGGACAACACAATAGACCAGGACAATAGACCAGGACAATAGACCAGGATAACACAATAGACCAGGATAACACAATAGACCAGGACAATAGACCATGATGACACAATAGACCAGGATAACACAATAGACCAGAATAACACAATAGACCAGGATAACACAATAGACCAGGATAACACAATATACCAGGATAACACAATAGACTAGGATAACACAATAGACCAGGATAACACAATAGACCAGGATAACACAATAGACCAGGATAACACAATAGACCAGGACAATAGACCAGGATAACACAATAGACCAGGATAACACAACAGACCAGGATAACACAATAGACCAGGACAACACAATAGACCATGATAACACAATAGACCAGGACAATAGACCAGGATAACACAATAGACCAGGATAACACAATAGACCAGGATAACACAATAGACCAGGACAACACAATAGACCATGATAACACAATAGACCAGGATAACACAATAGACCAGGACAATAGACCAGGATAACACAATAGACCAGGATAACACAATAGACCAGGATAACACAATAGACCAGGACAATAGACCATGATAACACAATAGACCAGGATAACACAATAGACCAGGATAACACAATAGACCAGGATAACACAATAGACCAGGACAACACAATAGACCATGATAACACAATAGACCAGGACAATAGACCAGGATAACACAATAGACCAGGATAACACAATAGACCAGGATAACACAATAGACCAGGACAACACAATAGACCAGGATAACACAATAGACCAGGACAACACAATAGACCAGGACAACACAATAGACCATGATAACACAATAGACCAGGATAACACAATAGACCAGGACAATAGACCAGGATAACACAATAGACCAGGATAACACAATAGACCAGGATAACACAATAGACCAGGATAACACAATAGACCAGGACAATAGACCAGGACAATAGACCATGATAACACAATAGACCAGGATAACACAATAGACCAGGACAATATACCATGATAACACAATAGACCAGGATAACACAATAGACCAGGACAATAGACCATGATAACACAATAGACCAGGATAACACAATAGACCAGGATAACACAATAGACCAGGATAACACAATAGACCAGGACAATAGACCATGATAACACAATAGACCAGGATAACACAATAGACCAGGACAATAGACCAGGATAACACAATAGACCAGGATAACACAATAGACCAGGATAACACAATAGACCAGGACAACACAATAGACCATGATAACACAATAGACCAGGACAATAGACCAGGATAACACAATAGACCAGGATAACACAATAGACCAGGATAACACAATAGACCAGGACAACACAATAGACCAGGATAACACAATAGACCAGGACAACACAATAGACCATGATAACACAATAGACCAGGATAACACAATAGACCAGGATAACACAATAGACCAGGATAACACAATAGACCAGGATAACACAATAGACCAGGACAATAGACCATGATAACACAATAGACCAGGATAACACAATAGACCAGGATAACACAATAGACCAGGACAATAGACCAGGATAACACAATAGACCAGGATAACACAATAGACCAGGATAACACAATAGACCAGGACAACACAATAGACCATGATAACACAATAGACCAGGACAATAGACCAAGATAACACAATAGACCAGGATAACACAATAGACCAGGATAACACAAAGACCAGGACAACACAATAGACCAGGATAACACAATAGACCAGGACAACACAATAGACCATGATAACACAATAGACCAGGATAACACAATAGACCAGGATAACACAATAGACCAGGACAATAGATCATGATAACACAATAGACCAGGATAACACAATAGACCAGGATAACACAATAGACCAGGATAACACAATAGACCAGGACAATAGACCATGATAACACAATAGACCAGGATAACACAATAGACCAAGACAATAGACCATGATAACACAATAGACCAGGATAACACAATAGACCAGGATAACACAATAGACCAGGACAATAGACCATGATAACACAATAGACCAGGATAACACAATAGACCAGGACAATAGACCATGATAACACAATAGACCAGGATAACACAATAGACCAGGATAACACAATAGACCAGGACAATAGACCATGATAACACAATAGACCAGGATAATAGACCATGATAACACAATAGACCAGGATAACACAATAGACCAGGACAATAGACCAGGATAACACAATAGACCAGGATAACACAATAGACCAGGATAACACAATAGACCAGGACAACACAATAAACCATGATAAGACAATAGACCAGGACAATAGACCAGGATAACACAATAGACCAGGATAACACAATAGACCAGGATAACACAATAGACCAGGACAACACAATAGACCAGGACAACACAATAGACCATGATCACACAATAGACCAGGATAACACAATAGACAAGGACAATAGACCAGGACAATAGACCAGGATAACACAATAGACCAGGATAACACAATAGACCAGGATAACACAATAGACCAGGACAATAGACCATGATAACACAATAGACCAGGATAACACAATAGACCAGGATAACACAATAGACCAGGATAACACAATAGACCAGGATAACACAATAGACCAGGATAACACAATAGACCAGGATAACACAATAGACCATGACAACACAATAGACCAGGACAATAGACCAGGATAACACAATAGACCAGGATAACACAATAGACCAGGATAACACAATAGACCAGGATAACACAATAGACCAGGACAACACAATAGACCAGGATAACACAATAGACCAGGACAACACAATAGACCATGATAACACAATAGACCAGGATAACACAATAGACCAGGACAATAGACCAGGACAATAGACCAGGATAACACAATAGACCAGGATAACACAATAGACCAGGATAACACAATAGACCAGGACAATAGACCATGATAACACAATAGACCAGGATAACACAATAGACCAGGATAACACAATAGACCAGGACAATAGACCATGATAACACAATAGACCAGGATAACACAATAGACCAGGATAACACAATAGACCAGGATAACACAATAGACCAGGACAATAGACCAGGATAACACAATAGACCAGGATAACACAATAGACCAGGATAACACAATAGACCAGGACAACACAATAGACCATGATAACACAATAGACCAGGACAATGGACCAGGATAACACAATAGACCAGGATAACACAATAGACCAGGATAACACAATAGACCAGGACAACACAATAGACCAGGATAACACAATAGACCAGGACAACACAATAGACCATGATAACACAATAGACCAGGATAACACAATAGACCAGGACAATAGACCAGGACAATAGACCAGGATGACACAATAGACCAGGATAACACAATAGACCAGGATAACACAATAGACCAGGACAATAGACCATGATAACACAATAGACCAGGATAACACAATAGACCAGGATAACACAACAGACCAGGACAATAGACCAGGATAACACAATAGACCAGGATAACACAATAGACCAGGATAACACAATAGACCAGGACAACACAATAGACCATGATAACACAATAGACCAGGACAATAGACCAAGATAACACAATAGACCAGGATAACACAATAGACCAGGATAACACAAAGACCAGGACAACACAATAGACCATGATAACACAATAGACCAGGACAACACAATAGACCATGATAACACAATAGACCAGGATAACACAATAGACCAGGACAATAGACCACGACAATAGACCAGGATAACACAATAGACCAGGATAACACAATAGACCAGGACAATAGACCATGATAACACAATAGACCAGGATAACACAATAGACCAGGATAACACAATAGACCAGGACAATAGACCATGATAACACAATAGACCAGGATAACACAATAGACCAGGATAACACAATAGACCAGGACAATAGACCATGATAACACAATAGACCAGGATAACACAATAGACTAAGACAATAGACCATGATAACGCAATAGACCAGGATAACACAATAGACCAGGACAATAGACCATGATAACACAATAGACCAGGATAACACAATAGACCAGGACAATAGACCATGATAACACAATAGACCCGGATAACACAATAGACCAGGATAACACAATAGACCAGGACAATAGACCATGATAACACAATAGACCAGGATAACACAATAGACCAGGACAATAGACCATGATAACACAATAGACCAGGATAACACAATAGACCAGGATAACACAATAGACCAGGACAATAGACCAGGACAATAGACCAGGACAATAGACCAGGATAACACAATAGACCAGGATAACACAATAGACCAGGACAATAGACCATGATAACACAATAGACCAGGACAATAGACCAGGATAATAGACCAGGATAACACAATAGACCAGGACAATAGACCATGATAACACAATAGACCAGGACAATAGACCAGGACAATAGACCAGGACAATAGACCATGATAACACAATAGACCAGGACAATAGACCAGGATAATAGACCAGGACAATAGACCAGGACAATAGACCAGGATAACACAATAGACCAGGACAATAGACCAGGACAATAGACTAGGACAATAGACCATGATAACACAATAGACCAGGACAATAGACCAGGATAATAGACCAGGACAATAGACCAGGACAATAGACCAGGATAACACAATAGACCAGGACAATAGACCAGGACAATAGACCAGGACAATAGACCATGATAACACAATAGACCAGGACAATAGACCAGGACAATAGACCAGGACAATAGACCAGGACAATAGACCAGGATAATAGACCAGGACAATAGACCAGGATAACACAATAGACCAGGATAATAGACCAGGATAATAGACCAGGACAATAGACCAGGATAACACAATAGACCAGGACAATAGACCAGGATAATAGACCAGGACAATAGACCAGGATAACACAATAGACCAGGATAATAGACCAGGACAATAGACCAGGATAATAGACCAGGACAATAGACCAGGATAATAGACCAGGATAACACAATAACATCAGTGACTTATTTCCATTGTGGTCCCAACGTATTATTATTTGCATTTTTTATTTTTTTTACGGCCAGATTATTCACCTGCAGACCACACTGCCAGGAGTCCACACAGCGGACCTTCCGGACATGGCAGTCCTTCTCCTCCCCGACCTGGCCCTCTCTCAGTGGGCACAGCTCCTGGGTGCGCAAACCCAGACCGCAGGTGGTGCTGCAGGGAGAGCTGTGTATTATGACCTCTGCTGGGACGGCCTTCAAGTCCTCCAGGTCAGCAAGGGACAGAGAGTTAGGGGTAGGACTGGACAGGCAGCAGAGGAGGAGGAAGGACCAGGAGACGAGGGAGATTGACGTGGACAGACACAGACCCCAACTCCTCCCCATCTCTGTGTGTCTGTCTCTACAAATTACTACACCGTGTGGAGTGAATAAGAGAAGATACTGTTATTTTAAAAGTTATCTATTTCAATTAATGATCCATTCAAAATTCTAAAATGGAACAGGATATAATCCGTTCCGTTATTGTGACATCACAACATCACGGAAGTTCTGGAACTTTGAATGGAAAGAAAATCAAAAGCTTCAAAGTGAGAGTCGTTATAGTGTGTTTGTCTGCCACCTAGTGTTCATAACCTGTAATGCCATGACCGATGGGTCAGAACGTCTCTGAAACACTGAGTTTAGAAAAACATTAGGAAATACCTTCTCTTTCCATGACAGACTGACCAGGTGAATCCAGGTGAAAGCTATTATGCCTTGTTGATGTTACCGGTTAAATCCACTTCAAATAGTGTAGATGAAAGGGAGGAGACGGGTTTTAAAGAAGGATTTTTAAGCCTTGAGACAATTGAGATATGGATTGTCCATGTGTGCCATACAGAGGGCAAATGGGCAAGACAAAATATTTAAGTGCCCTTGAACATGGTATGGTAGTAGGTGCCAGGTGCACCGGTTTGAGTGTGTCAAGAACTGCAACGCTGCTGGGTTTTTCACACTCAGCAGTGTCCCGTGTGTATCAAGAATGGTCAACCACCCAAAGGACCTGCAGCCAACGGTCGAAAATGAGTGGTCAGTGGTCAAAAATGTATAATTGATGAAAGAGGACAAAGGAGACTGACACGAATTGTGCAGAGCAACAGCCAGGCTACAGTTAGTGAACTGAGAGTCCAGTACAACATCGGTGCCCAAAGACCCATAAAATGCACAACTTCTCCGTACATTAACATGCAGTATGGCAGCCGATAACCTTAGAGTTCCACTTCTTTCAGAAAAAAAACAAAACAAGAAACGGTGGTAGCATTGGGCTAAGGAACGAAAACCACTGGACACTGGAGAATTGGAAAAACATTGTCTGGTCTAACGAATCCATGTTCCTGCTGTTTCACACTAACGGGAGGACTAGGGTATGGAGAAAACTGGGACGACCCTCCCACTCTGTCTGCCGAATTCTTTCTCTTTGCTCTTGTTTTCCTTATTAGGATGTCGGTGGGCGGAGCCAGGAGGGTCGTCAGCGACATGGGACACACCTGGGCCCGGGTGGGTCCCTGGATAAATACACCTCGTCCCCATTCATTGAGGAGACTCTCTCCATGCAGACACCTTTATACAGTTTGTTGTGGTTTGTTTGTTTGTTTGTTTGTTTGTTTGTTTGTTTGCTTGCTTGCTTTGGCACCTTTCAACACCCTGCATTATCACATGTATGCATGCAAACACTCACTTACACTACTCATTACACACACACACACACACCATTGTTAATTGTATTTAGTTTACTTTATTTAATAAATACTTTTTGTTATTCCTTATCTCCACGTTGTCTCCCATTTGTTACGAACTTCGAGCCGGTTCGTGACAAAACACATGAGTACATGCATCCATCATCCGCATGTGAACATTGCAGGTTGGTGATGGTGGTGTGTGGTCAAGGCACATATTTCAAACTAAAATCAAATTTCATTGGTCACATACACGTGATTAGCAGATGTTATTGAGGGTGTAGCGAAATGCTTGTGCTTCTAGCTCCGACAATGCAGTAAATATTTAACAAGTAATATCTAACAAATTACACAACATTTGGCCCCTTAATAAAAGTGGAGCAACGTTTGAATGCCACAAGGCTTAGAAAGTACAGGAATAGATACACTAACCTGACAGTGAATTCAGTTTACCGCAGTGGCCTGCTCAGTCTCCTGATCTCAATCCAACAGAGCATCTGTGGTTTGAGATGGAGAAAACTATTCAGAGTAGAGATCCACTACCAGCCAACTTGTATCTAGCTAACTGTCTGTCCTGTGTGGTTCTTCCAGGTTCTCACAGTGTGTCTGTCCTGTGTGGTTCTTCCAGGTTCTCACAGTGTGTCTGTCCTGTGTGGTTCTTCCAGGTTCTCACAGTGTGTCTGTCCTGTATCACAGTGTGTCTGTCCTGTATCACAGTGTGTCTGTCCTGTATCACAGTGTGTATGTCCTGTATCAGTGTGTCTGTCCTGTATCAGTGTGTCTGTCCTTTATCACAGTGTGTCTGTCCTGTATCAGTGTGTCTGTCCTGTATCAGTGTGTCTGTCCTGTATCACAGGGTGTCTGTCCTGTATCAGTGTGTCTGTCCTTTATCACAGTGTGTCTGTCCTGTATCAGTGTGTCTGTCCTGTATCAGTGTGTCTGTCCTGTATCAGTGTGTCTGTCCTGTATCAGTGTGTCTGTCCTGTATCAGGGTGTCTGTCCTGTATCAGTGTGTCTGTCCTGTATCAGTGTGTCTGTCCTGTATCAGTGTGTCTGTCTTGTATCAGTGTGTCTGTCCTGTATCAGTGTGTCTGTCTTGTATCAGTGTGTCTGTCTTGTATCAGTGTGTCTGTCCTGTATCAGTGTGTCTGTCCTGTATCAGTGTGTCTGTCCTGTATCAGTGTGTCTGTCTTGTATCAGTGTGTCTGTCCTGTATCAGTGTGTCTGTCCTTTATCACAGTGTGTCTGTCCTGTATCACAGTGTTTTTTTCCTTTATCACAGTGTGTATGTCCTGTATCACAGTGTGTCTGTCCTGTATCACAGTGTGTCTGTCCTGTATCAGTGTGTCTGTCCTGTATCAGTGTGTCTGTCCTGTATCACAGTGTGTCTGTCCTGTATCAGTGTGTCTGTCCTTTATCACAGTGTGTCTGTCCTGTATCACAGTGTGTCTGTCCTGTATCAGTGTGTCTGTCCTGTATCACAGTGTGTCTGTCCTGTATCAGTGTGTCTGTCCTTTATCACAGTGTGTCTGTCCTGTATCACAGTGTGTCTGTCCTTTATCACAGTGTTTATCACAGTGTGTATGTCCTTTATCACAGTGTTTATCACAGTGTGTATGTCCTTTATCACAGTGTGTATGTCCTTTATCACAGTGTTTATCACAGTGTGTATGTCCTTTATCACAGTGTTTATCACAGTGTGTATGTCCTTTATCACAGTGTGTATGTCCTTTATCACAGTGTTTATCACAGTGTGTATGTCCTGTGTGATTCCTGCAGGATATCACAGTGTGTCTGTACCGTGTGAATATCTTTTATTTTCCAGTTTCAGACCCATCCCTACTTCTCACTGTAAAACATACTATATGTTTTTGTTTTTAATAGAAAAATCAACATTTGCCCATCCTGGTCTGTATGATAGTTGTATATGATCAAATCAAATCAAAGTTTATTTGTCACGTGCGCCGAATACAACAGGTGTGGTAGACCTTACAGTTAAATGCTGAATACAACAGGTGTAGTAGACCTTACAGTGAAACGCTTACTTGCAGGCACTAACCAACAGTGCAATTTTTAAGGAAGAAAGGTATTAGGTGAACAACAGATAAGTAAAGAAATAAAAACAACAGTAAAAAGACAGTGAAAAATAACAGTAGCGAGGCTATATACAGTAGAGAGGCTATATACAGTAGAGAGGCTATATACAATAGAGGCTATAGACAGTAGAGAGGCTATATACAGTAGAGAGGCTATATACAATAGAGAGGCTATAGACAGTAGAGAGGAAATATACAATAGAGAGGCTATAACAGTAGAGAGGCTATATACAATAGAGGCTATAGACAGTAGAGAGGCTATATACAGTAGAGAGGCTATATACAATAGAGAGGCTATAGACAGTAGAGAGGAAATATACAATAGAGAGGCTATAACAGTAGAGAGGCTATATACAGTAGAGAGGCTATATACAATAGAGAGGCTATAACAGTAGAGAGGCTATATACAGTAGAGAGGCTATATACAGTAGAGGGGCTATATACAGTAGAGAGGCTATATACAATAGAGAGGCTATATACAGTAGAGAGGCTATATACAGTAGAGAGGCTATATACAATAGAGAGGCTATAGACAGTAGATAGGCTATATACAGTAGAGAGGCTATATACAGTAGAGAGGCTATATACAGTAGAGAGGCTATATACAGTAGAGAGGCTATAACAGTAGAGAGGCTATATACAGTAGAGAGGCTATATACAGTAGAGAGGCTATAACAGTAGAGAGGTTATATACAGTAGAGAGGCTATATACAGTAGAGAGGCTATATACAGTAGAGAGGTTATATACAGTAGAGAGGCTATATACAGTAGAGAGGCTATATACAGTAGAGAGGCTATATACAGTAGAGAGGCTATATACAATAGAGAGGCTATATACAATAGAGAGGCTATATACAGTAGAGAGGCTATATACAGTAGAGAGACTATATACAGTAGAGAGGCTATATACAATAGAGAGGCTATATACAGTAGAGAGGCTATATACAGTAGAGAGGCTATATACAGTAGAGAGGTTATATACAGTAGAGAGGCTATATACAGTAGAGAGGCTATATACAGTAGAGAGGCTATATACAGTAGAGAGGCTATATACAGTAGAGAGGATATATACAGTAGAGAGGCTACATACAGTAGAGAGACTATATACAGTAGAGAGGCTATATACAGTAGAGAGGCTATATACAGTAGAGAGGCTATATACAGTAGAGAGGTTATATACAGTAGAGAGACTATATACAGTAGAGAGACTATATACAGTAGAGAGGCTATATACAGTAGAGAGACTATATACAGTAGAGAGGCTATATACAATAGAGAGGCTATATACAATAGAGAGGCTATATACAGTAGAGAGGCTATATACAATAGAGAGGCTATATACAGTAGAGAGGCTATATACAGTAGAGAGGCTATATACAGTAGAGAGGCTATATACAATAGAGAGGCTATATACAGTAGAGAGGCTATATACAGTAGATAGGCTATATACAATAGAGAGGCTATATACAGTAGAGAGGCTATATACAGTAGAGAGGCTATATACAGTAGATAGGCTATATACAATAGAGAGGCTATATACAGTAGAGAGGCTATATACAGTAGAGAGGCTATATACAGTAGAGAGGATATATACAGTAGAGAGGCTACATACAGTAGAGAGACTATATACAGTAGAGAGGCTATATACAGTAGAGAGGCTATATACAGTAGAGAGGCTATATACAGTAGAGAGGTTATATACAGTAGAGAGGCTATATACAGTAGAGAGACTATATACAGTAGAGAGGCTATATACAATAGAGAGGCTATATACATTAGAGAGGCTATATACAGTAGAGAGGCTATATACAGTAGAGAGGTTATATACAGTAGAGAGGCTATATACAGTAGAGAGGTTATATACAGTAGATAGGCTATATACAGTAGAGAGGCTATATACAGTAGAGAGGCTATATACAGTAGAGAGGCTATATACAGTAGAGAGGATATATACAGTAGAGAGACTATATACAGTAGAGAGGCTATATACAGTAGAGAGGCTATATACAGTAGAGAGGCTATATACAGTAGAGAGGTTATATACAGTAGAGAGACTATATACAGTAGATAGGCTATATACAGTAGAGAGGCTATATACAGTAGAGAGGCTATATACAGTAGAGAGGCTATATACAGTAGAGAGGATATATACAGTAGAGAGGATATATACAGTAGAGAGGCTACATACAGTAGAGAGACTATATACAGTAGAGAGGATATATACAGTAGAGAGGCTATATACAGTAGAGAGACTATATACAGTAGAGAGGCTACATACAGACACCGGCTAGTCAGTCTGATTTGAGGTAGTATGTACATGAATGTATAGTTAAAGTGACTATGCATATATGATAGAGAGTAGCATATATGAACAGAGAGTAGCAGCTGTGTAAAAGAGGGTGGGGGGCGACACACAATGCAAATTCAGTGTAGCTATTTCACTACCTGTTCAGGAGTCTTATGGCTTGGGGGTAGAAGCTGTTGAAAAAGCAATGACAATCACCAGTGAAACACGGTAGTTAGAATGATAATCAGTAGTGAAACATGGTAGTTAGAATGATAATCAGTAGTGAAACACGGTAGTTAGAATGATAACCAGTAGTGAAACACGGTAGTTAGAATGATAATCAGTAGTGAAACATGGTAGTTAGAATGATAATCAGTAGTGAAACATGGTAGTTAGAATGGTAATCAGTAGTGAAACATGGTAGTTAGAATGATAATCAGTAGTGAAACACAGTAATCAGTAGTGAAACACAGTAGTTAGAATGATAATCAGTAGTGAAACACGGTAGTTAGAATGATAATCAGTAGTGAAACATGGTTGTTAGAATGGTAATCAGTAGTGAAACATGGTAGTTAGAATGGTAATCACTAGTGAAACACGGTAGTTAGAATGATAATCAGTAGTGAAACATGGTAGTTAGAATGATAATCAGTAGTGAAACACGGTAGTTAGAATGATAATCAGTAGTGAAACACGGTAGTTAGAATGGTAATCAGTAGTGAAACACGGTAGTTAGAATGATAATCAGTAGTGAAACATGATAATCAGTAGTGAAACATGGTAGTTAGAATGATAATCAGTAGTGAAACACGGTAGTTAGAATGATAATCAGTAGTTAGAATGATAATCAGTAGTGAAACACGGTAGTTAGAATGGTAATCACTAGTGAAACACGGTAGTTAGAATGATAATCACTAGTGAAACACGGTAGTTAGAATGATAATCACTAGTGAAACACGGTAGTTAGAATGGTAATCAGTAGTGAAACACGGTAGTTAGAATGGTAATCAGTAGTGAAACATGGTAGTTAGATTGATAATCAGTAGTGAAACATGATAATCAGTAGTTTAACACGGTAGTTAGAATGATAATCAGTAGTGAAACATGGTAGTTAGATTGATAATCAGTAGTGAAACATGGTAATCAGTAGTGAAACATGGTAGTTAGATTGATAATCAGTAGTGAAACATGGTAGTTAGAATGGTAATCAGTAGTGAAACACGGTAGTTAGAATGGTAATCAGTAGTGAAACACGGTAGTTAGAATGATAATCAGTAGTGAAACATGATAATCAGTAGTGAAACATGGTAGTTAGAATGGTAATCACTAGTGAAACACGGTAGTTAGAATGATAATCAGTAGTTAGAATGATAATCAGTAGTGAAACACGGTAGTTAGAATGATAATCAGTAGTGAAACACAGTAGTTAGACTGGTAATCACTAGTGAAACACGGTAGTTAGAATGATAATCAGTAGTGAAACACGGTAGTTAGAATGATAATCAGTAGTGAAACACAGTAGTTAGAATGGTAATCACTAGTGAAACACGGTAGTTAGAATGGTAATCACTAGTGAAACACGGTAGTTAGAATGGTAATCAGTAGTGAAACATGCTAGTTAGAATGATAATCAGTAGTGAAACACAGTAGTTAGAATGGTAATCACTAGTGAAACACGGTAGTTAGAATGGTAATCACTAGTGAAACACGGTAGTTAGAATGGTAATCAGTAGTGAAACATGGTAGTTAGAATGATAATCAGTAGTGAAACATGGTAGTTAGAATGATAATCAGTAGTGAAACACAGTAGTTAGAATGATAATCAGTAGTGAAACATGGTAGTTAGAATGATAATCAGTAGTGAAACATGGTTGTTAGATTGATAATCAGTAGTGAAACATGATAATCAGTAGTGAAACATGGTAGTTAGAATGATAATCAGTAGTGAAACATGGTAGTTAGAATGATAATCAGTAGTGAAACATGATAATCAGTAGTGAAACATGGTAGTTAGAATGATTATCAGTAGTGAAACACGGTAGTTAGAATGGTAATCAGTAGTGAAACATGATAATCAGTAGTGAAACATGGTAGTTAGATTGATAATCAGTAGTGAAACATGGTAGTTGTTTCACCTGTTCTTTTCAATGGTTCTTTCATTTGTTTCTGTCACTTTTTCACTTTATGTAAATATAACACAAAGTCAACATGGTAGAAATACATACTGTGTTAAGTTTTAGATTAAATTTTTTTGGGGGGGCTAGGGGGGGTCATAACATGTTCAACCAAATGCTTGTGAAGGAGAAGCATCAGTCCATTACAGGCAGAGTCTTATATTTAACTATATCTAGATATATGGCTCCGATAACACAAACAGAGGAGACAGACATTCCATCTGAACAGACACGGAGAGCTAGATCAGCCTCCCCTAAAAGATGGTGTATAAATGAAGATGTCCCACTCAGGCCATTTACTATTACATAAAATGATCCGTTTCAGTCTGCTTAAGGGGCTGGTTCTCCCATAGCCACCCAATGCATTACCAGCTGGGTCCGGTCTACTTAGATATTGATAATTGGGCTGGAAGAACATGTGAAAGAACATGTAAAAGAAGATATTTGCATTTAGTGCACACTGTGCACCCACCTACACATTTATATTACATATGTGGTGTTCAGGTCCGCTGGACCCAAGGCTAATACAAGTGTGGAAAAGTGTGTGTGTGTGTAGGTGAAAACAAGTAAACATTTTACAAAATGGTTTTCTGTGTGCTTTCACTCTGTCTTTCTCCTCTCTGGGCCTGTTGTTTCATCATAGCACCAAGAACCTGTCTGTCTCCTTCCCTGTCTGTCTGTCTCCCTGCCTGTCTGTCTGTCTCCTTCCCTGTCTGTCTGTCTCCTTCCCTGTCTGTCTGTCTCCCTGCCTGTCTGTCTGTCTCCCTCCCTGTCTGTCTATCTCTCTGCCTGTCTGTCTGTCTCCCTGCCTGTCTGTCTGTCTCCCTCCCTGTCTGTCTGTCTCTCTGCCTGTCTGTCTGTCTCCCTGTCTGTCTGTCTGTCTGTCTCCCTGCCTGTCTGTCTGTCTGTCTCCCTGCCTGTCTGTCTGTCTCCCTGCCTGTCTGTTTGTCTCCCTGCCTGTCTGTCTGTCTGCCGCTTTTCTCGCACTCTTTACCCTTTGTAGTGAAACTACACAATGTCTTGCAGGAACCTGCACAATGTTATTACAATACATTATTTTTGTAAAAAAGTCAGTATTTTCCCACACTCTACCCCAGCCAGGTGGTAATTAAGGGAGGGACACAAACAACTAAATAGCTTTGCATGTGTGGCTTCTTACCACAATCGAACAGTACGGCAAAAAATAATCTCTGCTCAGAGAGGACCTTAGAAATCATTTCTGCAGAGAGAGAAGCTAGTGTGGAAAGAGCGTCTTCCACTTTCCGAAATATGAGGATCATGTCTCTGTCAATTCGGAGTCTGACAGTGAGTTGGAAGAAGAGGATGAGATTGACCCTCAGCCAGCCCCAGGACCAGGCCGTCAGCAGCCAGCCCCAGGACCAGCCCCAGGACCAGCCCGTCAGCAACCAGCCCCAGGACCAGCCCCAGGACCAGCCCGTCAGCAACCAGCCCCAGGACCAGCCCGTCAGCAACCAGCCCCAGGACCCGCCTGTCAGCAACCAGCCCCAGGACCAGCCCGTCAGCAACCAGCCGCAGGACCAGCCCGTCAGCAACCAGCCCCAGGACCAGCCCGTCAGCAACCAGCCGCAGGACCAGCCCGTCAGCAACCAGCCCCAGGACCAGCCCGTCAGCAACCAGCCCCAGGTCCCGCCCGTCAGCAACCAGCCCCAGGACCAGCCTGTCAGCAACCAGCCCCAGGACCAGCCTGTCAGCAACCAGCTCATCAGCAGCCTGCAGGAGGAGAAATATGGATGTAAAAAAAAAAGTGAAATTGAATGGTCTTCTTGCCCAAGGAATGAGCCACCCCGCATGGCTGCCAATGTGATAAGGATGCAACCAGGGCCGACGCGGATGGCGGTTACTCATGTGCAGGACATAAAGTCTTCTTTTGAACTGTTCATCCCAGACACCATCCAGAAAATCATTCTGGACTACATTAAATTGGAGGGAAGGAGATGTTTTTGGAGAGAGATGGAAGGAGATGGACCAAAATCCTTTACATGCATACTTTGGGGTTCTTATCCTTGCTGGTGTTTTCAGATCCAATGGGGGAATCCACTGAATCCCTTTGAGATGCAGAAACTGGCAGAGAACTTTTCCGTTTAACAATTTTTCTGTAAAACTTCCACATTATTTCCAGGATTATCCGCTTCGATAACCGAGACGCCAGACCAGCTCGGCGGCAGAGAGACATGCTAGCTGAAATCAGGTCAGTTTGGGACAAGTGGGTAGACCGCCTTCCCCCTGTTTTACAACCCTGGGCCCAACGTTACTGTTGATGAGGCAGCTTATGCCATTTAGGGACCGCTGCCCATTCAGGTAGTACATACCGTCTAAACCCGCAAAACATGGGAATCAAGATCTGGGCTGCCTGTGATGTCGCTTCATCTTACAGTATGCGTGAAACTTGCAAGTGTTTATGGGGAAGCCAGATGGAGGAGCCCCTGGGAAGAACAACATTTTGCCCCCCCCCCCCGCAAAAAAAAAATTGCACTTTTATTGATAAATGTGATCTAGCAGAGGTAAATGGCAGTATTAAGTATTTTTAGGTAAATTGTAGTGTTGTGGGTCCATCAGATTTACATTTTACATTTTAGTCATTTAGCAGACGCTCTTATCCAGAGCGACTTACATTTCATACATTTCATTTCATACATTTTTTTTCTTTTTCGTACTGATCCGTGAACATTGGGTGAATAATCATGCACACCCAACATGCACACCCACACCGGTAGAAATCCACATTTCTTTTCAGCTGAAAGACGACGGCCAGAGCTTACCTATGATGTTGCACAACAATTTAAGTAAATGAGTCATCGTTTTAATCAAAGTATGATATATATTTGGGTTTGAAGTTACAAATCCGAACTGCCCACTTTGTGCAAATCCGTTTTTCATTTTGTACCTCTGTTTTGCTTCACTACACGCTCCACTGCTTTGATTGGTGTAACATTAGCTATAAACCACGTGTTCCTATCCAGATAATGAAAAGGCACCAGCATAATGAACATTTTTGCACCGTTTCACTTCCCCTGTGAGAACCACGAGAACGGACTGACTTGGCTCAGCTGTACCGCAGCTGAAGCCTTCCAACAGACGACCTACCAAAGGCTGCACCGTGTCCATTACAACGTAGAAAAACAAATATCAGTCATATGTCAATAGTTATCCATAATACCCGGAGCTTCGTTTTATTCTTTCTAACTATTTCTATGGCGGATTTGCGGCTGCAATTTATGGAAAAATTCCACATATTTGGAGATATCAATAGACAGCGAAGTCAAAGATAGGCCATTAGTTGCATCTGTGGAGAGGTTTTCTCTATGAATGCTTATGACAAATCCAGCTTCAGAACCAGCCACATATCCAGCTGGTTAATCTTTTGAACAAAATTTTGTAAAAAAAAATACAGATGACATTAGCTAGCTAGATAAGATTAGCACATAGATAATGATAGAGACCTCTATTGGCTAAAAGGGACTTCCATCTTCATTGGCTGCTCCCTTCCAGGTGACCTTGATTGAGTCATCAGGAGGGATCAGCCAATCGTTAAGAAGAAAATGGACTACTTTAAAATGGAGATAGCCTCAATTACGCCATGCTTTTCACAGACGTGTTAATGGCACAGATACAAAGGATGAGTCCAATATCTTTCTCTATGGGTTAGCAAAATAGCTAGCTAGCTAGATTAAGGTTAGCATGCTAGCTAGCGACACTGACAGCTGTCAGTGCCCTATTTGTTGATGTTTACCAATTCCACGTGAAAATTCCCCCCACCCAATTTGTGAATACGTAGCCTTCGTCATTCTTTTCGGCGGTGGAACCTAAACGTGCATTTCCTCACTAGGACATGATACTACGTCGAAACAGTGGCGGCAACTTTCTGTGGGGTGGTCCTTGAATTAAGCATTACAATGCTCACACATTTTACGAGGGAAAATAGACAACTGTGTGCAGTTGCCACATTGACCCAGTAGATGGCAGTGGAAACTTGAAGCATCACAGCCTTGGAATCTCCTCCTCCAGCTCTGTATTAAACACACGAGGCTGCTGAGGGGAGGACAGGCTCATAATAAAGGCCGGAACGGAGCCAATGGAAACCATGTGTTTGATGACATTCCACGTACTCCGCTCCAGTCATTACCACGAGCCAGTCATCCCCAATTAAGGTGCCAACAACCTCCTGTGGTATCAAAGCTACTATAAAATCAGATCAAATTGTATCTGTCACAAGCTTCGTAGACAATAGGTATAGAATAACAGTGAAATGCTTCCTGACAGGTCCATTTCCAACAATGCAGGGTTAAAGGTAAGATAAAGATATGATCAAAAACAGAAAGTAACACAAGGAATAAATACACAGTGAATAATGAATATAATAACGAGTAAAAATAACACAACTATATACAGGAAGTACAAAATAACATGGCTATATACAGGGAGTAGAAAATAACATGGCTATATACAGGGAGTAGAAAATAACATGGCTATATACAGGGAGTAGAAAATAACATGGCTATATACAGGAAGTACAACATAACATGGCTATATACAGGAAGTAGAAAATAACATGGCTATATACAGGAAGTAGAAAATAACATGGCTATATACAGGGAGTAGAAAATAACATGGCTATAAACAGGAAGCAGAAAAAACATGGCTATATACAGGAAGTAGAAAATAACATTGCTATATACAGGAAGTAGAAAATAACATGGCTATATACAGGAAGTAGAAAATAACATGGCTTTAAACAGGAAGCAGAAAATGACACAACTATATACAGGAAGTAGAAAATAACATGGCTATATACAGGGAGTAGAAAATAACATGGCTATAAACAGGAAGCAGAAAATAACATGGCTATATACAGGAAGTAGAAAATAACATGGCTATATACAGGAAGTAGAAAATAACATGGCTATATACAGGAAGTAGAAAATAACATGGCTGTATACAGTACCATTACCAGGTCGATGTGCAGGGATACGAGGTAATTGAGGTAGCTATGTATTGTACATGTAGGTATGGGCAAAGTGACTAGGCAACAGGATAGATAAAAGACAGTTGCAGCAGTGTATGTGGTGTGTGTGTGTGTGTGTGTGTGTGTGTGCGTGCGTGCGTGCGTGTGCGTGCGTGTAGCTGTATGTAATGTCTGTGTTTGTACAAAAAATGATCAATGCAGGTATTCCGGGTAGCCATTTGATTAGCCATTTAGCAGTCTTGTTTAGCAGTCTTACGTTGAGGGAGAGGTTGTTGGTCCTGGCACCACACTGCCAGGTCTCTGACCTCCTCCCTATAGGCTGTCTCATCGTCGTCGGTGTTGTGTCGTAAGCAAACTAAATGATGGTGTTGGAGTCGTGCGCAACAATGCAGTCATGGGTGAACAGAGAATACAGGAGGGGACTAAGTACGCACCCCTGAGGGGCTTCAGTGTTGAGGGTCAGTGTGGCGGATGTGTTGTTGCCTACCCTCACCACCTGGGGGGCGGCCCGTTAGGAAGTCCAGGATCCAGTTGCAGAGGGAGGTGTTCAGTCCCAGGGACCTTAGCTTAGTGATGAGTTTTGATGGAACTCTGGTGTTGAATGCTGAGCTGTAGACAATGAACAGAATTCTCACATAGGTGTTCCTTTTGTTCAAGTGGGAAAAGGGCGGAGTACAATGGAAATTGTGTCATACAAGGATCTGTTGGGGTGGTATGTGAATTGGATTTGGTCATGGGTGTCTGGGATTATTGTGTTGATGTCAGCCATGACCAGCCTTTCAAAGCATTTTATGACTACAGATGTGAGTGCTACGGGCTACCTTTGCGTTCTTGGGTACAGAGACTATGGTGGTCTGCTTGAAACATCTATTACAGACTGGGTCAGGAAGAGTTTGAACATTTCAGTGAAGACACCAGTTGGTCAGGGCATGCTCCGAGTACTTGTCCTGGTAATCAGTCTTGCCCTGCTGACTTGTGAACGTTAACCTGTTTAAAGGTCTTGCTCACATCAGCTACGGAGAGCAAGATCACACAGTCATCTGGAACAGCTGGTACTCTCACTCATGATTCAGTGTTGCTTGTCTCGAAGCGGACATAGAAGACATTTAACTCATCTCGTAGGCTTGTGTCACTGGGCAGCTCATGGCTGGGTTTCCCTATGTAATCCGTGATAGTTTGCAAGCCCTGCCACATCTAACGAGCGTCAGATCCGGTGTAGTAGGATTTGATCTTAGTCCTGTATTCACGCTTTGCCTAATTGATGGTTTGTCGGAGGGCATAGCGGGATTTCTTATAAGTGTCTGGGTTAGTGTCCCGCTCCTTGAAAGCGGTAGCTCTAGCCTTTAGCTTGGTGCGGATGTTACCTGTAATTTATGGCTTCTGGTTGGGATATGTACGTACGGTCACTGTGGGGACGACGTCGTCAATGCACTTATTAATGAAGCCGGTGATTGATGTGGTAAACTCCTCAATGCCATTGGATGAATCCCGGATCATATTCCAGTCTGTGCAGCAAAACAGTCCTGTAGTGTAGCATCCGCGTCATCTGACCAGCCGGTGATTGATGTGGTGAACTCCTCAATGCCTCACACAAACAGTCAGTATGGAAATGAATGGTTGTGGTGCAGTTTAAACACAATTACATATTGAATTCTCCTTTTCTCGGGTTTCCCTCTCCCAGGTCTCTTCCTGTAGTTCCTCACTCTTTTTTTGCATTGAGAAAACACAGCACAACACAGTATCTTGCAGGTATTCACATAGACACGTGTTTTAAAAGGTAGTAGAGCTGGGGAAGTTGTCTGGATAATGTTGTTGATTTATTATTGATCTGATCCCCCTTTTGGGGACACTGGCATAATCCCTACAGACCTGTTTCCATAAACACTGACACTGGGAATCAATACTGTCACGGCTACTCCCGCTCCCCCCCCTCTCCATCACTCGACGTCTCCGGGCAACTAACCACCGGTCCTGGCAACCCACATTACGCGCACCTGCTCCATATCATTACGCACACCTGCTCCATATCATTATGCACACCTGCTCCATATCATTACGCGCACCTGCTCCATATCATTATGCGCACACCTGCTCCATATCATTACGCGTACCTGCTCCATATCATTACGCGCACCTGCTCCATATCATTACGCGCACCTGCTCCATATCATTACGCGCACCTGCTCCATATCATTACACGCACCTGCACCATATCGTTACGCGCACCTGCACCATATCGTTACGCAAACCTGCACCATATCGTTACGCACACCTGCACCATATCGTTACGCGCACCTGCACCATATCGTTACGCACACCTGCACCATATCGTTACGTGCACCTGCACCATATCGTTACGCACACCTGCACCATATCGTTACGCACACCTGCTCCATATCATTACGCGCACTTGCTGCATATCATTACGCGTACCTGCACCATATCGTTATGTATTATTGTATTATATATGAAGTCGAGGCATATTATTACCTGGACTTCATCTCTGCCTTGAATACCTCACCGGTTTTTAGCCTTCAGTAGCCTCAGTCTTCAGGCAGTATTGATTTGTTTTCATGTTCAGTACGCAGCCCATGTTTTGTTAATTTGCCTTTCATCATTGTTATTAAACTTTCCTTCTGCACCTTCTTCCTGACTCTCTGCTTCCTGACTCCCTGCTTCCTGACTCTCTGCTTCCTGACTCTCTGCTTCCTGACTCTCTTCTCCCTGACTCCCTGCTCTTTGACTCTCTGCTCCCTGACTCCCTACTCCCTGACTCCCTGCTCCCAGACTCTCTGCTCCATGACTCTCTGCTTCTTGACTCTCTGCTTCCTGATTCCCTGCTCCCTTACTCCATTCTTCCTTGCTTCCTGACTCCCTGGCACTCTGCTTCCTGACTCTCTGCTTCCTGACTCTCTGACTCCTAACTCCCTGACTCCCTGTTTCTATGACTCCCTGCTTACTGACTCTCTACTTCCTGACTCTCTGCTTCTGAACTCTCTGCTCCCTGACTCTCTGCTCCCTGACTCTCTGCTTCCTGACTCTCTGTTCCCTGACTCTCTGTTCCCTGACTCTCTGCTTCCTGACTCGCTGACTCTCTGCTTCCTGACTCTCTGCTTCCTGACTCCCTGACTCTCTGTTCCCTGACTCTCTGCTTCCTGACTTTCTGCTCCCTTTTCTCTGCTTCCTGACTCTCTGCTTCCTGACTCTCTGCTCCCTAACTCTCTACTCCCTGACTCCTGCTTACGGACTCCGTGACTCTCTGCTTCCCTGCTCCCTGCTTCCTGACTCCCTGCTTTCTGACTGCCTGCTTCCTGACTCTCTGCTTCCTGACTATCTGCTTCCTGACTCTCTCACTCCTGACTCTCTGACTCCCTGACTCTCTGCTCCCTGACTCTCTGCTTCCTGACTCTCTCCTTCCTGACTCCCTGACTCTCTACTTCCTGACTCCCTGCTCCCTTTTCTCTGCTTCCTGACTCTCTGCTTCCTGACTCTCTGCTCCCTAACTCTCTGCTCCCTGACTCCCTGCTTCCTGACTCCCTGCTTTCTGACTCCCTGCTTTCTGACTCTCTGCTTCCTGACTCTCTCACTCCTGACTCTCTCACTCCTGACTCTCTGACTCCCTGACTCTCTGCTCCCTGACTCTCTGCTCCCTGACTCTCTGCTCCCTGACTCTCTGCTCCCTGACTGCCAGCTTTCTGACTCTCTGCTCCCTGACTCTGCTCCCTGACTCTCTGCTCCCTGACTGCCAGCTTTCTGACTCTCTTCTCCCTGACTCTCTGCTCCCTGACTCTCTGCTCCCTGACTCTCTGCTCCCTGACTCCCTGACTCTCTGCTTTCTGACTCTCTGCTCCCTGACTGCCAGCTTTCTGACTCTCTGCTCCCTGACTCGCTGCTCCCTGACTCTCTGTTCCCTGACTCCATGCTTACGGACTCCCTGACTCTCTGCTTTCTGACTCTCTGCTCCCTGACTCCCTGCTTCCTCACTCTCTGCTCCCTGACTCTCTGCTCCCTGACTCTCTGCTCCCTGCGTCCCTGCTTACGGACTACTTGACTCTCTGCTTCCTGACTCCCTGCGTATACGTGACATCAAGATGAAATATGCCTGGTGACAATTTTATCCTCTGTTGACCTGTCATACCTGGTACTGAGTTTGGATCTTTTGACAATCTTATCCTCTGTTGACCTCTCATGAAGCTAAATGCAAACTTCTGAGATTTGACATTCACCAAGTGTATTTGGATACTGCAGTGTAGAATACAGAGGTTTGACATTCACACACTGTATTTGGATACTGCAGCGTGTTGAGGAACAGTAGAGCTGATTAATATAGTCTTGGCCAAACTGGATGAGGGCATTGTCAAGCATATCAACGTTACACCCTGCCCTTTTCCCCAGCTGCATTAATAGAAATACTTTAGACTCCATCTCTCTCTCCTCACTCCACCTCTTAGCTCTATCTCTCCCTCTTAGCTCTCTCTCTCTCCATCTTCTTCACCACTCCCTCTCTTCTCTCCCTCTTCTTCACCACTCCCTCTCTTCTCTCCCTCTTCTTCACCCCTCCCTCTCTTCTCTCTCCCTCTTAGCTATCTTTCTCCCTCTTCTTCATCTCTCTCTCTCTTCTCTCTCTCTCTCCTCTCTCTCTCCTCTCTCTCCTCTCTCTCTCCTCTCTCACCCTCAACTTCTCTTCTCTCTCTCTCTCTCCATATAGTTGACGTCAGCCTGCTCTCTGAGTTCCCATTACTGCTTCATCTAGATTTAGTCCAACATCCCGTTCAACCTCTCTCCTAGTCACATCATATCATTTCTTTCTCTCTGCTATAGTACAAGTGTACAGAGAGAAAGAGAGAGAGAGAGATTCCCCATTTAATGTTCTCCTCTAGTACAATCTGCCCTGTTCTCCATTCATTCCTGTTCTCTACTCAATCCTGGTCTCCACTCTGTCCTGGTCTCCACTCTGTCCTGGTCTCCACTCTGTCCTGGTCTCCACTCTGTCCTGGTCTCCACTCTGTCCTGGTCTCCACTCTGTCCTGGTCTCCACTCTGTCCTGGTCTCCACTCTGTCCTGGTCTCCACTCTGTCCTGGTCTCCACTCTGTCCTGTTCTCCACTCTGTCCTGTTCTCCACTCTGTCCTGGTCTCCACTCTGTCCTGGTCTCCACTCTGTCCTGGTCTCCACTCTGTCCTGTTCTCCACTCTGTCCTGTTCTCCACTCTGTCCTGGTCTCCACTCTGTCCTGTTCTCCACTCTGTCCTCGTCTGCAGTCTCTCGTGCCTCTCTACAATAACTGCAGGCTGAGTCTCCTACGCTCTCCCTCGGCCTCCTGCCTCTCAATAAGCACTGTTGTCTCCCCCACACTCCCCCAATCATCCCCAGTCTCCCTCAATCTCCCAGCAAACAAACCCCCCCGGTAGTGTTTCGCGAACAAATAAATATGGTAAATAAATATGGTAAATAAATATGGTAAATAAATATGGTAAATAAACATGGTAAATAAACAACTAATTGACCAAAGTTGGTTTAATTACTTGAATTCCATTTAGATTGCACCATTTCTCTAGAGAGAAATCAAATCATTCACGAGAGAAATTTCAAGAAATATGTGGGACGCTGGGCTGAAGGGAGTTGTATTTTTCATTAACCCCCTTGAGTTGATGTTCACGCCACTGCGGAAATTTAATTAGTATAATTTTAAAAAAACTAAGAAATCTGTCAGTTTAAGCTAGAAATATGTGGCTTTTTCTCAATCCACCGCATCCGCCGATGTCGTACTTCCTCATCTGCGGTGAACGGTGACAGAGCTAGAGCGATGTTTGTCTCACAAGATTGTTTGTTGCGCCTTGTTGCACATTCAAACTATTATGACCCATCTACGGAAAGATGAGACTCTTACGAACATGTTGTTTTTGCTCTAGGACGCCCATAGGCAAGACACGTTTTTGAAGGTCCCACAGGACCGGCTGAAAAAAGTTATGGAAGTATATATATGGAGACTATTTATGGTGTAAAATACATGTAAAAAACTGATCTGTCTTATATCTGACAGATATACAGTAGCACAGACACATCAGAACAAAATTCCTTTAGGTTTTTTTTTGGGGGGGGGGGGGGGACTTTCTGCTCTTCCATGTAGTGAATATGTTACTCAGTGCATTTGTATGGGCTAGTAGCAGTAAGGCCAAATATATATATATATTTTTTTCTAAATTATCCTTGGTATGACCTTCTTAAAACAATTCCATATAGCTTAGACTGTAATGGGTTAAGCAAATATTCAACTTAGTTTAGCGCAGAAGGTAATTAACTACAATGACCGGAATTGCGCTTGTTTTTCCCCCGGCTTGGACAGAGACGGATCAGAGAGGAACAGGCGAAGCGAGAGGTTTTACTTACCAAAATCGGACTCAAATAAATCCCAATGTGTTTCTATTGGCTTCTTTTGGAACTAAGCTTGTCGTCTGCCTTCCCGCCATCGGGTACAACAACTCCCATTGTTAGGGCGGAGACATGAGCGTCTCGTCATTATATACATTATATACATTATATACAGATCTTGGCAGGTAGCCTAGTGGTTAGAGCGTTGGACTTGTAACCGAAAGGTTGCCAGATCAAATCCTCCAAGCTGACGAGGTAAAAATCTGTCGTTCTGCCCCTGAACAAGGCCACTGTTCCTAGGCTGTTATTGAAAATAAGAATTTGTTCTTAACTGACTTGCCTAGTTAAATAAAATAAAAATAAATATGCCTGTTAGGTTAGATAGACAGACCACATCTTCTGCATGATAGAAGTATGTACACAACAACAATAGGGACAGAGACAGTTTGTGAAAGTATTCCTTGTTGAGTGGTGCATGGGTCTAAAGCATGGCATCTTGATGCAAGAGGTGTCACTACAGTCCCTGGTCTGAATCCAGGCTGTAGCACATCTGGCTGTGATTGGTAGCCCCATGGGGCAGTGCACAATTGGCCCAGTGTTGTCTGGGGTTTGGCCGGGGTAGGCCGTCATTGTAAATAAGAAAGTGTTCTTAACTGACTTGCCCGGTTAAATAAAATTTAAAATGTCAAATTCTCTACTTAATTCTCTACTCTACTAATTTCATCAAACTAAGTAAAATATAACTGAAATATTGTATTATTTAGTCATTTACTATTGTTCTGTTGATGTCTACCCAATATGGAATATTTTAAATGTTTTGGCCATTAAATGTTTGGGCTTTGGAATTTCTTTCATTATGCATTTATTAATATAAAAAATATTGAAACCAACCTCAGAAAGCACTAGTCGCTCAGCACTACCCCCGGTCTCCCCTGCCTTTTGATAAAGTGTCCTCCTCCCCCACAGTCCCCCCTTGCCTCGTCACTACCTCTCTCTCTCCAGCCCCATAATTCTCTCTCTCTCTCTCTCTCTCTCTCTCTCTCTCTCTCTCTCTCTCTCCTCTCTCTCTCTCCTCTCTCTCTCTCTCTCTCTCTCTCTCTCTCTCTCTCTCTCTCTCTCTCTCTCTCTCTCTCTCTTCTCTCTCTCTCTCTCTCTCTCTCTCTCTCTCTCTCTCTCTCTCTCTCTCTCTCTCTCTCTCTCTCTCTCTCTCTCTCTCCTCTCTCTCTCTCTCTCTCTCTCTCTCTCTCTCTCTCTCTCTCTCTCTCTCTCTCTCTCTCTCTCTCTCTCTCTCTCTCTCTCTCTCTCCTCTCTCTCTCTCTCTCTCTCTCTCTCTCTCTCTCTCTCTCTCTCTCTCTCTCTCTCTCTCTCTCTCTCTCTCTCTCTCTCTCTCTCTCTCTCTCTCTCTCTCTCTCTCTCTCTCTCTCTCTCTCTCTCTCTCTCTCTCTCTCTCTCTCTCTCTCTCTCTCTCTCTCTCTCTCTCTCTCTCTCTCTCTCTCTCTCTCTCTCTCTCTCTCTCTCTCTCTCTCTCTCCAGTACAGGGAATATTACAACCCTCTCTCACACCTCCTCCACCACCACCTCACCCCCTCTCTCATACCTCCTCATCACCCCCACCCCCTCTCTCACACCTCCTCAACCCCCACCCCCTCTCTCACACCTCTTCAACCCCCCCCACCGCCTCTCTCACACGTCAACACCCTCACCCCCTCTCTCACACCTCCTCAACCCCTCCACCCCCTCTCTCACACCTCAACCCCCTCACCCCCTCTCTCACACCTCCTCAAACCCCCCACCCCCTCTCTCACACCTCCTCAAACCCCCACCCCCTCTCTCACACGTCAACACCCCCACCCCCTCTCTCACACGTCAACACCCTCACCCCCTCTCTCACACCTCCTCAACCCCTCCACCCCCTCTCTCACACCTCAACCCCCTCACCCCCTCTCTCACACCTCCTCAAACCCCCACCCCCTCTCTCACACGTCAACACCCCCACCCCCTCTCTCACACGTCAACACCCTCACCCCCTCTCTCACACCTCCTCAACCCCTCCACCCCCTCTCTCACACCTCAACCCCCTCACCCCCTCTCTCACACCTCCTCAAACCCCCACCCCCTCTCTCACACCTCCTCAAACCCCCCACCCCCTCTCTCACACCTCCTCAAACCCCCCACCCCCTCTCACACCTCCTCAAACCCCCCACCCCCTCTCTCACACCTCCTCAAACCCCCCACCCCCTCTCTCACACCTCTTCAACTACTGTCATCTCCTGTCGTCTCTTCACTGTAGGCAACAGTCTCTACTCTCTGTAATTGCTAGTCAAATCCCTCTCCATCTGAAACCATCTGAAACCTCCAGACTTGTGAGTCCCCATTGTAGCATGTTGTTTGCACATGAACTGACTGTCACGCCTGAATTCTCCCTGCTGTCACTACATTTAAAAGCTGTGTTGCCCTTCAGGGCCACCGTAGTTGTCAACCCTTACTGTCTCTCTGGACTCCTTATTGATTTTTGACTTGACTCTATCACACTTTTTTTTAACTCCTTCAGTGTATTCTCTCTGTCTCTCTGGGGTTTTCAATCATGACTACATGTTTGACTTGTGAAATGATGGCTCTGAGCTCTCCGGCAGCCCTTAAACATGTGACGGCCATGTTGTATGTTCTGCAACATATTAATCTGTCCTTAGAAAGTAAATATTCTGATGATGAATCAGGTACAGATGGATGTCTGACTTAATATATTGATGTGACAATACTGTCCCAAATGGTGCCTTATTCCCTATATAGTGCACTACTTTAGACCAGAGCCCTATTCCCTATATTGTGCACTGCCATAGACCAGAGTCCTATTTCCTATATAGTGCACTAATATAGACCAGAGCCCTATTCCCTATATAGTGCACTACTTTAGACCAGAGCCTTATTCCCTATATAGTGCATTACTTTAAAAAGAGCATATTTCCCTATATAGTGCACTACTTTAGACAAGGGCCCTATAAATGTAGGAAATAGTGTCCATTTGGGCATTTGGGCCGCATTCCCTGTATCACTATTTATCTTCTCTGTCCTCTATTCTCTTCTCCTCCTTCTGTAATGTTTACTGTTTCCTTTCTGTTCCCACCTGTCATTGGTTGTTTTCTTTCTGTTCCCACCTGTCATTGGTTGTTTTCTTTCTGTTCCCACCTGTCATTGGTTGTTTGTGTTTTGCACCAAGAGAGATGAAAATTGACAACGTGGATGTGCATGTGTAACAGTGTAGGTTCCGTCCCTCTCTTCGCCCCAACCCGGGCTCGAACCAGGGACCCTCTGCACACATCAACAACTGACACCCCACGAAGCATCGTTACCCATCGCGCCACAAAAGCCGCGGCCCTTGCAACGCAAGGGGAAACCCTACTTCAAGTCTCAGAGCGAGTGACGTCACTGATTGAAACGCTATTAGCGCGCGCCACCGCTAACCAACTAGCCATTTCACATCGGTTACACATGCATGCGCGAACACACACACACACACACACACACACAGATGTGTGTAAGCGTTTATTTGTCTCCATAAACAATAGGTTGTATCTGCAGATCAGTTTGAGAGCAGGGTTATATCAGAGTTCTGCCTCTAAGCCTGTTGGGTTAGCCAGACAGCCAGCAAACCCACAACACACAGCTGTCAATACATCCTGATACACACACACTGTCTGGCTGGGGAATGTCTGGGAAGGTCGGCCAAACACTCTAGTACAGACAGTGGAGAAAATATGTGGGTTTGATGTAGTCGAGTAGTGGGAATGACATTTAGTTTCATATATATATCTGAATGTATATGTATATTAATACAACAAAAAATATGTTTTAAGTGAAAAATGTGCTTTTGTCTGAAGCCAAAAATTACAGGACATTCAATAGCGAATGGGACCTAGGAAGGAACAATACTTTTCAACATCAGCAGCTTGATCTACTGCTAGAGTAAGGTAGCTTTATTGATCTACTGCTAGAGTAAGGTACCTTTATTGATCTACTGCTAGAGTAAGGTAGCTTTATTGATCTACTGCTAGAGTAAGGTAGCTTTATTGATCTACTGCTAGAGTAAGGTAGCTTTATTGATCTACTGCTAGAGTAAGGTAGCTTTATTGATCTAGTGCTAGAGTAAGGTAGCTTTATTGATCTAGTGCTAGAGTAAGGTAGCTTTATTGATCTAGTGCTAGAGTAAGGTAGCTTTATTGATCTACTGCTAGAGTAAGGTAGCTTTATTGATCTACTGCTAGAGAGTACTGTAGCTTTATTGATCTACTGCTAGAGTAAGGTAGCTTTATTGATCTACTGCTAGAGTAAGGTAGCTTTATTGATCTACTGCTAGAGTAAGGTAGCTTTATTGATCTACTGCTAGAGAGTACTGTAGCTTTATTGATCTACTGCTAGAGTAAGGTAGCTTTATTGATCTACTGCTAGAGTAAGGTAGCTTTATTGAGCTACTGCTAGAGTAAGGTAGCTTTATTGATCTACTGCTAGAGTAAGGTAGCTTTATTGATCTACTGCTAGAGTAAGGTAGCTTTATTGATCTACTGCTAGAGTAAGGTACCTTTATTGATCTACTGCTAGAGTAAGGTAGCTTTATTGAGCTACTGCTAGAGTAAGGTAGCTTTATTGATCTACTGCTAGAGTAAGGTAGCTTTATTGATCTACTGCTAGAGTAAGGTAGCTTTATTGATCTACTGCTAGAGTAAGGTAGCTTTATTGATCTACTGCTAGAGTAAGGTAGCTTTATTGATCTACTGCTAGAGTAAGGTAGCTTTATTGAACTACTGCTAGAGAGTACTGTAGCTTTATTGAGCTACTGTACTTCAACAACAGATGTACTCACATTGGATGGGTTAATTAGGATTCAAACCTTCTCTGAAACAGCCTAATGTAATATGTTTGATGTAAGACCCACATGCAATCTGTCATTTGGGAAGCTGTTCAATGTTGCTAATCTTGATGTACAGTTGAAGTCGGAAGTTTACATACACTTAGGTTAGAGTCATTAAAACTCGTTTTTCAACAAATGCACAAATTTCTTGTTAACAAACTATAGTTTTGGCAAGTCGGTTAGGACATCTACTTTTTGCATGACACAACTCATTTTTCCAACAATTGTTTACAGACAGATTATTTCACTTATAATTCACTGTATCACAATTCCAGTGGGTCAGAAGTTTACATACACTAAGTTGACTGTGCCTTTAAACAGCTTGGAAAATTCCTCAAAATTATGTAATGGCTTTAGAAGCTTCTGATAGGCTAATTGACATAATTTGAGTCAATTGGAGAATTACCTGTGGATGTATTTCAAGGCCTACCTTCAAACTCACTGCCTATTTGTTTGACATCATGTGAAAATCAAAAGAAATCAGCCAAGACCTCAGATTTCTTTTTTTAAACCTCCACAAGTCTGGTTCATCCTTGGGAGCAATTTCCAAACGCCTGAAGGTACCACGTTCATCTGTACAAACAATAGTATGCAAGTATAAACACCATGGGACCACGTAGCCATCATACCGCTCAGGAAGGAGACGCGTTCTGTCTCCTAGAGATGAACGTACTTTGGTGCGAAAAGTGCAAATCAATCCCAGAACATCAGCAAAGGACCTTGTGAAGATGCTGGAGGAAACAGGTGCAAAAGTATCTATATCCACAGTAAAACGGGTCCAATATCGACATAACCTGAAAGGCCGCTCAGCAAGGAAGAAGCCACTGCTCCAAAACCGCCATAAAAAAGCCAGACTACGGTTTGCAACTGCACATGGGGACAAAGATTGTACTTTTTTTGGTCTGATGAAACAAATATAGAACTGTTTGGCCATAATGACCATCGTTATGTTTGGAGGAAAAAGGGGGAGGCTTGCAAGCCAAAGAACACCATCCCAACCGTGAAGAATGGGGGTGGAAGCATCATGTTGTGCGGGTGCTTTGCTGCAGGAGGGACTTGTACACTTCACAAAATAGATGGCATCATGAGGCAGGAAAATGATGTGGATATATTGAAGCAACATCTCAAAACATCAGTCAGGAAGTTAAAGCTTGGTCGCAAATGGGTCTTCCAAATGGACAATGACCCCAAGCACACTTCCAAAGTTGTGGCAAAATGGCTTAAGGACAACAAAGGCAAGGTATTGGAGTGGCCATCACAAAGCCCTGACCTCAATCCTATAGAAAATGTGTGAGCAGAACTGAAAAAGCGTGTGCGAGCAAGGAGGCCTACAAACCTGACTTAGTTACATCCAGCTCTGTCAGCAGGAATGGTCCAATATTCACCCAACTTATTGTTGGAAGCTTGTGGAAGGCTACCTGAAACATTTGATCCAAGTTAAACAATTTAAAGACAATGCTACCAAATACTAATTGAGTGTATGTAAACTTCTGACTGACTGGGAATGTGATGAAAGAATTAAAAGCTGAAATAAATCATTCTCTCTACTTTTATTCTGATATTTCACATTCTTAAAATAAAGTGGTGATCCTAACTGACCTAAGACAGGGAATTTTTACTATGATTAAATTTCAGGAATGTTGAAAAATTATGTTGAAATGTATTTGGCTAAGGAGTATGTAAACTTCTGACTTCAACTGTATATACCCATTGGTTATTAAAGGGGCAATATGTGGTTCAAACAATAACCAAGCCTACCACCCAGCCATTATTTTTGTAAAAACGTAGCAGAATTGGGGGGTGGAGAAATGTAACCACTTTCAAATTCATCAATAGAGCTATGGATTCAAAATGTAAATCTTAACCATATTCAGAGGCTAAACAGTGTTCCTTTAAAATTACATTGTTTATGAACAATTTAGTAGAACTGTCACGACTTCTGCCGAAGTCAGTTCCTCTCCTTGTTCGTGCGGTGTTCGGCGGTCGACGTCACCGGTCTTCTAGCCATCGCCGATCCATTTTTCATTTTCCATTTGTTTTGTCTTGTTTCCCCCGCACACCTGGTTTTCATTCCCTCATTACGTGTTGTGTATTTAACCCTCTGTTCCCCCCATGTCTTTGTGTGGTATTGTTTGTTGTAAGTGCTTGTGCACGTGTTGACTGGTGCGCGATGGGTTTTGTACCCATGTCTTGTTATTTTTATGCCATTGGTTTTGCTATTGAACTGCTTCAGCTATTTCCTAGTTCTGCTCTCCTGCGTCTGACTTCCCTGCCACTGGTTACGCACCCCTTACAAGAACAAGCAAATATTTGGGGTTCTGATGGGGTACAACAATTGGACTAAGCTCATACTATAACTTATGTCTCAAGAGCATAGCATTTCTATCTTACCCTATCATAACTGTCTTACCCTATCATATCTATCTGTTGTGTCTTTGGCATCATTAAAGGTAAATACTGTTATTTTATCAAATCAATTCTCGGTAATTATTATTACGTGATTAAACTAATCATGTAAATGTAATTAACTAGGAAGTCAAGGAACCACGAAAAAACTTCAGATTACAAAGTTATACATTTCCGAATATAACTCTTCAGATATTTTTATATTTTATCAATTAGTCTTCTGTTAATGAATTATTCTTTACCTCATGTCAGTCTCATCTGAACATCGTAAATTGTTGGTTATCTGCACGAACCCAGCCTTCACTATAAATCATCCTTACACCAATTGGCTAAATCATTTATTTACTAACTAACTAAATAATCACAGAAATGCATAAACAAACAAACAGTAGATATTGGTTACTAACAATGACAGGGAAGATTCCCTAGTAAGCTAAACCGATATGACGGCTTGGTGGACAAAGGGAAGGGGGTGGGGACTGAGAAAGAGCGGGAAAGACAAAATGGATTCATTACACAGTCTTTAATTATATACTTTGAAATGCTAATCCTTCGCACCTGAATGGCCACTCATTTGAGAATAATTGCATGTACATATTTACGGTGTATGTCATTGTTGTCTTCTCTGTTGGAATCCGGTCCGTCTGCTGGAGAGTTCATCCGAGTTCCTCTCTCTCTTTCTGTTTCCCTGAAGATCAGAGTATTTCCTGGTTAGGATGGATACTTCAGATTACCATTCAGAAATGTTCTCATAGAATAGATGTTTCGGCGGTTGTCGGTTTTCTCATCACAGGTTTACATAATTTCTAGCTGCAGACTAGTAATTATACTTCTAAGATTTGCTCTTATTCTGTCGGGATCGATAGTCTCAGAGTTTAACCATTTCCAGCCGTGTAGCCAATGCTCCACGTGGTTTGGTTAGGAATTCAACAACCATTACAACCTTAGCTTATACGGAGGTTTTTTCAAGTGGTATAGTTTTCTAGTCTTGGTACTCAAACCTGTGCCAGCTCAGCTTACACCGAAGTATGCGTTGGTCTTAACTATTTGCAATCACAGCTCACGCTGTCGGTTTGCTTAGTCTGAAGAGGATTTTCTCAGGAGGGGGTTTTATTCGTAGTAGTAGAAAAGGTCGGTTCCATGACGCCAGATCATATCTGTGCTCACGGGGGCGTGGCCGCTGACTAGTTAAATCTCACGGGGCGTGGCCAATGACTAGTTAAATCTCATGGGGGCGTGGCCGCTGACTAGTTAAATCTCACGGAGGCGTGGCCAATGACTAGTTAAATCTCACGGGGGCGTGGCCGCTGACTAGTTAAATCTCACGGGAGCGTGGCCGCTGACTAGTTAAATATCACGGGGGCGTGGCCGCTGACTAGTTAAATATCACGGGGGCGTGGCCACTGACTAGTTAAGTCTCACGGGGGCGTGGCCGCTGACTAGTTCAACTTTACAGAGAATACAATTCTCTCATAATTAAAGGTTAACATCACATTACATAATTTCACAAATGGTTTCATCTTTACTCATTCATTTTATACAATAATTAGATGCGAACACCATAATTGAGAAATGTATACATTCAGAGATATAGTTGTGTGTGTTTCCTGTCCTTTGTGAGGTCACCAAATGAAACACACTCGTCATACCCGTCCCCTTAAGTGTCCACGGACCCTTCCCACATTCTCACAAGTGGACATATAGTTTCATTTTCCCATTTTGGGGATTTAGGAGTTCGGCCAAGTGAAATCCTTTGTTCACTCTGTGGTCTCTCTCGCTCTGCATGACAAGGGGAAGTGAGTCTCCGCCAGGAATTTACGACCTGAGATAACAGAACCTGGGTTTAGGAGAGAGTGAGAGAGGGGGAAGCCACGATATACACCCAGAAAGGGCCACGTCATAACTGTCTTACCCTATCATATCTATCTTACCCTATCATATATATCTTACCCAACCATAACTGTCTTGCCCTATCATTACTGTCTTACCCTATCATATCTATCTTACCCGACCATAACTGTCTTGCCCTATCATTACTGTCTTACCCTATCATATCTATCTTACCTGATCCTATCTATCTTACCCTATCATGACTGTCTATCTTACCCTGTGGCTCAGTTGGTAGAGCATGGTGTTTGCAATGCCAGCATGGTGTGTGCAACGCCAGGGCTGTGGGTTCAATTCAATTCCCACGGGGGGCCAGTACTTTTAAAAAAAATAATTAAAAAAATGCATGAAATGAAATGTATGCATTCACTACTGTAAGTCGCTCTGGATAAGAGCATCTGCTAAATGACTAAAATGTAAAATGATAACTGTCTTACCCTATCATATCTATCTTACCCTATCATGACTGTCTTACCCTATCATATCCATCTTACCCTATCATAACTGTCTTACCCTATCATAACTGTCTTACCCTATCATAACTGTCTTACCCTACCACGATGAGGATGACCAGATGGAGATGGAATCAACAGACTCGACACAAGATCCAACGTAATCTGATACAGGTCTCTCCTGGAGAGTAACAGTCTTCTAGATTTTACCTCCAACCCTAATCTAGTCCACCTGATTCTAATAACTAGCTGTAGTTGATAAGCTACAGATCCCACCAACTCTTTTCTCTGGTAACCTCTCTCCCTCTACTTTAAGCGGTCTATGTTGATTGAACTGAGATGGATGTAAATACAGACAGCTTGTTACTACCACCATTTAACAACGTGTGATTCACCATTACCATTTAAAAGGAAGTGAAGCATCTTGTTTTCATATTCTTGTTTGTTTGTGCTAAGGAGCTCCAGTAGGTTCATATGAATAGTGCTGATGATTGTATTACAATCCTGTTGGTAAGGTTACTTGAGTGAAAAAATAAAGGATTTTTATGTTTTGGTAATGTAATACTTTCTGTAACTGGTAACATCATCTTCTGCTGCTTGCATTTCAATAGCTAAGTTGTAGATTAATTAAAAAACTTGCCAGAAAGTGAGGAAAAATCTGGCTAAGATGCTGCAACATCAGTCAACAGCCAGCTTAGTGCAGAACAACATTGCCTGGACACTTATATATATATATATATATATATATATATGATTTTGTGATGAGACTAATAATAACAACATTTTAAATATGGCCAAAGAGTAGCTAATACCGATGATCAAGGTAATAATAGACATAGGTTTAGCCTCTTACATCTAGATGTTCCGCTAGCGGAACACCTGCTCCAATATCCAATGATAGGCGTGGCGCGAAATACAAACTCCTCGAAAATCCGAAAACTTCCATTTTTCAAACATATGACTATTTTACACCATTTTAAAGACAAGACTCTCCTTTATCTAACCACACTGTCCGATTTCAAAAAGGCTTTACAGCGAAGCAAAACATTAGATTATGTCAGCAGAGTACCCTGATGATCTTCATCAGATGACACACCTAGGACATTATGTTATACAATACATGCATGTTTTGTTCAATCAAGTTCATATTTATATCAAAAACCAGCTTTTTACATTAGCATGTGACTAGCATGTGACTAGCATTCCCACCGAACACTTCCGGTGAATTTACTAAATTACTCACGATAAACGTTCACAAAAAACATAACAATTATTTTAAGAATTATAGATACAGAACTCCTTTATGCAATCGCGGTGTCCGATTTTAAAATAGCTTTTCGGTGAAAGCACATTTTGCAATATTCTGAGTAGATAGCCCGGCCATCATGGCTGGCTATTTTGACACCCACCAAGTTTGGTACTCACAAAACTCAGATTTACTATAAGAAAAATTGGATTACCTTTGCTGTTCTTCGTCAGAATGCACTCCCAGGACTTCTACTTCAATAACAAATTGTCACGGTTGTCGTCGGTGAATGAGGACCAAAATGCAGCAGGTACGTATATGCTCATCTTGAATGATTATTTATTTTCAAAAAAACAACTGAATACAAAAATAACAAAACCACGAGAACTAACAAACGAACGAACAACAAACAGTCTGGCAAAGCCTAGGGCTGAACACAGAACAATCACCCACAAATCACAAACACACCCTCCTATATGGGACTCTCAATCAAAGGCACATAGACAACACCTGCCTTCAACTGAGAGTCCCAACCCCAATTAACCAGACATAGAAACAGACATACTAGACCAGACATAGAATAACTGAAAACCAAACAGTGCCCAAAAACCCCGGAATACTTCAACCAAATGACCCTTCACCAAAACACACCACCCCGAACCACATAAAACGAATAACCTCTGTCACGCCCTGACCAAACTACAAAACAATTAACCTTATATACTGGCCAGGACGTGACACAAATGTTGGTTTGGTTCTAAATAATACATAGTTATATCCAAATAGCGGCGTTTTGTTGTGCGTTCAAGACACTATCCGAAAGGTAAAGAAGGGTGACGCGCCCGGCGTGTTTCGTGACAAAAAATTTCAAAATATTCCATTACCGTACTTCGAATCATGTCAAAAGCTGTTTGAAATCAATTTTTATGCGATTTTTCTCGTAAAAAAGCGATAATATTCCGACCGGGAGTCATTGTTTTCGTTCAAAGACTGAAAATAAAAACATGGAGTCGTCTCGTGCACACGTGCGCCAGTCTCATTGTTCTCAGATCGACCACTTACCAAATGCGCTACTGTTTTTCAGCCATGGCCTGAAAAGTCATCATTCAACGTTCTGGCGCCTTCTGAGAGCCTATGGGAGCGTTAGAAAATGTCACGTTACAGCAGAGATCCCCTGTTTTGGATAGAGATGATCAAGAAGGCCAAGAAATGGTCAGAGAGGGCGCTTCCTGTTTGGAATCTTCTCAGGTTTTGGCCTGCCAAATGAGTTCTGTTATACTCACAGACACCATTCAAACAGTTTTAGAAACTTTGAAGTGTTTTCTATCCAAAGCTATATGCATATTCTAGTTTCTGGGCAGGAGTAATAATCAGATTAAATCGGGTACGTTTTTTATCCGGACGGAAAATACTGCCCCCTATCCATAACAAGATAATATTCTACTTCTGTTTGATGAAACTGTCACGGTATTATGCTATTGTATGTCATTTTAGAGCACTGGTTTGAATAGCCAATGTAGCTAACTAGCTACGGTGGAGAGATCGTAATTGTTGGCAACAAAATTAACATTTGTAGCTGATCTGAGCGTATGCCTGTTAGATAGTTCATCTGCCTTGAATCACGTTTTGAATATGGCTGAGATAATTCATCGAAATAAGTATGTTGAGTGTCAATGTTGTCACAAAGAGTTAGCCAACTAGCCAATTTGTGCCATAGCTGGGCTGTTCTTACGAGAGGTGAGCCCAAGAGCAAGGCTAGCAAATAACGTTGCAAAGTCAACTAATGAAACTATTACAATTTCAATAATGTATACTATCTGGCTTGAATTCAGTTTTTTGAATATGGCTTAGATTTGGCTGAGAACCAATATATATTAACTGTCAATGTTGTTGGGATATGACGTTAGCTAGCTAGCTAAAAACGTATGTAGCAAGCTGGCTACTGTAGCTAAGAGATGAGAGAGTGGCCTGGTTTCAGTTTTGCGTCACAGCTCGGGTACCTAGAACAGATAGATCTACAAATGAGGACATGCTGCATTTCTCACTTTGAATGAGACTGTATGATCTGTAATTGTCAAGGTAGTTGCAGGGTTGAGACCAAAACGCAGCGGGTATATGTACACTCATCTTCTTTTATTAGGACAAAGAAGGGAAACCAAAACAAATACGTATACAAAACACAACAACGATAGACATGTAAGGCATAACGCTAAACACGGAAATAACCTCCCACAAAGTGACAGGTGAAAACAGGCTCCCTAAGTATGACTCTCAATCAGCAACAACGATGTACAGCTGTTCCTGATTGAGAGTCATACAGGGCCAACACAGAAATACAAAACTAGAACAGCCCCTTAGAAATACAAACACAAGAACATACCCAACACCCCGGAACACATAAATCAAATACCCCTCTACAATACACACACAATCCGAACCACCTAAATCAACTACCCCCTCTACATCGACACTTACACCAATAAACCCCCAAAAAAACCTACACAAAATATCCCTCTATCTAAACACATACACAAAACCATGAAAACAAATACCCTCTGCCACGTCCTGACCAAACTACAATAACAAATAGTTACTGGTCAGAACGTGGCAGTAATCCTAATTCTAATTCATATTTTTCTGTTTTTCCTTTAAACAAAAAGGGAATATTAACCTGTAATTAGTTAGCTTTCCTTCATGATTTGGTGTAAAATATAGCAGAGAAAGTATTTTTTTTAAATTATACTTTTCCAAATATTCAAAAGGAAGGGACTTCTGATATGTAATCTTTCTCTGTCATTAGATTGACACTGTTAACAACTTGGTGGAATATCTTATATGTATTTCTTAGAGAATCCCTACGGGAGAATGCAACATTTCTCTCCATCCTTCCAGCAAGAAAATGGTGAGCCAAATGTTGTTCCGTAATAGGCAGTATTGACAGAGAAATAACGAGGGAGAAAAAAACTCACTTTTACATGCAGTTGCAGGCTCCAATTCTACAGTTACATCTATAATGTGTGTGTGTGTGTGTGTGTGTGTGTATGTGTGTGTGTGTGTGTGTGTGTGTGTGTGTGTGTGTGTGTGTGTGTGTGTGTGTGTGTGTGTGCGCGTGTGTGCGTATGTCTGTGTGTATGTGTGTGTGTCCATGTGAATGCTCGCATTTGTGTGTGTGTGCGCGTGTGTGTGTGTGTGTGTGAGCGCGTGTGTGTGTGTGCGCATGTGTGTGTATGTGTGTGTATGTCTGTGTGTGTGTGTGCGCATGTGTGTGTATGTGTGTGTATGTGTGTGTCCATGTGAATGCTCGCATTTGTGTGTTTGTGTGTGTGTGTGTGTGTGTGTGTGAGAGAGAGAGAGAGACCGTGCAGAGCCATTTCTCTTGGCTCCCAGTCACTAATCCTTTCTTTGATTCACTGCCCTTCTCTAGACTCTGACGGGGAGAGAGGAGATATAACATACAGGAGACCTGCAGGAGAAAAGAGAGGGTTAAGGGGGGAGGAGAGAGAGGGAAGGGAAGGGAGGAGAGGAGACAAGAGAGGGCAAACGGAGGAGAGGGGGATGGGAGTAGAGGAAAGGAGAGGAGAGGAAAGGAGAGGAGAGAGGGGGAAGGGAGGACGAAAGAGGAGACTAGATAGGGTGAAGGGAGGAGGAGATGAGAAAAGATGAGATAGAGCAAGGAGAGGAGAGAGGGGGAAGGGAGGAGAGGAGATGAGAGAGGGGGAAGGGAGGAGAGGAGACGAGAGAGGGCAAAGGGAAGAGGAGAGAGGGGGAATTTAGGAGAGGAGCAGAGGAGAGAAGACGAGAGAGGGGAAATTGAGGAGAGGAGCGGAAGGGGAGGAAAGGGAGGAGAGGAGAAGAGACATAATGTCCAACGTGATCTATTGATTCTGTGGTGATGACCTGTTAGATATACTCTGCTAAATGAAATATATCTCCATTGTGTCTAGGTTGTAGGCTGGGATTAAATCCGATCACTGGTTATAGGCATTGCAGTTTTTGTTGAAGATAAATTCAGATTAAGCCAACATATGCAGTTTTAACTGTAAATGATACCTCTGTGAATGCGGGAACCAAAATGCCTATAATAACATGCTTTTATGTACACTGAGCACTATAATTTGATTAGGGTTGCACAATTTCAGTAACTTTCGCAATATTCCCCAGTTTTCCTTGAAGTCTTGGTTGAAGGATTTCTAGAATTGAGGATATACGCAGGAAAACTCTAATCTTCCAACCAGGAAAACCTGGGAATTTAAGGAAAGTTTCCGGAATCTTGCAACCCTATAGCCAGCTGTAGCCAGCTTTCAAGTGTTGATGAATCACTGAAAATAAACATGGTATGTTGATAAACCACTGTAAATAAACCACTGTAAATAAACCACTGTAAATAAACCACTGTAAATAAACCACTGTAAATAAACCACTGTAATAAACCACTGTAATAAACCCTTGTAAATAAACCACTGTAAATAAACCACTGTAATAAACCACTGGTAATAAACCACTGTAATAAACCACTGTAAATAAACCACTGTAATAAACCACTGTAATAAACCGCTGTAATAAACCACTGGTAATAAACCGCTGTAATAAACCACTGGTAATAAACCACTGTAATAAACCACTGGTAATAAACCACTGGTAATAAACCACTGGTAATAAACCACTGTAATAAACCGCTGTAATAAACCACTGTAATAAACCACTGGTAATAAACCACTGGTAATAAACCACTGATAATAAACCACTGGTAATAAACCACTGGTAATAAACCACTGTAATAAACCACTGGTAATAAACCACTGTAAATAAACCACTGTAATAAACCACTGTAATAAACCACTGGTAATACACCACTGTAATAAACCACTGGTAATAAACCACTGTAATAAACCACTGGTAATAAACCACTGTAAATAAACCACTGGTAATAAACCACTGTAAATAAACCACTGTAATAAACCACTGGTAATAAACCCCTGGTAATAAACCCCTGGTAATAAACCACTGTAATAAACCACTGTAAATAAACCGCTGTAAATAAACCACTGGTAAATACAACCATCTCTACACCATTCCACCAATCAGGCCTTTATGGTGGAGTGGCCAGACAGAAGCCACTCCTCAGTAAAAGGCACACGACAGCCAGCTTGGAGTTGACACCTAAGATTCTCTGGTCTGATGAAACCAAGATGTAACTCTTTGGCCTGAATGCCAAGCGTCACGTCTGGGGTAAACTTGGCACCATCCCTACGATGAAGCATGTTGGTGGCAGCATCATGCTGTGGGGATGTTTTTCATCTGCAGGGACTGGGAGACTAGTCAGGATCGAGGGAAAGATGAACCGAGCAAAGTATAGAGAGATCCTTGATGAAAACCTGCTCCAGAGTGCTCAGGACCTCAGACTGGGGCAAAGGTTCCCCTTCGAACAGGACCACGACCCTAAGCACAGGAGCAGTGGTGGAAAAGTAACCAATTGTCATACTTGAGTAAAAGTAGAGATACCTTAATAGAAAATTAAGCAAAAGTGAAAGTCACCCAGTAAAATACTACTTGAGTAAAAGTCTAAAAGTATTTGGTTTTAAATATGCTTAAGTATCAAATGTAAATGTGAAAGTAAAAATAATTTCACATTCCTTATATGAAGCAAACCAGACGGCACGATTTTCTTGTTGTTTTCATATACGGATAGCCAGGGGCACACTCCAACACTCAGACATCATTTACAAACAAAGCTTTTGTGTTTAGTGAGTCCACCAGATAAGAGGCAGCAGGGATGACCAGGTATGTTCTCATGATGAGGGTGAATTGGACCATTTTCATGT
This sequence comes from Salmo trutta, assembly GCF_901001165.1. Taxonomy (NCBI): domain Eukaryota; kingdom Metazoa; phylum Chordata; class Actinopteri; order Salmoniformes; family Salmonidae; genus Salmo; species Salmo trutta. The sequence goes on along the minus strand of NC_042984.1, from coordinate 3,703,469 downwards.
CCTGATAAGCATTAAAAACATAACAAGTACTTTTGTTTGCCAGAGAATACGTAAGTAGTAAAATGTACATTATTTGGTTTCAGAATGTAGTGAAGTAAAAGTAGTCAAAAATATAAATAGTAAAGTAAAGTACAGATACAGGAGTGGCTTCGGGACAAGTCTCTGAATGTCCTTGAGTGGCCCAGCCAGAGCCCGGACTTGAACCAAAATCGAACATCTCTGGAGAGACCTGAAAATAGCTGTGCAGCGATGCTCCCCATCCAACCTGACAGAGCTTGAGAGGATCTGCAGAAAATAATGGGAGAAACTCCCCAAATACAGGTGTGCCAAGCTTGTAGTGTCATACCCAAGAAAACTCAAGGCTGTAATTGCTGACAAAGGTGCATCAACAAATTCCTGAGTAAAAGGTCTGAATACTTGTATAGATGTGATATTTCAGTTTTTTTTATGTTTTTTTGTCCACAAAAATGAAACCTGTTTTACTTTGTCATTATGAGGTATTGTGTGTAGATTGGTGAAGGGAAAACATATTTAATCCATTTTAAAATAACACTGTAACGTGACAAAATGTGGAAAAAGTCAAGGGGTCTGAAAACTTTCCAAATGCACTGTATACATCTCTACTGTGTTAATCACCTCAGATATACAATACCAGTCAAATATCTGGACACACCTACTCATTCAAGGATTTTTCTTAATTTTTTACTATTTTGTACATTGTTCAATAATAGTGAATACATCAAAACTATGAAATAACACACATGGAACCATCTAGTAACCAAAAAAGTGTTAAACAAACCAAAATATATTTTATTATTATTTGACCATGCTGGTCATTTATGAACATTTGAACATCTTGGCCATGTTCTGTTATAATCTCCACCCGGCACAGCCAGAAGAGGACTGGCCACCCCTCATAGCCTGGTTCCTCTCTAGGTTTCTTCCTAGGTTTTGGCCTTTATAGGGAGTTTTTCCGAGCCACCGTGCTTCTACACCTGCATTGCTTACTGTTTGGTGTTTTAGGCTTGGTTTCTGTACAGCACTTTGAGATATCAGCTGATGTAAGAAGGGCTATATAAATACATTTGATTTGCTTTTGATTTGAATGGACACCACATTGGGTGCTGATTCATATTACTCAGAGGAATGGGTTAATAATAGTGTAATGAATGCAAAACACTGCAGGTGTAATTATGGATTCTATGAGATTATCAACAGTATGTGCTATGCTGTAATCTGAGATTATCAAAGGAATGTGCTATGCTGTGATCTGTCGGGGGTTTTCTATGAGATTATCAACAGAATGTGCTATGCTGTAATCTGTCGGGGGTTTTCTATGAGATTATCAACAGTATGTGCTAGGCTGTAATCTGTCGACGGTTTTCTATGAGATTATCAACAGAATGTGCTATGCTGTAATCTGTCGGGGGTTTTCTATGAGATTATCAACAGAATGTGCTATGCTGTGATCTGTCGGGGGTTTTCTATGAGATTATCAACAGTATGTGCTATGCTGTAATCTGTCGGGGGTTCTCTATGAGATTATCAACAGTATGTGCTATGCTGTGATCTGTCGGGGGTTTTCTATGAGATTATCAACAGTATGTGCTATGCTGTAATCTGTCGGGGGTTTCTATGAGATTATCAACAGTATGTGCTATGCTGTAATCTGTCGGGAGTTTTCTATGAGATTATCAACAGTATGTGCTATGCTGTAATCTGTCGGGGGTTTTCTATGAGATTATCAAAGGAATGTTCTATGCTGTGCTCTGTGGGGGCTTTTCTATGAGATTATCAAAGGAATGTGCTATGCTGTGCTCTGTCGGGGCTTTTCTATGAGATTATCAAAGGAATGTGCTATGCTGTGCTCTGTGGGGGCTTTTCTATGAGATTATCAAAGGAATGTGCTATGCTGTGCTTTGTCGTGCTCTTCTTTACAGCCAACTGTTTATTAAATTGTATTTACATGGCTCAGATAGTGGGATTTGATTTGGTATTCGTTCTGCTGCTTTTCTTTCTTTCCTCCCTCCCTCCCTCCCTCCCTCCCTCCCTCCCTCCCTCTGTCTGTCCAAACAGTTTAATGCTCTCCTCCCAAAACAAACCACTTAATCTGTGTTAGTCTGACACAAACATGTGATGCAGAACAGTTGTTCAACAGAGATACAGAGAGAGGCAGAATGGAGAGAGACAACAAGTGTGGAGGATAGGGGAGGAGACAGAATGGAGAGAGACAGAGAGTATGCAGGATAGGGGAGGAGACAGAACAGAGAGATACAGAGAGTATGCAGGATAGGGGAGGAGACAGAACGGAGAGAGACAGAGAGTATGCAGGATAGGGGAGGAGACAGAACAGAGAGATACAGAGAGTATGCAGGATAGGGGAGGAGACAGAACAGAGAGATACAGAGAGTATGCAGGATAGGGGAGGAGACAGAACGGAGCAGCAAATGAGGACATGGTGAAAGAAACCGTGGGTGGGAGGGTGGGTGGGAGGGAGGGAGGGAGGGAGCAGACTGGAGGAGAAGAGAGGAAATCTGTCGGCCACCAGAGGGGAAAATGTATTGTGGCTGCTGGATATTGGCTGCTGCTGCTGCGCTGCTTAGCCTGCGTACTACAGTATCTCAGCCTGCAGCTGTGGAGCAGAGCAGAACAGAATAGAGAAGAACAGAACAGAATAGAGTAGAATTGAGAAGACCAGAACAGAATGGACGAGAGCAGACCAGAGCAGAGCAGAACAGGATGAGCTACAGCTTTAACACACTGAAGGAAAGAGGAGGAGGAACACGAGAACACCTTTCCAGCTGCAGCCACAGCTCCAGCTTCACAGCACCAGCTTCATAGTGCCAGCTTCACATCTCCAGCTTCACAGCGCCAGCTTCACATCTCCAGCTTCACAGTGCCAGCTTCATAGCGCCAGCCTCACAGCGCCAGCTTCAGAGCGCCAACCACAGCTGCAGCCACAGCTCCAGCTTCACAGCGCCAGCTTCACATCTCCAGCTTCACAGCGCCAGCTTCACAGCGCCAGCTTCACAGCGCCAGCTTCACAGCGCCAGCTTCAGAGTGCCAGCCACAGCTGCAGTCACATCTCCAGCTTCACAGCGCCAGCTTCATAGAGCCAGCTTCACATCTCCAGCTTCACAGCTGCAGCCTCAGCTTCACAGCACCAGCTTCACAGCGCCAGCCACAGCTGCAGCCACAGCGCCAGCTTCACAGCGCCAGCTTCACACTTCCAGCTTCACATCACCAGCTTCATAGCGCCAGCTTCATATCTCCAGCTTCATATCTCCAGCTTCATAGCGCCAGCTTCATATCTCCAGCTTAATAGCGCCAGCTTCATAGTACCAGCTTCATAGCACCAGCTTCACAGCGCCAGCTTCACAGTGCCAGCTTCACAGCCTTTGTATTGAGATTCGGTGGTGCAGGACCAGAGAATGAGCAGTGAGCTACAGCACAGCCAAGAGACATCTGCATCAGCCAGCCATTCAGGACCAGAGAGAGGGAGCGCGTTTATAGCAGCACACAGCCAAGACACACGTCTGTGACAAACCTGAAAGGAAAGGATACTCTGACTGTTTTTTGGACTACGCTGGACTACAGTGTCTGTGCCTGGTAGGACTCAGTGAATCACAGACCTGGCTGGTAGATGGATTCAGTGATTCGGTGGTGTGTGTCTGATCTGTATGGATGTGGTTGTGAACTACCGTTTCGTCTAGTAGGATCCTCGGAGTCAGACGTCGTCGGAGGGTTGCTAAATCCCTTGGATTAACCTTTCAGACTTCAAGAAGAGAAAACAGGAAAGAGGAATCGGTCTCACTCTGTCATCGTGACTACAACCCTTTTTCTAAGGTGGAGTTTTTGATCAACCTTTCGTATTGACTGAAGAGGAAGAGACGGAAGATATGAATTCTTACACATCTAGCTAATTCATCTGATGGTTTCAGTGTGGTAATTTACTTTCTTTTTTTTACCATACACCTCATGCGTTTATTTCCTGTCCTCTCTTTCATCTCCCCATCTTTAATTTAGTAACGTATTCTGTAAGCGTTTCTAGGGCTGTACAAGTTAGACATGAATCCTTATATTAAAGGCTAGGTAAGAGATGTGTTCACACCAGTCAGATTTTGAAGATTCAGCACATACATAAAGGAAAAAGGCTGAAATATCTTGACAAACGATGACTGTTTTTGTAGTATACTACTAAAAAAATAAAAAATAAAAATACAGAGAAAACACAATGAAACTCTGACAGTTCCTGAAGAAACACTAGATCACTATAAGCCTTTCAGACACCGAAACGAGACGAAGGGACAGTGGAGTACACCAGCAGGTAAACAAACCATCAACCATTTGACGTCTGACACATCAGGGATACCTGACTGTCAACACAACATTTCATTTATGTGACGTTCTACATGCTCCATTTGTATTGTTTACACCCCACTGGACCAGCACATATACACTATTAAAACGTCCATAAGAAGAATAAGCTAGAAGTTGTAAGGCCTATATGTGGGTATCTGAGAGTAAGCTAATAAAGCACAGAATACATCATAGATCACTGACTGTGGTTCTCTTCCTCCTAACCACACAACAGACAGACAGACAGACAGACAGACAGACAGACAGACAGACAGACAGACAGACAGACAGACAGACAGACAGACAGACAGACAGACAGACAGACAGACAGACAGACAGACAGACAGACAGACAGACAGACAGACAGACAGACAGACAGACAGACAGACAGACAGACAGAGCGTTAACAGTGGGTAGTGGTAGTGAGGGGGAGTGAGATAATAATGACTCTCCCCAGGGGAGATACAGTGGATTGGGTAGTGCTCACAGAGTGCTATTCCCTCTCTGGGGAGAAGCCTTCTGCTTTCAGTTTTGATGATGGAGGCTCGTCGTTGAGGAAATTCACCAGGAGGAGCAGCTATCTCTGGAAGTGAATGCAAAGTAGTCGCTACTTAATTATCTATACATATGGGTACACTATAGTTTCTTCTGTGCTTTGTTTTACTACCCAGAGCCAGAGAAATATATAAGAAATGGAAAATGTTGTTGTTCTAAATTGAAAAATATTCCCTGAGGAGAAAAGTGAGATTAAAGTATTTTGCTTGTGATCTGTTACAGTAGAATATTTTATCAAATAAAATACAAACATTCCATTCCTCTTTTCTCCCATCTCAATCCGTACATTTTATTTAACAATATTTTACACACAAAAAAATATGTTCTCCTGCATTAACTCAAATACACATGAACATGTGTGGAAGTTGGCAAGTTCTTGTTTTTGCCTTGAAAATCACAGAGGCTGAATGAAAAGCTCAGAGGCTGAATGAAAAGCTCAGAAGCTGAATGAAAATCTCAGAGAAAAAATCAACATAAATTGGCTTTATTGATACTTTGCTAAACATGTCTTTCTTTGAGGAGGGATTATTTTGAAATATCCACTAATGGATGGGTGATAGACATGGATTGTCTCACCATTTTTCATCTCTGAGAGAGAGATCCTCATCACTGAAACGTCACTGAACTAAAGAGAACACAGCGTCTGAGGCCTGAGGACAGTTGAGTCAGCTCTGTGCTGGCCACACGACTCTACCACAGTGGATCTAAGATATCCTCATCATTGGCACCTAACAAACTAACCTTTCGGAGTCTGTGCAGAGGTCACACAACACGGTGATTGAGACCCGAAGACATCAAAGCTAGCAGGACTAGAGTCAGGACAAGATCCAGGACCAGATCCAGGACCAGATCCAGGACCAGAGTCAGAACCAGATCCAGGACCAGAGTCAGGACCAGATCCAGGACCAGATCCAGGACCAGAGTCAGAACCAGATCCAGGACCAGAGTCAGAACCAGATCCAGGACCAGATCCAGGACCAGATCCAGAACCAGATCCAGGACCAGATCCAGGACCAGATCCAGGACTAGAGTCAGGACCAGATCCAAGACCAGATCCAGGACCAGATCCAGGACTAGAGTCAGGACCAGATCCAGGACCAGATCCAGGACCAGAGTTAGAACCAGATCCAGGACCAGATCCAGGACCAGTGTCAGGATGGGGTGTAACATGTGTGTGGTGAACCGGCCGGAGCAACAGTACAAGGTCATGTTCCAGGTGAGAGCCTCTATTGGCCTCCTTCCCTTCTGCTCACCTGACCTCACTCCACCAGGGTTGGGGTCAATTCAGTTAACTGGTTCTGACCCCAACCTTGCTCTCCAAAGGTTCATGACCCCTTCATATCTATCTCTTTCTCTACAAGCATGTGATGTACTGTATGTCTGCCTGCTTCAGCCATTTATTATTTCGGGCTTTAATTCATCTTCTACACAGCAACTTTGGGGCAACTCAAATCAATGTTTCCAGGGAGTGGCATTTGATTGATGATTTTCCCGATCATAGTCCATTTTAATGGGATATGATTTTTACAAAGGTGTCAAGAACCATTTCAGAGACATGTTAACTATCAATATTTATGAATAGCACCACCATACACCATGTCGAGTATCACAGTAGGCCCTGCTCATCCATAATGTAGAACAGTTAATGAGAATATTGATTAGGGTCGCTAGATCACAGAGCTCAAACTATTGCTCTCCTCTGGTTAAGGTTATTATCATAAAGTCAATTACTTTTTAATTTCAATGACATACAGTGCCTTCAGAAAGTATTTTCACTCTTTGACTTTTTCCCATTTTGTTGTGTTACAGCCTGAATTTAAAATGGAATGAATTGGGATTTTGTGTCACCTCATAATGCCAAAGTGGAATTATGTTTTTGAACTGTTTTTTTGTTGTTGTTTTTTTTCAAATTAATTGAAAATGAAAAGCTGAAATGTCTCGAATCAATAAGTATTCAACCCCTTTGTCATGGCAAGCCCAATCAAGTTCAGGAGTAAACATTTGACTAATTAACAAGTCACATAATAAGTTGCATGGACCTATTCTATGTGTAATAATAGTGTGTAATAACATGTAATAACATGTAATAACATATAATAATAGTGTGTAATAACATGATACACTGCTATTATTATTATTATTATTATTATTATTATTATTATCTACGCATAGTCGCTTTTCCCCTACATACATGAAATCAAATCAAGTTGTATTTGTCACATGCTCCGAATACAACAGGTGTAGACCTTACAGTGAAATGCTTACTTACGAGCCCTTAACCAGCATTGCAGTTTAACGAAACGTAAGAGGTAAGAAATACAAATAATTGAATAACAGCAGTAAATAACAATAGTGGGGCTACATACAGCGGGTACCGGTACAGAGTCAAAGTGTCAATGTGCGGGGGGCACCGGTGTCGAGGTAATTATGTACATGTAGGTAAAGTGGCTATGCATAGATTATAGTAGCAGCAGTGTGTGGTTGGGGGTGCAAATAGTCAGGGTAGCCGTTTGATTAGCTGTTCAGGAGTCTTGTGGCTTGGGTTTAGAAGCTGTTTAGAAGCCTCTTGGGACCTAGACTTGGCTCTCGGGTACCGCTTGCAGCGCGGTAGCAGAGAGGACAGGCTGGAGTCATTCACCATTTTTAGGGACTTCCTCTGACACCGCCTGGTGTAGAGGTCCTGGATGACAGGAAGCATGGCCCTGGTGATGTATTGGGCCGTACGCACTACCCTCTGTAGTGCCTTGCAGCCGGAGGCCGAGCAGGTGCCATACCAGGCAGTGATGCAACCCATCAGCATGCTCTCGGTGGTGCAGCAGTAAAACCTTTCGAGGATCTGAGGACCCATGCTAAATCTTTTCAGCCTCCTGAGGGAGAATAGGTTTTGTCGTGCCTGCTTCCTGACTGTCTTGGTGTGCTTGGACCATGTTCATTTGTTGGTGATGTGGACACCAAGGAACTTGAAGCTCTCAACCTGCTCCACTACAGACCCGTTGATGAGAATGGGGGCCTGCTCGGTCCTCCTTTTCCTGTAGTCCACAATCATCTCCTTTGTCTTGATCACGATGAGAGAGAGGTTGTTGTCCTGGCACCACACGGTCAGGTCTCATCGTTGTCGGTGATCAGGCCTGCCACTGTTGTGTCATCAGCAAACTAAATGATGGTGTTGGAGTCATGCCTGGCCGTGCAGTCATGAGTGAACAGGGAGTACAGGAGGGGACTGAGCATGCACCCCTGAGGGGCCCCCGTGTTGGGGATCACCTGGGGGCGGCCCGTCAGGAAGTCTAGGATCCAGTTGCAGAGGGAGGTGTTTAGTCCCAGGATCCTTAGCTTAGTGATGAGCTTGGAGGGCACTATGGTGTTGAACGCTGAGCTGTAGTCAATGAATAGCATTCTCACATAGGTGTTCATTTTGTCCAGGTGGGAAAGGGCAGTGTGGAGTGCAATAGAGATTGCATCATCTGTGGATCTGTTGAGGTGATATGCAAATTGGAGTGGGTCTAGGGTTTCTGGGATAATGGTGTTGATGTGAGCCATGACCAGCCTTTCAAAGCATTTCATGGCACGTGCAGGGGTACAGGTTAGTCAAGGTAGAAATTACCACATTGACTTGGTACCGGTGCCCCCTGTATATAGCCTTGTTATTGTTATGTAATTTTCTTGTCTTAATTTTTGATATATTTTTTTTTACTTTAGTTTATTTAGTAAATAATTGCGTTGTATTCGACGCATGTGACTAATACAATTTCATTTGATTGGATTTTTTAATTCTTACCTCATCTCTGTACCCCACACATACAATCAGTCGAACAGTGAATTTCAAACACAGATTCAACCACAAAGACCAGGGAGATTTTCCAATGCCTCGCAAAGAAGGGCACTTATTGGTAGATGGGTAAAAGAAATATACTGTATATACAGTGGGCTGGGGGGGGTAGGTGAGAATGTATTTAACCTCTTAATTTTGGCAATAAAAAGTATCCATAACATACTTACATTTTTTCAACTGATACTGGATGACCTTCAGAAAGATGTTATTTTCTATGGTAGAATAGGTCAGGGCGTGACAGTTTTTTTTTCTCCTCTATGTTTTCTATTTCTATGTTTAGGTTCTAGTTTTGTATTTCTATGTTGGGGTTTTGTTTGGGATGATCTCCAATTAGAGGCAGCTGGTCCTCATTGTCTCTAATTGTAGATCATACTTAAGTAGGGGTTTTTCCACCTGGGTTTTGTGGGTGATTCATTTTGAGTTGTGTATGTGTTCATCTCTGCGTCACATTTTTTATATTTTTTTGTTTTCATTCAGTGTATTTATGTATTGCATAGTTTCACAGTATAAATAAAATGTGGAACGACACACACGCTGCACTTTGGTCCTCTTCTCCTTTCGACAACCGTGACACCTACAGCAAAACAACTGACAAGTACGTGTTTGCTTTACACAGTGTGTAGCCCAAACTGTTCTCAAGCTACAGACAAAAATTGTCAGATCGGCTGTACCGACTTCAGACGAGTCACAGACATAAAGCAAAACGGAGAATACCATTGTGTTCGTGAGAGTCTCATCTTTCCATAGAAGGGTTCAAAATAGTTTTGTAGACCAAACCGTTCGGACTCTACCGGGCGATTTTTGTTGCGAAGATCGTTTTCCGGATGCCTCATGGTCTGACACACTCTAGCTCTGTCACCTTTCACCGCAGATGCGGAAGTGTAACGTTGACAGATGCGGAAGTGTTACATAGACAGATGCGGAAGTGTTACATAGACAGATGTGGTGGATTGATATGCATCTAATGTAAAACCTGATATCTCCAGATAAACTGACATATTTTTATATAGGGATTTTTTTTTTATTACGCTAATAATATTGCTGCAGGGGCGTGGACATTGACCTTAAGGGTTCAATGCAGTAGTCTATTGTGTTGATCACTTTCAATGCAGTAATCTATTGTGTTCATCACTTTCATTGCAGTAGTCTATTGTGTTGATCAAAAGCTGTTCCTGTTTTTCATTGTCATACTGTAGCCAGAGGGCTTTGACTCCTGATTTCATTTCATTCACCTGATCATCTGAAGGGGTTTCCATTACTGCAGCTCTCTCCCTCTCCCCCCTCTCCCTCTCCCCTGTCCTCGTCCCCTCTCTCCCTCTCCCCCTTGTCCTTCCCCCTCTCTCCATCTTCCCTGTCCTCCCCCTTCTCTCCTTCTCCCCCTGTCCTCCCCCTCTCTCCCTCTCCCCTGTCCTCCCCCCTCTCTCCTTCTCCCCCTGTGCTCCCCCTCTCTCCCTCTCCCCCTCTCTCCCTCTCCCCTGTCCTCCCCCCTCTCTCCTTCTCCCCCTGTGCTCGTCCCCTCTCTCCTTCTCCCCCTGTCCTCCCCCTCTCTCCATCTTCCCCGTCTCCCCCTTGTCCTTCCCCTCCTCTCCCTCCTTCAGACCCCTTACAGCCTCATTCATTATAGAAATGTGTGTGGTGATTGATCTGGGCTAGGATCATAACACTCCAGATCCCACTGTATGAGGTTTTCTTGTGTGTTTGTGTGTCTGTGTGTGTGTCTGTGTATTATTTCACCTTGCAGCCTGGGGCTACTCCTCACAGATGGCTGCTTCTGTAACTCCCACAGCAACACTGCCCTCCTGACACAATTCAAATCACATTTTATTTCACACATGCAACCGAGTACAACAGGCGGAGACTTTACAGGGAGTACCAGTACAAGATCAATGTCCAGAAGTACAAAGTATTTTAGGTAGATATGTACAGTACCGGGCGAAAGTTTGGACACACCTACTCATTCAAGGGTTTTTCTTTATTTTTACTATTTTGTACTTTGTAGAATAATAGTGAAGACATCAAAACTATGAAAAAACACATACGGAATCATGTAGTAACAAATCAAAATATATTTTATATTTGAGTTTCTTCAAATAGCCCCCCTTTGTCTTGATGACAGCTTTGCACACTCTTGGCATTCTCTCAACCAGCTTCACCTGGAATGCTTTTCCAACAGTCTTGAAGGAGTTCCCACATATGCTGAGCACTTGTTGGCTGCCTTTCTTTCACTCTGCGGTCCGAATCATCCCAAACCATCAGTTTTGTTGATGTCGGGTGCTTGTGGAGGCCAGGTCATTTGATGCAGTACTCCATCACTCTCCTTCTTGGTAAAATAGCCCTTACACAGCCTGGAGGTGTGTTGGGTCATTGTCCTGTATCACTACAGAATGCTGTGGTAGCCATGCTGGTTATGTGTACCTTAAATTCTAAATAAATCACAGACAGTGTCACCAGCAAAGCACCACAACACCTCCTCCTCCATGCTTCACGGTGGAAAATACACATGCGGAGGTCATACGTCTCACAAAGACACAGCAGTTGGAACCAAAACCTCAAATTTGGAATCCAGACCAAAGGACACATTTCCACCAGTCTAATGTCCATTGCTTGTGTTTCTTAGCCCAAGCAAGTCTCTTCTTATTATTGGTGTCCTTTAGTAGTTTCTTTGCAGAAATTTGACCATGAAGGCCTGATTCACACAGTCTCCTCTGAACATTTTATATTGAGATGTGTATGTTATTTGAACTCTGTGAAGCATTTACTTGGGCTGCAATTTCTGGGGCTGGTAACTCTAATGAACTTATCCTCTGCATCAGAGGTAACTCTGGGTCTTCCATTCCTGTGGCGGTCCTCATGAGAGCCAGTTTCATCATAGAGCTTGATGGTTTTTGCAACTGCACTTGAAGAAACTTTCAAAGTTCTTGACATTTTCCATATTGACTGACCTTCATGTCTTAAAGCAGGGGTGGGCAATTCCAGTCCTCGAGGGCCTGTTTGTGGTTACAGTTTTTGCCCCAGCACCCAGCTAACACACCGGACTGCAATAATCCCCTAATCCTGATCTTCAGTTTAGAATGCAACTTCTTCGGGATCGGTGTCCCTTCCACGGGGCGGTTGAGCTAACGTAGGCTAATGCGATTAGCATGAGGTTGTAATTAACAAGAACATTTCCCAGGACATAGATATATCTGATGTTGGCAGAAAGCTTAAATTCTTGTTAATCTAACTGCACTGTCCAATTTACAGTAGCTATTACAGTGAAAGAATACCATGCTATTGTTTGAGGAGAGTGCACAATTTTGAACATAAAAAGTTATTAATAAACAATATATTTGGGCAGTCTTTATACAACATTTTGAACAGAAATGCAATGGTCCATTGGATCAGTCTAACACTTTGCACATACACTACTGCCATCTAGTGGCCAAAATGTATATTGTACCTGGGCTGGGATAATACACTATTGCCTTTCTCTTGCATTTCAAAGATGATGGTTAAAAAAATTACAAAAGAACGGTTGTTTTTTTTCCTTGTATTATCTTTTACCAGATCTATTGTGTTATATTCTCCTACATTGCTCTCACATTTCCACAAACTTCAAAGTGTTTCTTTTCAAATGGTACCAATGATATGCATATCCTTGCTTCAGGGACTGAGCTACAGGCAGTTCAATTTGGGTATGTCATTTCAGATGAAAATTGAAAAAAAGGGGCAGATCCTTAAGAGGTTTTAATCAGCTGTGTTTACTAGGGATGGAGAAAGGTGTGACACCAATCAGGCCCTTGAGGACTGGAGTTGCCCACCCCTGTCTTAAAGTAATGATGGACTGTTGTTTCTCTTTGCTTATTTGAGCTATTCTTGCCATAATATGGACTTGGTCTTTTACCAAACAGTGGGTTAACTGCCTTGTTCAGGGGCAGAATGACAGATTTTTACCTTGTAAGCTCAGGGATTCAAGCCACCAACCTTTCAGTTACTGGCCCAATGCTCTAACCACTAGGCTACCTGCTGCCCCTGTCACAACACAACTGATTGGCTCAAATGCATTAAAAAGGAAAGAAATTCCACATATGAACTTTTAAGAAGGCACACCTTTTAAATGAAATGCATTCCAAGTGACTACCTCATGAAACTGGTAGAGAGAATGCCAAGAGTGTGCAAAGCTGTCATCAAGGCAAAGGGTGTCTGAGCTGTGTGCCAGAAGTTGAAACAGACAGATTGATGCATTTCAACATGTCAATACCTCTCACTTTGAGCCAGGAGAGATTGACATGCATATTTAATATTAGCTCTGTGTGTACATCCAAGGGCCAGCCAATTGCAATTTTCGGGCCTGCCTTGTTGATAGTGTTGTTAAGAAGGCAAAGCAGCACTTTATTATGGACAGACTTCTCTCCATTTTAGCTGTCAATATGTTTTGACCATGAAAGTTTATAATCCAGGGTTACTCCAAGCAATTTAGTAACCTCAACTTGCTCAATTATCACATTATTCATTACAAGACTTAGTTGAGGTTTAGGGTTTAGTGAATGACTTGACCTTCTATTTTGATATTTTCAGTGGCATTGTTAACAAACACGCCCCAAAAAGAAAATGAGAATTAAAAACGGGTTCAGCCCCTGGTTCGACCGTGATCTTGCAGAGTTACTCCACCTCAAGAATTGCATTTGGCGAAAGGCTCGGCACACGCATACTCAGGCTGACTGGCTCTTGTTGAGGCAAATGAGAAATAAGTACACTCAGGCTATCCGGAAGGCCAAAGTTAGTTACTTTAAGGAGCAGTTCTCTCTCTGTGGGTCTAACCCCAAGAAGATCTGGAAAACGGTTAAAGACCTGGAGAATAAACCCTCCTCCTCACAGCTGCCTATGTCCCTTAAAGTTGATGATGTGGTAATTACTGACAAGAAGCACATGGCTGAGCTCTTTAATCACCACTTCATTAAGTCAGGATTCCTATTTGACTCAGCCATGCCTCCTTGCCCGTCCAACATTTCCTCATCTCCCACCTCTTCTAATGTGACTATCCCCCCCCCCCCCCCCCCCCCCCGATGCTCCTCCCTCTTTTTCCCCTGACCCGCTACACAGTTTCTCCTTGCAGGCAGTCACTGAGTCTGAGGTGTTAAAGGAACTCCTGAAACTTGACCTCAAAAAAACATCTGGGTCACATGGTTTAGACCCTTTCTTCTTTAAGGTTGCTGCCCATATTATCGCCAAGCCTATCTCCAACCTTTTTAACCTCTCTCTCCTTTCTGGGGAGGTTCCCATTGCTTGGAAGGCAGCCACGGTTCGTCCTTTATTTAAAGGGGGAGATCAAGCTGATCATAACTGTTATAGGCCTATTTCTATTTTGCCCTGTTTATCAAAAGTGTTGGAAAAACTTGTCAATAATCAACTGACTGGCTATCTTGATGTCTATAGTACTCTCTCGGATATGCAATCTGGTTTCCGCTCAGGTTATGGATGTGTCACTGATACCTTAAAGGTCCTCAATGATGTCACCATTGCCCTTGATTCTAAGCAATGTTGTGCTGCTATTTTTATTGACTTAGCCAAAGCTTTTGATACGGTAGACCATTCCATTCTTGTGGGCTGGCTAAGGAGTATTGGTATCACTGAGGGGTCTTTGGCCTGATTTGCTAACTACTTCTCTCAAGGAGTGCAGTGTATAAAGTCAGAAAATCTGTTGTCTCGTCCACTGCCTGTCACCAAGGGAGTACCCCAAGGCTCAATCCTAGACCCCACGCTCTTCTCAATTTACATCAACAACATAGCTCAGGCAGTAGGAAGCTCTCTCATCCATTTATGTACAGATGACACAGTCTTATACTCAGCTGGCCCCTCTCCGTTTTTTTTGTTAAATGCCCTACAACAAAGCTTTCTTAGTGTCCAACAAGCTTTCTCTACCCTTAACCTTGTTCTGAACACCTCCAAAACAAAGGTAATGTGGTTTGGTAAGAAGAATGCCCCTCTCCCCACAGGTGTGATTACTACCTCTGAGGGTTTAGAGCTTGAGGTAGTCACCTCATACAAGTACTTGGGAGTATGGCTAGATGGTACACTGTCCTTCTCTCAGAACATATCAAAGCTGCAGGCTAAAGTTAAATCTAGACTTGGTTTCCTCTATCGTAATCACTCCTCTTTCACCCCAGCTGCCAAACTAACCCTGATTCAGATGACCATCCTACCCATGCTAGATTACAGAGACGTAATTTATAGATCGGCAGGTAAGGGTGCTCTCGAGCGGCTAGATGTTCTTTACCATTCGGCCATCAGATTTGCCCCCAATGCTCCTTATAAGACACATCACTGTACTCTATACTCCTCTGTAAACTGGTCATCTCTGTATACCCGTCGCAAGACCCACTGGTTGATGTTTATTTATAAAACACTCTTATGCCTCACTCTCGCCTATCTGAGATATCTACTGCAGCCATCATCTTCCACATACAACACCCGTTCTGCCAGTCACATTCTGTTAAAGGTCCCCAAAGCACACACATCCCTGGGTCGCTCGTCTTTTCAGTTCGCTGCAGCTAGCGACTGGAACGAGCTGCAACAAACACTCAAACTGAACAGTTTTATCTCAGTCTCTTCATTCAAAGACTCAATCATGGACACTCTTACTGACAGTTGTGGCTGCTTTGCGTGATGTATTGTTGTCTCTACCTTCTTGCCCTTTGTGCTGTTGTCTGTGACCAATAATGTTTGTACCATGTTTTATGCTGCCAGCACGTTGTGCTGCCATGTTGTGTTTCTACGATGTTGTTGTCATGTTGTGTTGCTACCATGTTGTGTTGCTACCATGTTGTGTTGCTACCATGTTGTGTTGCTACCATGATGTGTTGATACCATGTTGTGTTGATACCATGTTGTGTTGCTACCATGTTGTGTTTCTACCATGTTGTGTTGCTACCATGTTGTGTTGCTACCATGTTGTGTTTCTACCATGTTGTGTTGCTACCATGTTGTGTTGCTACCATGTTGTGTTGCTACCATGTTGTGTTTCTATCATGTTGTGTTGCTACCATGTTGTGTTTCTACCATGTTGTGTTGCTACCATGTTGTGTTTCTACCATGTTGTTGTCACGTGTTGCTGCCTTGCTATGTTGTTGTCTTAGGTCTCTCTTTATGTAGTGTTGTGTTGTCTCTCTTGTTGTGACGTGTGTTTTGTCCTGTATTTATTTTTTATTTTCTTATTTTTAATCCCAGCCCCCGTCCCCGTAGGAGGCCTTTTGGTAGGCCGTTATTGTAAATAAGAATTTGTTCTTAACTGACTTGCCTAGTTAAATAAAGGTAAAATTAAAAAAAGATATACAATGCTTTTAGTTTTAGAAATATTTAGGACTAACTTATTCCTTGCCACCCACTCTGAAACTAACTGCAGCTCTTTGTTAAGTGTTGAGTCATTTCAGTCGCTGTGGTAGCGGACATGTATAGTGTTGAGTTATTTCAGTTGCTGTATCAAAACACTGTATGTTCCACAGTAGACATCTCAAAACACTGTATGTTCCACAGTAGACGTATCAAAACACAGTATGTTCCACAGTAGATTAGTCAAAACACTGTATGTTCCACAGTAGACGAATCAAAACACTGTATGTTCCACAGTAGAAGTATAAAAACACTGTATGTTCCACAGTAGATGAATCAAGACATCGTGTTTTCCACAGTAGAGTTAGCTTCATACATAAATATCTGCTCTGTCATTGAAGAGCAGAGTCCAGTGTTTTGTCTTCATAGAAGCATGTTTGATAGTGATTCCAGTGAATCTCCGGAAATATTACAGTTCTGACCCACTTTATTTATTTTATTTATTTATTTATTTTATTTTATTTATTTATATATTTATTTTATTTATTTTATTTCACCGTTATTTAACCAGGTAGGCTAGTTGAAAACAAGTTCTCATTTACAACTGCGACCTGGCCAAGACAAAGCAAAGCAGTTTGACACAAACAACACACAGAGTTACACATGGAATAAACAAAACATACAGTCAATAATACAGTAGAAAAAGTCTATATGCACTGAGTGCAAATGAGGTAGGATAAGGGAGGTAAGGCAATAAATAGGCCATGATGGCAAAGTAATTTACAATATAGCAATTAAACACTGGAATGATAGATGTGCAGAAGATGAATGTGCAAGTAGAGATACTGGGGTGCAAAGGAGCAAGATAAATAAATAAATACAGTATGGGGACGAGGTAGTTGGATGACTGGGCAAAGACGTCACTTCAATGTTCATTCCATATTGGTTCAATGTCATTTCATTGAAATGACGTGGAAACAACATTAATTTGAACACTGTGTCCAGTAGGGGAGTGATTAAACCAGACTGGAGCCGTTTGAACGAACCATTAAACCAGAATGGAGCCATTTGAACAAACCATTAAACCAGAATGGAGCCATTTGAATGAATCATTTAACCAGACTGGAGCCATTTGAATGAATCATTAAACCAGAATGGAGCCATTTCAATGAATCATTTAACCAGACTGGAGCCATTTGAATGAATCATTAAACCAGAATGGAGCCATTTGAATGAATCATTTAACCAGACTGGAGCCATTTGAATGAATCATTAAACCAGAATGGAGCCATTTGAATGAATCATTTAACCAGACTGGAGCCATTTGAATGAATCATTTAACCAGAATGGAGCCATTTGAATGAATCAATTAACCAGACTGGAGCCATTTGAATGAATCATTAAACCAGACTGGAGCCGTTTGAATGAATCATTCAACCAGACTGGAGCCATTTGAATGAATCATTAAACCAGACTGGAGCCGTTTGAATTAATCATTAAACCAGACTGGAGACATTTGAATGAATCATTAAACCAGAATGGAGCCATTTGAATGAATCATTAAACCAGACTGGAGACATTTGAATGAATCATTAAACCAGAATGGAGACATTTGAATGAATCATTAAACCAGACTGGAGCCATTTGAATGAATCATTTAACCAGACTGGAGCCATTTGAATGAATCATTTAACCAGACTGGAACCATTTGAATGAATCATTAAACCAGACTGGAGCCGTTTGAATGAATCATTAAACCAGAATTGAGCCATTTCAATGAATCATTTAACCAGACTGGAGCCATTTGAATGAATCATTAAACCAGACTGGAGCCATTTGAATGAATCATTAAACTAGACTGGAGCCGTTTGAATGAATCATTAAACCAGAATGGAGCCATTTGAATGAACCATTTAACCAGACTGGAGCCGTTTGAATGAATCATTTAACCAGACTGGAGCCGTTTGAATGAATCATTTAACCAGACTGGAGCCATTTGAATGAACCATTTAACCAGACTGGAGCCGTTTGAATGAACCGGCAGGGTAGCCTAGTGGTTAGAGTGTTGGGCCAGTAACCGTAAGGTTGCTAGATTAAATCCCTGTGCTGACAAGGTACACATCTGTCATTCTGCCCCTGAACAAGGCAGTTAACCCACTGTTCCTAGGCCATCATTGTAAATAAGAATTTGTTCTTAGCTGACTTGCCTAGTTAAATAAATAAAAAACCATTAAACTAGACTGGAGCCATTTGAATGAACAATTAAACCAGACTGGACCATTCCATCATTATTAATCCTTCACACTACACCCACTCTGTGTGTCTGGCTGGCTGTCAGGCTCTCTTCTCTTCTTTTTCGCTCTATTCCTCTCTCTCTCTTTCTCCGTCTCCTTCTCTCCCCGTCTCCTACTCTTCCTCTCTCTCTCTTTCTCTGTCTCCTTCTCTCCCCGTCTCCTACTCTCCCTCTCTCTCTCTTTCTCCGTCTCCTTCTCTCCCTGTCTCCCTGTCTCCTTCTCTCCCTGTCTCCCTGTCTCCTTCTCTCCCTGTCTCCCTGTATCCTTCTCTCCCTGTCTCCCTGTCTCCTTCTCTCCCTTTCTCCCTGTCTCCCTGTCTCCTTCTCTCCGTTTCTCCCTGTCTCCATGTCTCCCTCTATCATTGACTCCCTCTCGCTCTTTCCCTCTCTCCCTCTGTATCTGTCAGATTTGTCTCAATGGGATGCCGTTGCCAAGGCAACTGGGGTCATTAGGCAAGGCTATGCTTCCTCACACTGACGCACAGAGAGACACAGTAATGAAAACACACACACACATAGGCACACACACACTAACACACACACACACAAACACACACACACACACGCACACACACACACACACACACACACATACACAAACACTCGCTACTCACACACTCAAATACACAGAAGGAAACACCAACCAACCCAAGCCATTAAGTCTTATACAATGACACATTTCTAATCCCTTTGGTACTATTTTCACATGAATGTGTGGGGGGGGATTTTCAGAACACGTCATACAAAAATACCAAAAACTGATAATACAGTCTGATAATCAAAACCTTTCATTGTGCGTTCATTTTGTTTGTAGAAATCTCTCACCACACATCCGCTGAACCAAAATATTAGTGAAATACAATTAGCCGCATTCATTTAATCACCACCAAAACAAAACCTAATCATCGTAGCTTATCAATGTAGTCCTTTTAACCACCATTTAATCCAAATAGCAACACATGTAAAACAGGTTGAATGTAGTAAGCTAAAGTACAGTAAATTACAGTATATTACACTGTTTTCACATGAAGCAATATACGTGCACTAGTCATTAAAATTGATTGAACAACACCTTTCCCATAATTTCTGTCCCACGTGTGCGTGCTCATTGAAGACATCTTTCAAAATCAAATCAAATGTATTTATAAAGCCCTTCTTACATCAGCTGATATCTCAAAGTGCTGTACAGGAAAACCCGGCCTAAAACAACCTAAAACAATCAAAATGACAGAAATGAAAGCAACATCACGTTTAGCAGGGCACTAGTTTGAATTAAAACCCCTATCTTGATCACGTAGCCATAGGTTGTCATCGGAAAAAAACTTTTTAGGCACGGCGAATCCAATCCTGACATACCGTAGGTCTAGACTGAAATCATTTTACGCCTCATCCCTGGCTTGTATAGTAGGGTGGTACGCTCATGGGAATGACGATCATACGTCTACAACATGTATTGTTTTGTATTTTACAGTATTGTAATCGTGGTGGTCCTGTACCTGGCTCAGTTCATAAGAGAAAGGCACTGGCAACACCAGAGTTCTGGGTTCGATTCCCGCTGAGGTCTTACACCAAAAAAAAAATGTGTGGACTGTTGTCACTTTGGATAAAAATGCCTTCTACGTACAATCTATATACTATTAAGATATTACAGTAGTGTAAGCAAATTGCAACAGTCGGCTACTTGTTTCTGCTAAAAAGCCACGAAGCTAAAGTACGGTCTGGAATCTCTAGCGAGCCTCTCGTCTCAG
Source organism: Salmo trutta (assembly GCF_901001165.1). Classification (NCBI taxonomy): domain Eukaryota; kingdom Metazoa; phylum Chordata; class Actinopteri; order Salmoniformes; family Salmonidae; genus Salmo; species Salmo trutta. Next base: position 3,683,377 of record NC_042984.1, on the reverse strand, counting down.
CAGTGAGAAGCAACATCTTGCAGAGAAACCTTTCAACCCCCAGCAGCCTAACAACGTCTATGTGATGTCCCTCAACACTCATTTTTTTACATTTACATCATTTAGCAGACACTCTTATCCAGAGCAACTTACAGCAGTGAATGTATACATTTCATTTCATGCATTTTCTGTTGTTGTTGTTGTTTGTACTGGCCCCCCATGGGAATCAAACCCACAACCCTGGCATTGCAAACACCATGCTCTACCAACTGAGCCACAGGGAAGACACACCTGTTTGCACTGGCAATAGACCCACTTGCAGAAAGAATTAGACAAGACTCACATGTTTATTTATTTATTTTATTTATTTCACCTTTATTTAACCAGGTAGGCAAGTTGAGAACAAGTTCTCATTTACAACTGCGACCTGGCTAAGATAAAGCAAAGCAGTTCGACACATACAACAACACAGAGTTACACATGGAGTAAAACAAACATACAGTCAACATGTAACCGCGATCAGTATTTGTAAACGTGAATATAAACTAAACTTAGTTGCAGATGATCTCCTGATATTTGTTTTTTAATATGGATCCCCATTAGTTGCTGCTACTCTTCCTGGGCTTCAGCAACATTAAGACAGTTTATACAATTTAAAAAACATTACAATATAATTCACAGATTTCACAACACACTGTGTGTGTGTGTGCGTGTGTGTGTGTGTGTGTGTGTGTGTGTGTGTGTGTGTGTGTGTGTGTGTGTGTGTGTGTGTGTGTGTGTGTGTGTGTGTGTGTGTGTGTGTATGCATGTATCTGTCCTTGTGTTTGTGTTACTTCATAGTCCCCGCTGTTCCATAAGGTGTTTCTTGTATGTTTAAAAAATAATAATAATTTCACTGCTTGCATTAGTTACTTGATGGGGAATAGAGTTCCATGTATTTTTATATAAATTAAAATACTTACTCAGCTGTGTTGCAAGGGAGGGCTAAGCACTTGATCTGTTCAACCCCACTAGCATACATTACCAACATCGATAAGGTGTCCCTCAAGGCTCTGGACTGAAGACAGTAAGGTGTCCCTCAAGGCTCTGGTCTGAAGACAGTAAGGTGTCCCTCAAGGCTCTGGTCTGAAGACAGTAAGGTGTCCCTCAAGGCTCTGGTCTGAAGACAGTAAGGTGTCCCTCAAGGCTCTGGTCTGAAGACAGTAAGGTGTCCCTCAAGGCTCTCGACTGAAGACAGTAAGGTGTCCCTCAAGGCTCTGGTCTGAAGACAGTAAGGTGTCCCTCAAGGCTCTGGTCTGAAGACAGTAAGGTGTCCCTCAAGGCTCTGGTCTGAAGACAGTAAGGTGTCCCTCAAGGCTCTGGTCTGTAGACAGTAAGGTGTCCCTCAAGGCTCTGGACTGAAGACAGTAAGGTGTCCCTCAAGGCTCTGGTCTGAAGACAGTAAGGTGTCCCTCAAGGCTCTGGTCTGAAGACCATAAAGTGTCCCTGAAGGCTAAGACCTATGCTGTGAGAGCCAAACACTTGATCAAACGTTTATACAGATGTAGGATCTTAATTTGAGCAGTTTCTCATGGCAGGAAAATTATTCTGCAGCAACAGGAAATGTTAAATATCGCATCGATTATAATGAATTGACATGTTTGTAGGGGTTAATACATTTTTCGTTAGGGCAAATCATGTCTGAAAAGTGTAAATCACAACTTTAGAAGCCTTTTAAAAACCTAGAATACAGTACAAGTTTGCATTTCCTGTCGACTGTCATTACATCTGTGGGTGGTCCCTGAAGACTCTGGTCTGAAGACCGTGAGACTAACAAGACGCCAACCCTTGTAACCTCACCAACATGTACATGGTGTCCCTATAGACTCACCTAGCTATGCTGTGAAGACCAATCACTGGATCCAGTCTCTGGTGTTCCTATAGACTCACCTAGCTATGCTGTGAGGACCAATCACTGGATCCAGTCTCTGGTGTCCCTATAGACTCACCTAGCTATGCTGTGAGGACCAATCACTGGATCCAGTCTCTGGTGTTCCTATAGACTCACCTAGCTATGCTGTGAGGACCAATCACTGGATCCAGTCTCTGGTGTCCCTATAGACTCACCTAGCTATGCTGTGAGGACCAATCACTGGATCCAGTCTCTGGTGTTCCTATAGACTCACCTAGCTATGCTGTGAGGACCAATCACTGGATCCAGTCTCTGGTGTCCCTATAGACTCACCTAGCTATGCTGTAAGGGTCAAACACTGCAGATCACAAAGAAGCTAGCCTTGTATCAAATCCATCAGAGAGTAACATTAGCCTCGTTTGACACCCATTATGGGCCTGAATGGATTGGGGAGCGGAGGAATGATGGGGGTGAGGGGTCAATCCAGGGATTGAGAGAGGGGGAGATGAGAGAGAGGGTTAGGGATAGAGACAGGGGAGGGGGAGAGAGAGAGAGAGAGATATGGGCAGGCACACACACACACACACACACACACACACACAATATAATTAACCGAATGAATCATACCGTTCCTGCAAGGTTCTCCATGTGTATGAGATGTGAGCTGGTTATCTATGGGGCGTGGTGAGCACACCTCAGGGCCTACAGAGTGTATACTACACACTAAATAAATCATTGATTCATTAGATTCCAGGTGTTGTCATCAGGTTTCCTCAGAGGAAATAACAAACCAACAGTGCCTGCCCATCGTTTAAATATATATGATTCGTATTGTTTGAGCCATTGTGTCCCCCAACAACTTCCCCTTCTTTCCTACTCTCTAGGTACTTCAAACATACCAACCCTTAAACATAACCCTGTCCCTAACCCTTAATGACGTCTTCTCTCTCTCTACCTACAGAAGGGCTACATAAACGGGACACTGAGACCTATTGATGGAAATTGCAACAAGGTGGGAGTACAAACAATTCTTACTAATCATCTCGAAAAATCCCTTCAGTTTTTTATCTATTCTAAAAGCAGAATTTGTGGTGGTTTTTATGATATAAATTCATCATGTTTCATTGTACAACTATGCTTCTATCAAGACTTGAGTTAGCTTCCAGAGTTTATGCCTAGGCTAAAGCTTAAAGGGTTAACTCAATCTTATGGATGAACTGGGTCACATAGGCCTGATCTTTCTGCTGCAGTGCTGTTTAACACTCTGAATTAGTCCCACATAAAGTTCCTGGAATCTTCTCTCCTTTTTATATGCAGACATGCTTTAGGGACCGTAGACTCTGCTCATGGCTTTAGGGACCATAGACACTGCTCATGACTTAGGGACCGTAGACACTGCTCATGGCTTAGAGACCGTAGACACTGTTTATGGCTTAGGGACCGTAGACACTGCTCATGGATTAGGGACCATACAGACTGCTCATGGCTTAGGGACCAGAGACACTGCTCATGGCTTAGGGACCGTAGACAGTGCTCATGGCTTAGGGACCATAGACACTGCTCATGGCTTAGGGACCATAGACTCTGCTCATGGCTTAGGGACCATAGACTCTGCTCATGGCTTAGGGACCATAGACACTGCTCATGGCTTAGGGACCGTAGACACTGCTCATGGCTTAGGGACCGTAGACAGTGCTCATGGCTTAGGGACCATAGACACTGCTCATGGCTTAGGGACCATAGACTCTGCTCATGGCTTAGGGACCGTAGACCCTGCTCATGGCTTAGGGACTGTAGACACTCCTCATGACTTAGGGTCCGTAGACACTGCTCATGGCTTAGGATCCGTAGACACTGCTCATGGCTTAGGGACCGTAGACTCTGCTCTTGGCTTAGGGACCATAGACAATGCTCATGGCTTAGGGACCGTAGACACTGCTCATGGCTTAGGGGCCGTAGACTCTGCTCATGGCGTAGACTCTGCTCATGGCTTAGGGACCATAGACTCTGCTCATGGCTTGGGGACCGTAGACTCTGCTCATGGCGTAGACTCTGCTCATGGCTTAGGGACCATAGACACTGCTCATGGCTTAGGGATCATAGACTCTGCTCATGACTTTACTTAACATTTATTTAATTTGGCAAGTCAGTTAAGATCAAATTCTTATTTACAACGACGACCTACCGGGGAACAGTGGCTTAACTGCCTTGTTCAGGGGCAGAACAACAGATATTTTCCTTGTCAGCTCAGTGATTTGATCCAGCATCCTTTCGGTTACTGGCCCAACGCTCTAACCACTAGTTAACTGTAACTTTAGGGACCATAGACACTGCTCATGGCTTAGGGACCGTAGACACTGCTCATGGCTTAGGGACCGTAGACACTGCTCATGGCTTAGGGACCATAGACACTCCACATGGCTTAGGGACCGTAGACCCTCCACATGGCTTAGGGACCATAGACACTGCTCTTGGCTTAGGGACCATAGACAATGCTCATGGCTTAGGGACCATAGACACTGCTCATGGCTTAGGGACCATAGACACTGCTCATGGCTTAGGGACCATAGACTCTGCTCATGGCTTAGGGACCGTAGACCCTCCACATGGCTTAGGGACCATAGACACTGCTCATGGCTTAGGGACCGTAGACCCTGCTCATGGCTTAGGGACCGTAGACACTGCTCATGGCTTAGGGACCATAGACACTGCTCATGGCTTAGGGACCATAGACACTGCTCATGACTTAGGGACCATAGACACTGCTCATGGCTTAGGGACCGTAGACACTCCTCATGGCTTAGGGACCATAGACACTGCTCATGGCTTAGGGACCATAGACACTGCTCATGGCTTAGGGACCGTAGACCCTCCACATGGCTTAGGGACCATAGGCACTCCTCATGGCTTAGGGACCATAGACCCTGCTCATGGCTTAGGGACCGTAGACACTGCTCATGGCTTAGGGACCGTAGACACTGCCCATGGCTTAGGGACCGTAGACACTGCTCATGGCTTAGGGACCATAGACACTGCTCATGGCTTAGGGACCATAGACACTGCTTATGGCAAAATAACATGTGAGCTGCAGGGAATCCATTGGTTCTAGCCAATAATGGGGTGTGTCTGTGCATGGTTTCAATTCATTGGTGAATATTTTTTTTTTACTGGGAGCGATTAAGTTCCTTATGCTCAGACGGGCATGTTTTAATACTTTGTCTTCCCTCCTTCCCCCTTTTGTCTCTCCAGGTCAAAGGAAGGAGACCATCTCAACAGCCCCAGGAGAGAAATACTCCAAACTCCAACTCCCAGGATCCTTTGCTGCTGCAGGTAGTGGGCTGTAGAGGCTACCGGAGGAATGGTGGCGCCTTGGGGCCAGGGGGTACCCTGGGTAACGTAGGCACCATGGGGCTGGTGTCCATCCCAGACTGTGTGGATAACTGCACTCAGACTGACATTAGCTTCCAGAATATTCTGACCGTGGGGAGGTCAACCCACTACCACCCCCACGGCGGCTGCTCACCCACGCAACCACCACCCTCTCCACCACTGCCTCACCTCATGGACCCTTATCTACTGAATGAGTTGTAAGTACATGTGTAGTACCTCAGTTTTATGTACTGAATGAGATGTAAGTATATGTGTAGTATCTCAGCTTTATGTACTGAATGAGTTGTAAGTACAGCGGTAGTACCTCAGTTTTATGTACTGAATGAGATGTAAGTACATGTGTAGTACCTCAGCTTTATCTACTGAATGAAGTACATGCCTGCTACCTTATCGTCTTGTCTGAGAATATGTCCGTACAACCATAGGACCTCTGAAATACTGTCTGTCTGTCTGTCTGTCTGTCTGTCTGTCTGTCTGTCTGTCTGTCTGTCTGTCTGTCTGTCTGTCTGTCTGTCTGTCTGTCTGTCTGTCTGTCTGTCTGTCTGTCTGTCTGTCTGTCTGTCTGTCATTCAAGGGGATCGGCACTAGCAAGGCTCTCAGCAAAATCACGTATCATTAACCAATCATATTGAATCAAAAAAAAAACGATTACTCATGATGCGATCCAGATGTTGCTCGGTTCGATCCCATCTAATACGTTTTTTGAACATCAAACCTACATCCTGTTATCTGAACATATGCCTTGGTAGCATTTAGAGCACGGTAACACCATTATTCCTGTTTCTCCAGCCTGTCCACTTCGAACAGGGATGGGCAACATTGATGGGGATGGGTGTCACAAAACAAATCTGAACTCATCACGAGGGGCCGCTATGGGCTCGCAGGTCTGCGTACCCCACATCCGGTATTTCGCCAATCAGTAATTATGACCATGATTAGATAGCTGGCTAAACCAACTAAACCAATCTATAAATTGTTAGCTGACGTAATTGGAGTGACTTTCAGTGACTGACATCAAAAGAGAAAACTGCTAATGCACAACCAAATAAAACATTTTTTTTACATCTTTGTTTATTTTACTATTCTTACCCTCAACAAGTTGAGACCCCAACCGACTTCCCCCCCACAAAAAAAAAGGAGCGCCGCAGGCTGACAGTTAAACAACAAACCTTGACTTACAGCATATTTTCTGAGAATACAGTGCATTGAATAGAGTATAGCCTACAGTAGTAGTGAACTGAGTATAATCGTCCTTGTGGTATTCGGAGCCCGTTAATAACACCATTCCTTCTCTCTGTCTCTCTACAGCTGTACCTACGATCAGGAGTACAACGATCCCAATGACTACTTTGACATAGCACATCACGAAGTGGACCGGCAGGAGGAACTGGAGTACGAGGTCTGAGATATACTGTAGCTATATACAACTCTACCGTTTAGATTTAACCTATATAAAACTCTACTGTTTAGATAAACCTATATACAACTCTACCGTTTAGATTTAACCTATATACACAACTCTACCGTTCATATAACTATATACAACTCTACTGTTTAGATAAACCTATATACAACTCTACCGTTCATATAACTATATAAAACTCTACTGTTTAGATAAACATATATAAAATACCGTTTAGATAAACCTACAGTATGTAAAACTATACTCTGACTGTATCGATGGGTCTGACATCCTCTAAATATTATATATTGAGGCGTGTCTCAAACTCCTGGAGAGTTACTGAGTCTGTATGCTTTTATTCCAGTCAAGGATGAAGACAGGAAGACAGACATTTTTAGGTCCAAAATCTACAGTGGTTTGCGAAAGTGTTCACCCCCATTGGCATTTTTCCTATTTTGTTGCCTTACAACCTGGAATTAAAATTGATTTTTTTTGGGGGGGGGGGGGGTTGTTTCATTTGATTTACACATGCCTACAACTTTGAAGTTGCAAAATGTGTTTTATTGTGAAACAAACCCCTCCAAAGTCAATACTTTGTAGAGCCACCTTTTGCAGCAAATACAGCTGCAGGTCTCTTGTGGTATGTCTCTATAAGCTTGGCACATCTAGCCACTGGGATTTTTGCCCATTCTTCAAGACTTGTCACGTACCGGCTCGAAGTTCGTAACGAAAAGGGAGACAACGTGGAGACAAGGAATTAGAAAATATATGTATTAACTGAAGTAAACTAAATACAATTAACAATGGCGCGTGTAGTCAGTAATCAGTAGTGTAAGTGAGTGGTTGCGTGTATAATGAGGGGTGTTGAAAGGTGCCAAAGCAAACAAACAAAACGGCCACAAAAATGCCACAATCAAAATCTAGCAGTGTGTCTGCATGGAGAGAGTCTCCTCAATGAATGGGGACGAGGTGTATTTATCCCGGGACCCACCTGGGCCCAGGTGTGTCCCATGTCGCTGACGACCCTCCCGGCTCCGCCCACCGACATCCTAATAAGGAAAAAACAAGAGCAAAGAGAAAGAAAGAATTCGGCAGACAGAGTGGGAGGGTCGTCACCCCCCCCCCCCCCCCCCCCCCCCGGAATACCATACCAATCACACAAACAAATTGACCCAGCCTGCGTCCCAAATTCATGAGGGGGGTACGTGATCACACTTCCACTTGCCCCAGCCAAACTCGTCCTCCCCAGACCTCAGCATCCTTTGCGCACAGGAAGTAACATTTAAGAGGAAAGAAGAAAACGAGACCAGAAGGGAACAGACAGGAGCAATATAACAGGACAATACCACACAAAATAAACGGTGGTCAGTCATGTAGACATTCAGGAACAGGGCACACGAGAGAGCGCGTCAGCATCAAGCTCCAATGAAAAAAAACGTCTCTGGGTCCTTCTCATAAAAGTTTGGCAACAACCGTACGTTTCCAAAAATATCAAATGTGTCCTGGGGAACGACCGAAAGAGGAGCGACCCCTAGGTAGATCTGGGTCACCTTCCCAGAGCAAACTCTCCCCTGAGAACTTTCCTTCCCAGAGCAAACTCTCCCCTGAGAACTTTCCTTCCCTAACCAAACTCTCCCCTGAGAACTTTCCTTCCCAGACCAAACTCTCCCCTGAGAACTTTCCTTCCCTAACCAAACTCTCCCCTGAGAACTTTCCTTCCCAGAGCAAACTCTCCCCTGAGAACTTTCCTTCCCTAACCAAACTCTCCCCTGAGAACTTTCCTTCCCTAACCAAACTCTCCCCTGAGAACTTTCCTTCCCAGACCAAACTCTCCCCTGAGAACTTTCCTTCCCTAACCAAACTCTCCCCTGAGAACTTTCCTTCCCTAACCAAACTCTCCCCTGAGAACTTTCCTTCCCTAAACAAACTCTCCCCTGAGAACTTTCCTTCCCTAAACAAACTCTCCCCTGAGAACTTTCCTTCCCTAACTAAACTCTAGCCGCTCTTGTTGCAACTTGATTTTTTGCACGCTCCAAATCCTGTTTAAATGCCAATTCTTTTTCATACTTTACACGATCATACTCTAGCTTCTCACAATCATGCTCTAGCTTCTCACGATCATACTCTAGCTTCTCACGATCATCTTCTAGCTTCTCACGATCATGCTCTAGCTTCTCACGATCATGCTCTAGCTTCTCACGATCATGCTCTAGATGTAACAGAAGCAGTTATTTCTGCTGTTCAAAAAGAAGACTACAAGGACTAACAGATGGAGAAGCCATTGTAACGAAACAGCTTAATTTCTATCCCTGCCTATCACTAACACACCTGATCCATATAATCAACGATCACGATTAGGACCATTCTGGACCATAATTAGCTGAATCAAGTGCGTTACTGCAGGGCTGGAATGAAAGCCTGCACACCCAGTACTGTAGCTCTCCAGACCTGGAGGTGTAGACCTCCATTTTAAAGGGACTTCTCCAGTGTCAGATTAATTCGTGGATAACCATTTTTACGTCTCTATGACGGAAGTTAGTGGTAGTTCCTGCTAATTGGTGTTAGCGCAATGACTGGAAGTCTACAGGAACAACTAGCATGCTAGCTGTTCCCAGTAGACTTCAAGTCATTGCGTTAACGCTAATAATCAATTGCGCTAACACTACTTAGCAACTTCCTTCAAACTGCATGCAGAGACATAAAAATGGTGTCCACAAGTTCATCTGACTCTTTTAAGGAAGTAGATAAAGGACTTCATTGCCGAAATCTTGAAGTATCCCTTTAATATGTACCGCATAGTAAAGTACTATTTTAATTTAGTTTATTACTCAATCTTTATTTTACTAGGCAAGTCAGTTAAGAACAAATTCTTATTTACAATGACGGCCTACCCCCGGCCAAACCCTAACCCGGATAACATTTAAATTTTAGTCATTTAGCAGACGCTCTTATCCAGAGCAACTTACAGTAGTGAATGCATACATATTCATACATTTCATTTCATGTTTTTTTTTTTTTTTTTTTTTTTTACTGGCCCCCTGTGGGAATCGAACCCACAACCCTGGCGTTGCACACACCATGCTCTACGCTGGGCCAATTGTGCGCCGCCCTATGGGACTCCCAATCCAAGGCTGGATGTGATAAAGCCATAGGGCGACGTATTATAATACGAGGTCCTACTCCTTCCAATAAGACTGTGTGAACTCACAGCCTTCATTGATTAAATCTCTGCTCTGCCACTTGATTTAGTCAACAACAAAAAATAAAATACAAAGATTTTTACACTGAATAGGTGCAGTGGGATGTGTCAAGAGGCTAGCTGGCTGCCTCTCTATCTGTCTCTCACTTTCAAATTAGCTGGAAACACCAAGAGAAATGCAATAGAATTTGTAATGGCGCAGCAGATACAGTTTCTAAGATTTTTAGGGCATGAATGCAAACGAAATGGAATTGACCCAAATGGGCTGTAATCCAATGAATTGGAAATGACTCTGATATTTTAGACTCAGTAGGCTAGTTGCATCCAGAGCTCGAATACTACGGCAGTTTGTGAAGGATGCTTATTAAATTAAGATGAATGTTGGCTGAATTTCTGTATTTCAGCAACATTGGTCTTTGTACTCTAGGGTGTATACAGTACAGTATGACACTTGCAGTCATTTGTGAAAATAGCAAACAAATATTTTTTGGCTCTCCCTCTCCCTCCTTCTCTCTCTTACTCTCTAACTGCCTCCTTCTCTCTATTACTCTCTCTCTCTCTCTCTCCCTCTCTTTCTCTCCTTCTCTCTCTCTCCCCCTCTCTCTCCCTCTCTCTCTCTCCCTCCTCTCTCTTACTCTCTAACTGCCTCCTTCTCTCTATTACTCTCTCTCTCTCTCCCCCTCTCTCTCTCTCTCTCTCTCTCTCTCTCTCCCGCCTCTCTTACTCTCTCTCCCTCCTTCTTTCTCTCGCTCTCTCCCTCACTCTCCTGTTTTGTCCCCCCTCTCCTTTTCCGTCTTTTCCTTTGTCTCTCTCTAATCTTCTCTCTCTCTCTCTCTCCCTCTCTCTCGCTCCCTCTCTCTCTCTCCCTCTCTCTCTCCCTCTCTCTCGCTCTCACCCTCCTTCTCTCTGTTACTCTCTCTCTCTCTTACTCTCTTTCCCTCCTCTCTCACTCTCTCTCCCTCCCTCCTTCTCTCTCATACTCTCTGTCCCCCTCCATCTCTCTCTTACTCTCTCTCCCGCCTCTCTTACTCTCTCTCCCTCCTTCTTTCTCTCGCTCTCTCCCTCTCTCTCCTGTTTTGTCCCCCCTCTCCTTTTCCGTCTTTTCCTTCGTCTCTCTCTAATCTTCTCTCTATCTCTTTTTCTCTCCTCTTCCTCTCTCTTCCTGTCTCTCTCTCTCCCCTTCTCTATAGGAGGTGGAGCTGTATAAGTCCAGTCAACAGGACAAGCTGGGGTTGACAGTGTGTTACTGTACAGATGATGAGGAGGACCTGGGAATATATGTAGGAGAGGTGAGAAATAAGGCCAGCAGCATATGTATTAACCAGAGATTAGAAACCTTTAGAGACCCAGTGTATGAAGACCATGTTGAGACCAAAACTATGTTGAGACCAATACCATGTTAAGATCATGTTGAGACCAAGACCATGATGAGACCAAGACCATGATGAGACAAATACCATGATGAGACCATGATGAGACCAAGACCATGTTGAGACCAAGACCATGATGAGACCAAGACCATGATGAGACCATGACCATGTTGAGACCAAGACCATGATGAGACCAAGACCATGTTGAGACCAAGACCATGTTGAGAACAAGACCATGATGAGACCAAGACCATGTTGAGACCATGTTGAGACCAAGACCATGATGAGACCAAGACCATGATGAGACCAAGACCATGTTGAGACCAAGACCATGATGAGACCATGTTGAGACCAAGACCATGTTGAGACCAAGACCATGTTGAGACCAAGACCATGATGAGACCATGTTGAGACAAAGACCATGTTGAGACCAAGACCATGTTGAGACCATGATGAGACCAAGACCATGATGAGACCAAGACCATGATGAGACCAAGACCATGTTGAGACCAAGACCATGTTGAGACCATGATGAGACCAAGACCATGATGAGACCAAGACCATGTTGAGACCATGATGAGACCAAGACCGTGATGAGACCATGTTGAGACCAAGACCATGTTGAGACCATGTTGAGACCAAGACCATGTTGAGACCATGATGAGACCGAGACCATGATGAGACCATGTTGAGACCATGATGAGACCGAGACCATGATGAGACCAAGACCATGTTGAGACCAAGACCATGTTGAGTCCATGACATTGATGAGTCCACGACATTGATGAGACCAAGACCATGTTGAGACCATGTTGAGACCAAGACCATGTTGAGACCAAGATCATGTTGAGACCAAGACCATGATGAGACCATGTTGAGACCAAGACCATGTTGAGACCTTGTTGAGACCAAGACCATGATGAGACCAAGACCATGTTGAGACCAAGACCATGTTGAGACCATGTTGAGACCAAGACCATGTTGAGACCAAGACCATGTTGAGACCATGTTGAGACCAAGACCATGTTGAGACCAAGACCATGTTGAGACCAAGACCATGATGAGACCATGTTGAGACCAAGACCATGTTGAGACCAAGACCATGTTGAGACCAAGACCATGTTGGGACCAAGACCATGTTGAGACCAAGACCATGTTGAGACCAAGACCATGTTGAGATCACAACATTTATGAGACCAAGACCAATTAAAATATAGAAAAACAAAGATCTGGTACTAATCCTTGCCACTAGTGTACTACATTGGCCCATAACGCATCTCTTCTCTTCAGGTCAATCCCAACAGTATAGCAGCAAAGAACGGGCGTATCCGTGAAGGAGACAGAATTCTGCAGGTAGGCCAACACACACACACACCCCTCAACCACTCGACAAAGTAGGCCAATTCACTTCACTTCCAATCTCTAGCAGAGCTTTAGCCACTTTCTGTACTGTTACTGGGTGGTGAGAGAGTGCCCCAGTGACAGGCTGACAGCTCTGCCTAAAAATAGAGGAGAAGGAACGAAGGATGACGCAACTTTTACTCAACACGATAAAAGTCTCTGTGAGCTGCCTGTCAGGGAGTTGGAAATAATGGCCCATCACTGCTCCATATCACCATGGTTACCGATGTTGATTTCTTGTTCCGAACCACCCGGTACTCTACCCTGTGTATGCCTTATGATTAATGAGTTGTGGTGCGATTATAACAACATACAGGAACTTTTGTCATTTTGTTCACCTGACCTAGAATTCCCTTACAATCAAATGCCGACCACATTATCTACCAAGAGAATTCTCTTCGATTATAATCACAGCTGTGTATATCCCCCCCCCCCCCAAGCAGACACCTCGACGGCTCTGAAAGAACTTCATTGGACTCTATGTAAACTGGAAACCACATATCCTGAGGCTGCATTTATTGTAGCTGGGGATTTTAACAAGGCTAATCTGAAAACAAGGCACCCTAAATTTTATAAGCATATCGAATGCGCGACCCGGGCTGGCAGCATTCTGGATCTTTGCTAACTTCCGCGACGCATACAAAGCCCTCTCTCACCCTCCTTTCGGCAAATCTGACCATGACTCCAGTTGCTCCCAGCCTATAGACAGAAACTAAAACAGGAAACGCCCATGCTCAGGTCTGTTCAACGCTGGTCTGACCAATCTGATTCCACGCTTCAAGATTGCCTCAATCACGTGGACTGGGATATGTTCTGGATAGCCTCAGACAACAACATTGATTTATATGCTGATTCGTTGAGCGAGTATATTAGCAAGTGCATCGGTGATGTTGTACCCACGGTGACTATTAAAACCTTCCCCAACCAGAAACCGTTGACTGATGGCAACATTCGCGCAAAACACTGCTTTTAATCATGGCAAGGTGACCGGAAACATGACCAAATACAAACAGTGTAGCTATTCCCTCTGCAAGGCAATCAAACAAGTTAAGCATCAGTATAGAGACAAAGTAGAGTCGCAATTCAACGGCTCAGACATGAGATGTATGTGGCAGGGTTTACAGTCAATCACGGATTGCAAAAAGAAAACCAACCCCTTCGCGGACCCCGATGTCTTGCTCCCAGACAAACTAAACAACTTCTTTGCTCTCTTTGAAGACAATACAGTGCCACTGACACGGCCTGCTACCAAAACCTGCGGGATCTCCTTCCCCGCAGCCAACGTGAGTAAAACATTTAAACGTGTTGACCCTCGCAAGGCTGCCGGCCTCAGGAGGCTGAAGAAATGTGTCTTGTCACCGAAAACCCTCACAAACTTTTACAGACCTCAGGAGGCTGAAGAAATGTGTATTGTCACCGAAAACACTCACAAACTTTTACAGATGCACAATCGAGAGCATCCTGTCGGGCTGTATCACCGCCTGGTACGGCAACTGCTCCGCCCACAACCGTAAGGCTCTCCAGAGGGTAGTGAGGTCTGCACAACGCATCACCGGGGGCAAACTACCTGCCCTCCAGGACACTTACACCACCCAAAAAGATCATCAAGGACAACAACCACCCGAGCCACTGCCTGTTCATCCCGCTATCATCCAGAAAGCGAGGTCAGTACAGGTTCATCAAAGCTGGGACCGAGAAACAGAAAAACAGCTTCTATCTCAAGGCCATCAGACTGTTAAACAGCCATCACTAACACAGAGAGGCTGCTGCCAACATACTGGCTCAAATCTCTAGCCACTTTAATAATTAAACATTGGATGTGGTAAATATATCACTAGTCACTTTAAACAATGTCACTTTATATAATGTTTACATACACTACATTTTATTTATTTTATTTATTTCACCTTTATTTAACCAGGTAGGCAAGTTGAGAACAAGTTCTCATTTACAATTGCGACCTGGCCAAGATAAAGCAAAGCAGTTCGACAACATACAACAACACAGAGTTACACATGGAGTAAAACAAACATACAGTCAATAATACAGTAGAAAAATAAGTCTATATACAAAGTGAGCAAATGAGGTGAGATAAGGGAGGTAAAGGCAAAAAAGACCATGGTGGCGAAGTACATACAATATAGCAAGTAAAACACTGGAATGATAGATTTGTAGTGGAAGGAAGTGCAAAGTAGAAATAATGGGCTGCAAAGGAGCAAAATAAATAAATAAATAAATACAGTAGGGGAAGAGGTAGTTGTTTGGGCTAAATTATAGATGGGCAATGTACAGGTGCAGTGATCTGTGAGCTGCTCTGACAGCTGGTGCTTAAAGCTAGTGAGGGAGATAAGTGTTTCCAGTTTCAGAGATTTTTATAGTTCATTCCAGTCATTGGCAGCAGAGAACTGGAAGGAGAGACGGTCAAAGGAGGAATTGGCTTTGGGGGTGACCAGAGAGATATACCTGCTAAAGCGCGTGCTACAGGTGGGTGCTGCTATGGTGACCAGTGAGCGGAGATAAGGGGGGACTTTACCTAGCAGGGGCTTGTAGATGACCTGGAGCCAGTGGGTTTGGCGACGAGTATGAAATGAGTCTGGAAGGAGAGTTTACAGTCTAACCAGACACCTAGGTATTTGTAGTTGTCCACATATTCTAAGTCAGAGCCGTCTAGAGTAGTGATGCTGGACAGGCGGGCAGGTGCAGGCAGCGATCGGTAGAAAAGCATGCATTTAGTTTTACCTTTATTTAAGAGCAGTTGGAGGCCACGGAAAGAGAGTTGTATGGCATTGAAGCTCGTCTGGAGGGTAGTTAACACAGTGTCCAAAGAAGGGCCAGAAGTATACAGAGTGGCGTCGTCTGCGTAGAGGTGGATCAGAGATTCACCAGCAGCAAGAGCGACATCATTGATGTATACAGAGAAAAGAGTTGGCCCAAGAATTGAACCCTGTGGCACCCCCATAGAGACTGCCAGAGGCCCTGACAACAGGCCCTCCGATTTGACACACTGAACTCTATCAGAGAAGTAGTTGGTGAACCAGGCGAGGCAATCATTTGAGAAACCAAGGCTATTGAGTCTGCCGATGAGGATGTGGTGATTGACAGAGTCGAAAGCTTTGGCCAGGTCAATGAATACAGCAGCACAGTATTGTTTCTTATCAATGGCGGTTACGATATCGTTTAGGACCTTGAGCGTGGCTGAGGTGCACCCATGACCAGCTCTGAAACCAGATTGCATAGCGGAGAAGGTGCGGTGGGATTCGAAATGGTCGGTAATCTGTTTGTTGACTTGGCTTTCGAAGACCTTAGAAAGGCATGTCACGGGCGTCGTATTGATTAGACCAAAATGCAGCGGTAATGTGTATACTCATCTTTTTTTTATTTGGCAGAAAGAAGGAAAACCAAAACAAAAGTATACAAAAACAAGGACGAGAAAGAGTCCTGTAAGGCATACAGCTAAACACGAAACAACTACCCACAAATCCCATAGAAAAACACCCCTCTTAAATAGGACCTTCAATTAGAAGCAACGAGGAGCAGCTGCTTCCAATTGAAGGTCCACCCAATAAACATCACATAGAAATAGACATCCTAGAACTAACATAGAAATAGACTCACAAAGAACATAACCCAACAAACTCCGAAACACTCTAAACAAACACCCCCTGCCACGCCCTGACCAAACTACAATAACAAACAACCTCTTTTACTGGTCAGGACGTGACAAGGCAGGGTAAGATAGATATAGGTCTGTAGCTCTTTGGGTCAAGAGTGTCCCCTCCTTTGAAGAGGGGAATGACAGCAGCTGCTTTCCAATCTTTGGGAATCTCAGACGACACGAAAGAGAGGTTGAACAGGCTAGTAATAGGGGTTGCAACAATTTCGGCAGATAGTTTTAGAAAGAAAGTGTCTAGATTGCCTAGCCCGGCTGATTTGTAGGGGTCCAGATTTTGCAGCTCTTTCAGAACATCAGCTGAATGGATTTGGGAGAAGGAGAAATGGGGAAGGCTTGGGCGAGTAGCTGTGGGGGATGCAGTGCTGTTGACTGCGGTAGAGGTAGCCAGGTGGAAAGCATGGCCAGCCGTAGAAAAATGCTTATTGAAATTCTCAATTATAGTGGGTTTATCGGTGGTGATAGAGTTTCCTATCCTCAGTGCAGTGGGCAGCTGGGAGGAGGTGTTCTTATTCTCCAAGGACTTTACAGTGTCCCAGAACTTTTTTGAGTTTGTGTTGCAGGAAGCAAATTTCTGCTTGAAAAAGCTAGCCTTGGCTTTTCTAACTGCCTGTGTATATTGGTTTCTAACTTCCCTGTAAAGTTGCATATCACGGGGGCTGTTTGATGCTAATGCAGAACGCCACAGGCTGTTTTTGTGTTGGTTAAGGGCAGTCAGGTGTGGGGAGAACCAAGGGCTATATCTGTTCCTGGTTCTAAATTTCTTGAAAGGGGCATGTTTATTTAAGATGGAGAGGAAGGCATTTAAAAAAATAACCAGGCATCCTCTACTGATGGGATGAGGTCAATATCCTTCCAGGATACCAGGGCCAGGTCGATTAGATAGGCCTGCTCGCTGAAATGTTTCAGGGAGCGTTTGACAGTGATGAGTGGAGGTTGTTTGACGGCTGACCCATTACGGATGCAGGCAATGAGGCAGTGATCGCTGAGATCTTGGTTAAAAACAGCAGAGGTGTATTTAGAGGGCGAGTTGGTTAGGATGATATCTATGAGGGTGCCCGTGTTTACGGCTTTGGGGTGGTACCTGGTGGGTTCATTAATAATTTGTGTGAGATTGAGGGCATCAAGCTTGGATTGTAGGATGGCTGGGGTGTTAAGCATGTCCTAGTTTAGGTCACCTAGCAGCACGAGCTCTGAAGATAGATGGGGGGCAATCAGTTCACATATGGTGTCCAGAGCACAGCTGGGGGCCGAGGGTGGTCTATAGCAGGCGGCAACGGTGAGAGACTTGTTTTTAGAGAGATGGATTTTTAAAAGTAGAAGTTCAAATTGTTTGGGTACAGACCTGGAGAGTAGGACAGAACTCTGCAGGCTATCTCTGCAGTAGATTGGAACACCGCCCCCTTTGGCCATTCTAACATTACTCATCTCATATGTATATACTGTACTCTATACCATCTACTGTTTCTTGCCTATGCTGTTCAGCCATCGCTCATCCATATATTTATATGTACATATTCATTCCTTTACACTTGTGTGTATAATGTAGTTGTTGTGAAATTGTTAGATTACTTGATAGATATTACTGCACGGTCACAACTAGGAGCACAAGCATTTCACTACACTCGCATTAACATCTGCTACCCATGTGTATGTGACCAATAAAATTTGATTTGACCTTAGAGACTGCTGCCCTGTGTACATAGTCATTGAACACTGGTCTCTTTATTAATGTTTACTTCGTGTACATGTGCATTTGGAAAGTATTCAGACCCAGGCCTGCTGTGTCTGCATCTGGGTCTCGCCTTGTGTCATGATATATCCTTGCTTCAGGGCCTGAGCTACAGGCAGTTAGATTTGATTTTTTTATGTCATTTTAGGAGAAAATTGAAAAAAGGGGCTAATCCTTAAGAGGTTAAGAAAATGACTTTAAAAACGGTTTAATCCCTGTGGATTGATGAAGAATTGTGAAATTGTACTGTTGAGAGGGATGAGGCAAAAATAAATTACAAATAAGTCTGGTGTAACGTAGACGCTGGGAGTCGGGAAGCAAGTGCAGGGGGTGAGTTTAATAATAAACGAAACACGGAACGAAACACGAGTAGCATACGGACATGAAACAACATCAATAAGTGGGTGCTAGAAATAGGGGAGGTAATGAGAGAGGAAATGGAATCCAGGTGTGCCTCATCACGAGGAGAAGGTGCGAGTAATGATTGATGCTAGGTGGTTAATAAACCGGTGACGTCAAACGTCGGATTAGACGAGACATCTGGCTGCACAACCGATTGGCAAACGTACTGCAAATTGAGAAATCATTTGACTAAACTGAATAAAAAGAAGAAACTATACTATGAAACAAAAAATAAATGATACAAAGAATGATAGTAAAAATATTTGCAGTACCTTGAGTTAAATTTGGGTCAATAAGGCAAACTCGGCTCCATAATTTTTTTGAATTAGATGGCTTCTTATTCATCACAAAACCCACTGATATTGCCAATTACTTCAATTATTTTTTCATTGGTAGGATTAGCAAAGTTAAGCATGACATGCCAGCAACAAACGCTGACACTACACATCCAAGTATATCTGACCAAATTATGAAAGACAAGAAGTGCAATTTTGAATTCCGTAAAGTGAGTGTGGAAGAGGTGAAAGAATATTGTTGTCTATCAACAATGACAAACCACCGGGATCTGACAACTTGGATGGAAAATTACTGAGGATAAAAACGGACGATATTGCCACTCCTTTTTGACATATCTTCAATCCAAGCCTACTAAAAAGTGTGTGCCCTCAAGCGTGGAGGGAAGCAAAAGTAATTTTGCTATCCAAGAATAGTAAAGCCCCAAATTACTGGTTTAAACCTCAGTAAACTTTTGGAAAAATTGTGTTTGACCAGCTTCATTGCTATTTTACTGTAAAGAAATTGACAACAGACTTTCAGCACGCTTACAGGGAAGGACATTCAACAAGCAAGGCACTTACAAAAATGACTGATGATTGACTGAGAGGAACTCATGATGAAAAGATTGTGGAAGCTGTTTTGTTAGACTTCAGTGCTGCTTTTGACATTATCGATCATAGTCATTCTCCGCATCCGCCAAACCAAAGTGTGATTCATCATTCCAGAGAACATGTTTCTACTGTTCCAGAGTCCAGTGGTGGCAAGATTTACACCCCTCCAGCCGATGCTTGGCATTGCATGGTGATCTTAAGCTTGTGTGCGGCTGCTCGGCCATGGAAACCCATTTCATGAAGCTCCCGATGAACAGTTATTGTGCTGTCGTTGCTTCCAGAGGCAGTTTGGAACTCGGTAGTGAGGGTTGCAACCGAGGACAGATGATTTTTACACGCTACGCGCTTCAGCACTTGGTAGTCCCGTTCTGTGAGCTTGTGTGCCTATCACCTTGTGGCTGAGCCATTGTTGTTCCTAGATGTTTCCACTTCACAATAACAGCACTTACAGTTGACCGGGAGCAGCTCTATCAGAGCAGAAATTTGACAAACTTACTTGTTGGAAAGGTGGCATCCTGTGACGGTGCCACGTTGAAAGTCACTGAGCTCTTCAGGAAGGCCATTCTACTGCCAATGTTTGTCTACGAAGATAACATATCTGTGTGCTAGATTTTATACACATGTCAGCAACAGGTGGGTACCCCGGGTATATAGCCATGTTATTAC
Organism: Salmo trutta; assembly: GCF_901001165.1. Taxonomy (NCBI): domain Eukaryota; kingdom Metazoa; phylum Chordata; class Actinopteri; order Salmoniformes; family Salmonidae; genus Salmo; species Salmo trutta. The sequence goes on along the minus strand of NC_042984.1, from coordinate 3,663,388 downwards.
CTTGTACCCCTGCACATTGACTCAGTACTGGTACCCCGGGTATATAGCCATGTTATTACCTCGTACCCCTGCACATTGACTCAGTACTGGTACCCCAGGTATATAGCCATGTTATTACCTCGTACCCCTGCACATTGACTCAGTACTGGTACCCCGGGTATATAGCCATGTTATTACCTCGTACCCCTGCACATTGACTCAGTACTGGTACCCCGGGTATATAGCCATGTTATTACCTCGTACCCCTGCACATTGACTCAGTACTGGTACCCCGGGTATATAGCCATGTTATTACCTCGTACCCCTGCACATTGACTCAGTACTGGTACCCCGGGTATATAGCCATGTTATTACCTCGTACCCCTGCACATTGACTCAGTACTGGTACCCCAGGTATATAGCTAAGTTATCGTTACTCATTGAGTATTTATTCCTCATGTTATTATTATTATTGTCATTATTATGTATGTCTCTCTGCATTGTTGAGAAGGTCCCGTAAGTAAGAATTTCGCTGTTAGTCTAAACCTGTTGTTTACAAAGCATTTGACTTGCGATCTGATTTAATTTGAGTTTGTGGACTAAGACAAAATGGATATAAAAGCATGTGTGAAACTGCTCAGTAGAATCATGAGCTTCTTTTTTTACATTGATGTAAAGTGGTGATGATATTGTCAATTCATGAATCAGTACATCAATACAATTCAACTCCAATTTTCCTTCTTATTCACTATAATTGACCCCAACCCTGGATATTAATCATATTGATTGCATAATGTTTTAACCACTATGTATGAACATCCCAAAGTCCATAAAGTCTTCCTGTTTCCCACTAGAAAAATGGTATTGATATCCAAAACAGTTCATAAAGTCGTCCTGTTTCCCACTAGATAAATGGTATTGATATCCAAAACAGAGAAGAGGCGGTGGCCATTCTGACCAGAGAGGACAGCATCAACTTCTCACTGCTGCTGGCCAGACCTGACATAGAGGTACACACACACACACACACACACACACACACACACACACACACACACACACACACACACACACACACACACACACACACACACACACACACACACACACACACACACACACATACACACACACACACACACACACACACACACATACACATTTTACTGCCACACAAATCCTTAAATCACTAGCTCATATCCGGCTGGAAGAAGCACATAAGAGGTTGTTTGGGAGAGGGATTGTGTGGATTTTTTTTTCAATGTTGTTAGGTGCTGAAATACATTAAGAACACCTGCTGTTTCCATGACATAGACTGACCAGGTGAATCCAGGTGAAAGCTATGATTCCTTATTGATGTCACTTGTTAAATCCACTTCATTCAGTGTAGATGAGTTTGTCGCGTTCAACAGTTTCCCGTGTGTATCAAGAATGGTCCACCACCCAGAGGACATCCATCCAACTTTGCACATAAATGACATGCAAGTCAATATTAAGATGTTTCTAAAGCTTGGTTTACTCATTAATAATACATTCTATTGTACAAATGTAGTGAGTTTGAATTTTAAAAACGCTTAAAGTAATTTCCAATTTGATTTAAATATATATATATATATATATATAATCCATATTATAATTCACATTTTATGTAGCTGCAGGATTATTTTCTCAAATTAAGATCTTACATCTGTAAAAACACACGCAAATACACAAATACACAAATAAACAAATACACAAATACACAAACACACAAATACACAAACAGACACTCACTCTCTCTAGTTTACAGCCACACACACAGTCTTTAAGGTATACAGTACATACACCTGGTAGGCCACGATAAATCTTTCGCCATGGCAAAATTTAGAAAACAGTGGCATTTCTACTATTAGATCTCCACAACAAATAGATAACACACCAAACTAAATCATCCAGAAATTCTATTTTAGCATTGAATAAAGAAGGGTAGGGGATATGGGACGGAGGGAGGAAATATTGAAGAGACAGGTGAATGGGTGATAGAGAGAGGGAGAGGGAAGTGTGGAGGGGTGAGATAGAGAGGACATGTAGGAGGAGGAGACAGGTTTATCTTCAATGTCCCATTTTGTTGCTTCAAGGTCACAGCTATATATTCACACAGACACACAGCATGCACAGACACACACACACACAATCACCCAGTAGGCACAGACACACGCACACACACACACACGTGCACACACACACACACCACATCAATAGCACAATCTTACCATATGATATCTCACTATGTAGTCTCGCTAATAGTGATTCAATTAGGATTTTGGGGGTGGAGGATGGGAGGGGGAGTTATAATACACTAGTCTGAATACAATGAATACTGATACTATTCTAAACATACTGTATAGTGGAACTAGTCCAGTATTACTTTATTCTGATACTAGTCTAAATATACTGTATACTGATACTAGTCTAAATATACTGTATTCTGGTACTAGTGTAAATATACTGTATACTGATACTAGTGTAAATATATTGGTTACTGGTACTAGTGTAAATATACTGTATACTGATACTAGTGTAAATATACTGTATACTGGTACTAGTCTAAATATACTGGTTACTGGTACTAGTGTAAATATACTGTATTCTGATACTAGTGTAAATATACTGTATAGTGGAACTAGTCTAAATATATTTTATTCTGATACTAGTCTAAATATACTGTATACTGGTAAAATTCTAAATATACTGTATACTGGTACTAGTGTAAATATACTGTATTCTGGTACTAGTGTAAATATACTGTATTCTGATACTAGTCTAAATATACTGTATTCTGGTACTAGTGTAAATATACTGGTTACTGGTACTAGTGTAAATATACTGTATACTGATTCTAGTCTAAATATACTGGTACTCTGTATTCTGATACCAATTCTGATTCTGAGGAACATGAAAATGAGACAAAAATCTATGCTCTTCTCTTTGTGACATTTCAATTAAATTACATAAAATTATCTTTCAGATGTCAATGACCCAAATACAGAAAGCTACAACATTGTCGTTTAATTGCTCAATATCAAGATCCATATTTATTTTACATTTCAAATAACGTAATCTAACTTCAGAAAATATAACAAATTGGTGTTAAATGTTTATGTCGCCATCTAGTGTTATTAATATTTTTTTATGTGGAACTAAAAATAACGTAGACATCTTATGTTTGTTGTAATATCACCTTCTTCTTTCTATGTTCTTTCGTCTCTCTCCTTCAACAATCAATGACATTAATCAACTTTGGCCATTTGCCATCTTTGAAACAAATGCACTTCAACCACAACGCTGGAAAACACCCTTTCGTGTCCTTGGGAAAAACCCTCAACCAACCATTCCTTCACCCAGAATGATCACCAGGGGGACCCAGAGGAGGTGGATATGGAGATACCTCTCGGCATGAATGTTGAGGCTCTCCACACCTGCCACCTGCCCAGCCTCTACCGAGAGGGGCCACACACCCCAACTCACATCCTTAGTCTGACTACTCTCAGGTTGGTACAGCATCAGAGCCCGTATATTTACAGAGTCGGGACATTGACGTTTCTGCATTATGATGCATTTACATGACACTACAACATTCTACGGCGGCCATGTTTAGATCCCAATTAACATTACATGGGGGGGGGGGATATTTAAATCATGCTATGTAACCGATTGTCTTGAATTAGAAAACAATATTTGAAATTCTAAAATTTGGCTGAACTTTCTATACAGCCCCTGTATGTCAGTGGTGATGGAATACAGACAAAACCTTAACTCTCTGTTTGAAAATGTTTTTTTGCACCTGTGATGTTCTGTGTTCACTAGTCAAGTACAGTGCAATTAAATATGGAAAAATATTGTATATATATATATGTATTTTTTTTGTACATGGTTTTAAGTGCGAGTACCTTTTGAACTCCACTCTGTATAGTGTACTCATTCTAGCCAACCTTGGCAGAGAACAGACTACAACACATGTAGTAGCCCACTAGACCCTAACCTTAACATTTTAGTCATTTAGCAGACACTCTTATCCAGAGCGAGTTACAGTAGTGAATGCATACATTCCATAAATTTTTTTGTTGTTGTACTGGCCCCCCGTGGGAATCGAACCCACAACCCTGGCGTTGCACACACCATGCTGGCGTTGCAAACACCATGCTCTACCAACTGAGCCACGGGGAAAGCCCACTAGACCCTGACCATAACCCAGCTAGCGAGCATCTAATGACCCACTAGCAGCCTGCCGCCGGCAAAGTTCGCGGCCCGCTGCTGGCAACTACTGGCGGGACCTCAGGGGCCCATCAGTGACAAGCTTAGCTGCTATAGCCCTGTGTCAGACTAGCGTCCTGTCCAGGGAGTGTACATCAAGCTGCCTCTCCAGGCTATTTGTTTACTGCTTCTTCTCTTCTCCCCAATAACAGCTTGTAGATACTGTAGAAATACGGTGTAGATGCTGTAGATACTGTATATATACTGTATACATTCTGTAGATACTGTATAGAAAATGGTGTAGATACTGTATATGCTGTAAATATACTGTATAGATATTGTATAGATACTGTATAGATTCTGTAGATACTGTATTTGATACTGGTCATCTCCTCAGTAACAGTCAGGAGCTGGACAGTGGCGTGGGCCGTACAGACGAAAGCACCCACAACGCTGAGTCCTCTGAACATGACCTGCTGGGAGAGGACCAGGACCAGACCAGCGCCCCAAACACCAACACAACCAACACCCCAGGCAGCATGAGGAAGTTCAGGCCTGGGAATACACCCTCGTCCCCATTGCCCCACCTCCAAGAGATCCACCTCACTAATGACTCCCAGCCCAGGGTGGGGCTGTATGGAGGAAAGGGACTGGGGACGGGGTTGGGGTTGGGGGGGTACGTACCCGACCCACTGATTACGATGATGATGCCGGGTCTGACTGAGGAAGAGTGCGAGAGGTACAGGGAGCTATTGGAGATCAGGTGTCAGTTTGAAAGAAACAGGAAGCTTGCTGAGAGAAGCCAGGGAGGAAGATCGGGGACTGAGGAGGATGAGGAGAAGTGTGAGATATGTGATGATGAAGGGGGGAGTGACCCAAAAGTCGATGTAAACTGCAACGAGAGCATGACGCAACACGAGATGGCGTTGTTAGAGGAAGAACTACGTCATCTCGAGTTTAAGTGTCGTAACATCCTGAGGGTGCAAAAGATGCAACAGCTGAGAGAACGATGCATGAAGGCGTGGCTTCTGGAGGAGGACGTCGTTGGTCGTGGAGCCCTACCCACTGGTCCTGAATCTGCCCCCGACCACGACGCAGACCCAGAGACCGCCAACGAGCTCCACCGCGAGCTATCGGACATCAATGAGCTCCCTGAGCGGGAGAGATCCGACCCAGACCCAGACCAGGACAAAGACAGCACCAGCGCCTACAACACAGGGGGAGAGAGTTGCAGGAGCACCCCTCTGGTTAGCACCGAGTTACTCCCTCTGTCTTTGTCCATCCAGGAAGAGGGTAGAGGAGGGGACACCCCCAACAGACACAGCCGAGACCGGGCTGACAAGGTCGGGTCTAGGCGGGGATGGGAGAGAGGAGGACATGGTAGTCAGAATGGTTCCTTCTCTCCCAACAGCTACAGGTAATGTCTTGTGAGATACTATATGGCTACTGTATAGATACTGTATAGATACTGTATAGATACTGTATAGATACTGTGCATATACTGTGTAGATACTGTATAGATACTGTGCATATACTGTGCATATACTGTATAGATACTGTATAGATACTGTATAGATACTGTGTAGATACTGTATAGATACAGTATAGATAATGTATAGATACTGTGTAGATACTGTATAGATACTGTGTAGATACTGTGTAGATACTGTATAGATACTGTATAGATACTGTATAGATACTGTGTATATACTGTATAGATACTGTATAGATACTGTGTAGATACTGTATAGATACTGTGTAGATACTGTATAGATACTGTATAGATACTGTGTATATACTGTATAGATACTGTGTATATACTGTATAGATACTGTATAGATACTGTGTATATACTGTATAGATACTGTATAGATACTGTATAGATACTGTATAGATACTGTGTAGATACTGTATAGATACTGTGTATATACTGTATAGATACTGTGTAGATAGTGTGTAGATACTGTGTAGATACTGTATAGATACTGTATAGATACTGTGTAGATACTGTATAGATACTGTGTATATACTGTATAGATACTGTGTAGATACTGTATAGATACTGTGTAGATACTGTGTAGATACTGTATAGATACTGTATAGATACTGTGTAGATACTGTCTAGATACTGTGTATATACTGTATAGATACTGTGTAGATACTGTATAGATACTGTGTAGATACTGTGTAGATACTGTATAGATACTGTATAGATACTGTGTAGATACTGTCTAGATACTGTGTATATACTGTATAGATACTGTATAGATAATGTATAGATACTGTATAGATACTGTGTAGATACTGTATAGATACAGTATAGATAATGTATACATACTGAATAGATGATGTATATATATTGTGTAGATAATCTATAGATACTGTATAGATACTGTGTAGATACTGTGTAGATACTCTGTAGATAATGTAGTGATACTGTGGATACTGTATAGATACAGTATAGATAATGTATACATACTGAATAGATGATGTATATATATTGTGTAGATAATCAATAGATACTGTATAGATACTGTGTAGATACTGTATAGATACTGTGTAGATACTCTATAGATACTGTAGATGCTGTGTAGATACTGTAGAGATACTGTGTAGATACTCTATAGATACTGTGTAGATACTCTATATATACTGTAGAGATACTGTATAGATACTGTATAGATACTGTGTAGATACTCTATAGATACTGTAGATGCTGTGTAGATACTGTAGAGATACTGTAGAGATACTGTAGAGATAATGTATATATACTGTATAGATGCTGTATAGATATTGTGTAGATAATCTAATACTGTATAGCTACTGTGTAGATACTGTAGAGATACTGTATGTTTTCTGTATAGATAGTGTGTAGATACTCTGTAGATACTGTATAGATATTGTGTAGATAATCTATAGATACTGTGGAGATACTATAGATACTGTATGTTTTCTGTATAGATAGTGTGTAGATACTCTATAGATACTGTATAGATACTGTATATGTATTGTGTAGATACTCTATATATACTGTATAGGTACTGTATAGATACTGTATATGTATTGTGTAGATACTCTATATATACTGTATAGGTACTGTATAGATACTGTGTAGATACTGTGTAGATACTGAGTAGATACTCTATAGATACTGTATATTTACTCTATAGATACTGTATAGATATTGTGTAGTTAATCTATAGATACTGTATAGATACAGTATTGATACTGTGTAGATATATATACTATATATGTACGGTGTAGATAATCTCTATATACTGTGTAGATACTGTACAGATACTGAATATATACTCTATAGATACTGCATATATACTGTGTAGATAATCTATAGATACTGTATATATACTGTGTACTTACTCTACAGATACTGTATAGATACTGTATATATGCTGTGTATATAATCTATAGATACTGTAGAGATACTCTATAGATGCTGTATATACACCGTGTAGATAATATATAGATACTGTAGAGATACTCTATAGATGCTGTATATATACTGTGTAGATAATCTATAGATACTGTATAGATAATGTATATATGCTGTGTATATAATCTATAGATACTGTAAAGGTACTCCATAGATGCTGTATATATACTGTGTAGACAATCCATAGATACTGTATAGATACTGTATAGATCATCTATTGATTCTGTATATATACTGTATAGATCATCTATTGATTCTGTATAGATACTGTATAGATAATCTATTGATTCTGTATAGATACTGTATAGATCATCTATTTATTCTGTATAGATACTGTATAGATACTGTATAGATCATCTATTGATTCTGTATAGAACTGTATAGATCATCTATTGATTCTGTATAGATACTGTATAGATACTGTATAGATCATCTATTTATTCTGTATAGATACTGTATAGATACTGTATAGATACTGTATAGATCATCTATTTATTCTGTATAGATACTGTATAGATCATCTATTGATTCTGTATAGAACTGTATAGATCATCTATTGATTCTGTATAGATACTGTATAGATCATCTATTGATTCTGTATAGATACTGTATAGATACTGTATAGATCATCTATTTATTCTGTATAGATACTGTATAGATACTGTATAGATCATCTATTGATTTGTATAGAACTGTATAGATCATCTATTGATTCTGTATAGATACTGTATAGATACTGTATAGATCATCTATTTATTCTGTATAGATACTGTATAGATACTGTATAGATACTGTATAGATCATCTATTTATTCTGTATAGATACTGTATAGATCATCTATTGATTCTGTATAGATAGTGTATAGATCATCTATTGATTCTGTATAGATAGTGTATAGATCATCTATTGATTCTGTATAGATACTGTATAGATACTGTATAGATCATCTATTGATTATGTATAGATACTGTATAGATACTGTATAGACACTGTATAGATACTGTATAGATACTGTATAGATACTGTATAGATCATCTATTGATTCTGTATAGATACTGTATAGATCATCTATTGATTCTGTTTACGCTGTAGAAGTGTTGTCTGTCTTGTGCTATATAATATCCTGTAAATCAGTAGGCTGGTTAAAACATGATTGTTTTCTTAACACAGGAGTACCTCTATTTTTGCAAAGAAAATCTCCCTATGAGAGACTATTCTCGCTTTCTTTCTTTCTTTCTTTCATGCAGGAAGTACCAGATCCAAATGACCAACGCCAGCACAAGTCCCGTCCATCCTAAATTCTGGTCTCTGACCCGGGGGAATGACGTTGTCGGGGTGGGGTCGTCATCACAGAGGGGGATAGCTGACGGCGGAACAACCACAACACCCCGACGGAAGTCCCCCAGAGCTAACCCCACACACCACGACAGGTCAGGGGGTCGAACCGCAGAGTCCAGCCCATACTTCACACGGCGTCGCCAAGGCAACAAGTCTCCGGCACCGGAACGCTACCAGAGCTGCGTGCAGCTGCCGTCGAGCGACCCGGAGGTCCGGATCGAATCCCTGGACTATGTAGACCGAGCCATGGTCCTGGGGATGGGTCTAGGCGAGAGAGGGGCTGCAGCGGGCAGCAGTGGTCAGGCCAGTCCCAGGAGTGTAAGTGGTGCCCCAGCAGACAACACCGAGGCCCAGGACAGCCACGCAGGCCTCCCCCTACACCTCCCTCTGCAGCTGGGGCCGGCTTCACCTCGCATGGAGTGGAAGGTACTGCAGGTTATATATTTACCTTTCAGCAGGAAAGGCCTTCATAAAATGTTGATATTTGATATTTTATTATTGGTAACACTTTACTTGACACCCAGTGTTATAACAGCTGTCATAACTTGTCATAACCTGTTATAATATGGTCATAAGACCATCATGACCCATATATTTACACCTGTTGTGACATATATTGCGCTATTCTATGGCTGGTTAAGATACCGTCATGAAGAATTATGACCATCATAACCATATAAGCCAGATAGTCCTCTCTAGTACATGCCCTTATAACAGTCATCAGTCAACAAGAGGGTGTCTTGTCCTACTCCTGAAATGTTTGCTATATTACAATGATAATTTAATATGGTCAATAAAAATAAAATGTACTGCGTATAACATAAATATACTGTTGACAAGTAGGCTATGGTGAACTGGAATGTTTTGCCTTGTGTGGTAGGATTTTGGGGGTTTTGACACTCTTATGTAGGTGTCATAACCAGCCATAAAATAACACAATATGTCACAACAGGTGTAAATATATGGGTCATGACAGTGTTATGATCATATTATGAAATGGTTATGACAAGTTATGTCAGCTATTATTACGTGGTTATGACCAGTTATGTCTGCTATTATGACGTGGTTATGACAAGTTATGTCTGCTATTATGACGTGGTTATGACAAGTTATGTCTGCTATTATGACATGGTTATGACAAGTTATGTCAGCTATTATGACATGGTTATGACATGGTTATGTCAGCTGACACCGCTGGGTGTCAAGTAAAGTGTTACCGTTCATTATTTATTGATAGTTTTTGATTCTATATGACTTACATGGTGCAATTAAATTGTATCTTTGGAAATTGTAAGCATATACCCTGCTTTTGCCATAGCCTTGATGCACCTATAACCTCGTTTGTGCTAACCCTATTATCTTATCTTATCCGTAAGGTGAAGATCCGAAGCGACGGGACACGCTACGTTGCCAAGCGACCAGTGAGGGACCGCCTCCTTAAAGCCCGGGCCAATAAGATCCGAGAAGAGCGCAGCGGCATGACGACAGACGACGACTCGGTCAGCGAGGTGAAGCAGGGACGTTATTGGTCGAAGGAGGAGCGTAAACAACAGCTGCTGAGGGCCAGGGAGCACCGGCAGCGCCGTGAGTTCATGATGCAGAGCCGGCTGGAATACCTGAAGGGAGACAGAGAGCCACACGGGGGAACTATGGACGGGAAGGCTGAAGGAGGACCTCCAGGCCTGCAGGGAGAGACGGGTGGTAGTCCCAGTATCCTGGCCCTCAGCCAGAAGAAGTTCATGAAGAAGAGGAACAAGAGGATCCTGGATAACTGGATCACCATCCAGGAACTACTCGCTCATGGATCCAGGTCACCGGATGGAAAGAAGGTGTATAATTCTCTTCTCTCTGTTACTACGGTGTGATGGAGGGATGGGAGGATGAGAGGAGAGGAGAGGAGAGGAGAGGAGAGGAGAGGAGAGGAGAGGAGAGGAGAGGAGAGGAGAGGAGAGGAGAGGATCTACAACCCCCAGCTCTGTTACTACGGTGTGATGGAGGGATGGGAGGATGAGAGGAGAGGAGAGGAGAGGAGAGGGTCTACAACCCCCAGCTCTGTTACTACGGTGTGATGGAGGGATGGGAGGATGAGAGGAGAGGAGAGGAGAGGATCTACAACCCCCAGCTCTGTTACTACGGTGTGATGGAGGGATGGGAGGATGAGAGGAGAGGAGAGGAGGAGAGAGGAGAGGAGAGGAGAGGAGAGGAGAGGAGAGGAGAGGAGAGGAGAGGAGAGGAGAGGAGAGGAGAGGAGAGGATCTACAACCCCCAGCTCTGTTACTACGGTGTGATGGAGGGATGGGAGGATGAGAGGAGAGGAGAGGAGGAGAGAGGAGAGGAGAGGAGAGGAGAGGAGAGGAGAGGAGAGGAGAGGAGAGGAGAGGATCTACAACCCCCAGCTCTGTTACTACGGTGTGATGAGGAGAGGGAGAAGGATGTAAAATAAACCCAAGAGGAGATGCAGGACAACAAACCGAAAGAGTTTACATAATATGGACAGAGAGAAGAACAGCATTGGCAGCTAAATGGTAGAATTGAATGAGAAATAACATTCTTTAAAGAGGACTAAAGAAGACCGAGCGGGAAGAGAGAGAGATTTACACTGTAAATCATGTACGCATTGTAAACATACTGTAGGTCAACATGTGATTCATCCACAGGAAGTGAATTAATTCCTAGAGATGGAGGGATATAAAGATGACTATCATGCTTTTTATAGGAGACTTTTAGTCGTCCTGGCGATAGTATGGAACAAACACTGTTTTTTCAGCTTATAGAATGTGTACAGTGCAGAGCTTCATATTTTAGCTGCTTTCTGTTTTAATTAAGTATTTATTTAATACGTTTTTTTTTTTTTATGAATCCCAGAAACCCATTTTACTGATGTATATAAAGAGAAAACGGTGTGAAATTATATAGTCTCATTAGGAGAGGAAAACCAAGCGAGATATAACCACATCATACCATGCCAGGAAGACTGTAATTCATTAGTGGTTAGAACGGCACACATGACCAAACCTCATCTCTGAGTAAATGACTAGAGATTTGGAAGCGAGAGAGCAGATAGGAGGAGATGAGGAGAGGAGGAGATGAGGAGACGAGCGAGAGGAGAGGAGGAGATGAGGAGAGGAGGAGATGAGGAGATGAGGAGATGAGGAGAGGAGGAGATGAGGAGATGAGGAGAGGAGGAGATGAGGAGATGAGGAGATGAGGAGATGAGGAGATGAGGAGAGGAGGAGATGAGGAGATGAGGAGATGAGGAGAGGAGGAGATGAGGAGATGAGGAGAGGAGGAGAGGAGGAGATGAGGAGATGAGGAGATGAGGAGATGAGGAGATGAGCGAGAGGAGGAGACGAGGAGATGAGGAGATGAGGAGATGAGGAGATGAGCGAGAGGAGGAGATGAGGAGACGAGGAGACGAGGAGATGAGCGAGAGGAGGAGATGAGGAGACGAGGAGACGAGGAGATGAGCGAGAGGAGGAGACGAGGAAAGGAGGAGATGAGGAGAGGAGGAAAAGAGGAGAGGAGGAGATGAGGAGAGGAGGAGATGAGGAGAGGAGATGAGGAGAGGAGAGGAGGCGATGAGGAGACGAGGAGAGGAGGAGATGAGGAGATGAGGAGAGGAGGAGAGGAGGAGACGAGGAGAGGAGGAAAGGAGGAGATGAGGAGAGGAGGAGATGAGGAGAGGAGGAGAGGAGGAGATGAGGAGAGGAGGAGATGAGGAGAGGAGGAGATGAGCGAGAAGGGAGGAGAGGAGGAGGAGATGAGGAGGAGATGAGGAGGAGAGGAGGAGGAGATGAGGAGATGAGGAGACGAGCGAGAGGAGGAGAGGAGGAGGAGATGAGGAGGAGATGAGGAGGAGATGAGGAGATGAGGAGAGGAGGAGATGAGGAGACGAGCGAGAGGAGAGGAGGAGATGAGGAGAGGAGGAGATGAGGAGACGAGTGAGATGAGTGAGAGGAGATGAGGAGATGAGGAGGAGATGAGAACTCTACAGTGGAGTGAGTTACAAGCTTTGGGACTTTGGGGATTGGGTGTAAGAGCGAAAGAAAGAGAGGAGGTTTAAAGCACAGACAGCAAGACACAGAGAAAGAGAAACAATATTTTCTCCATTGTAGCACAAGCTTAAAAGCAGAGGGGAGGTAGCCCTGACACACACAGAAGAATGAGTATTCTGTATTAAGGGTCAGTGAGACACAGAGAAAGAGAGAGAAAGCTAAAGAGGGATGGAGAGAGAAAGAGATAAGCTCAATAGAGAGGCAGGAGAGAGATGGAGAGCGAGAAAGCGAAAGTGAGAGAGAGAGCGAGAGAGGGAGAGAGTGAGAGAAAGAGTGAGAGAGAGAGCAAGAGAAAGAGAGAGAAAGAGTGAGAGAGAGAAAGAGTGAGAGAAAAGAGAAAAGAGAGAGACAAAAGAAAAGCACAACCTGACTGAAATAATGGCACAGAGAAAGCACACGCTAGTTGAATCAACATTGTTTCCACGTCATTTCAATGACATTTTGTTGAACCAACGTGGAATAGACGTTGAATTGAAGTCTGTGCCCTTCTACAGTTACACCCTATTTCCTCTGGGGCCTGGTCAAAAGTAGTGCACTACAAAGGGAATATGGTGCCATTTGGGACACTGACTGCAGTGCCTGGTGGATGATCTATCCCAGTTGACTGTTCTCAAACAGCTAACAGGAGAAGGGTTGTTTGATGTAACAAAGTACCTCCATCGTTTTGAAAAATGAGATCTTACGTAAGACGTAAGACTGTATTCTCAATATTTACCAGAATCTTTTTCTGTATTTATTTTGTGTGTGTGTTTGTGTTTGTGTGTGTTTGTGTGTGTGTGAGCGAGCGAGCAAGAGAGAGAGAGAGAGAGAGAAAGAAGGAGAGAAAAACTGAAAAACCTTTAATTAGTAATTCGTTAGGACCACAAAGACTCCAATGGAAATACTCCTACTAGGCTTTATTGTGTTATCTTCGATGATTTTCTGAAATTGTCTGTGGAGGCGTCACAGGCTGAAGCGCCCTTATACACGTGTTTAACAAATTGTCAAATAAATTCAATCAATTAATAATCCGTCAGGGCAGGATTCAATCCGATCGCCTTATTATTGACAAAGCAGATCAGATCGAATCCTTGCCCCTCAGTGTTTCCTGTGGACATTTCTGTCCACATCAGTGTTGCTCAGTGTAACCAGAGCTTTTCTTTTACAGTAATAAGTACATACATGCTGTTCGGTTTTTGATCAAAAATCTCCATGTCCGTAACAACGTTTGTCGAATACGAATAGTTTTACAGTATGTGATGTGCAGTACGACATACTCAGCTGTGTTGTTCTGAAGATATGCTTGTTTTTTTGTTGGTGGGGGGGGGGGTTTAATGTGTATTTTAAGATAGAATCCTTCATTAAAACAATAACAAAGTGGTGACCCCGTCTCTTTTTTTGGGGGTAAAACGATGTGTGATGGGCCTAGAGAAATATAACCACTCTCAAATTCATAGACAGAGCAACGGACGTAAGGACTGACCATCCATTATATCAACGTTATACAGTAGTTGTTAAACATGTTTTGAGACTTTAATGTCAATCCCAATGTCATAATGGAGAGGCTGACACCTGATTTGGTAGACAGCTTGGAAAAGGAACCAGTAAGGATTTAATACATTATATCGTTCTACAAGTCCACGTAAAGTCACCGAAGATTATAAAAATGCATTTTAGAATCGCCTCACGAGAAAGGTCACAGATACATAACCCCCATCGCTTGGTGTGTTATTATATCAGTCACAGATACATAACCCCCATCGCTTGGTCTGTTAATATATCAGTCACAGATACATAACCCCCATCGCTTGGTGTGTTATTATATCAGTCACAGATACATAACCCCCATCGCTTGGTCTGTTAATATATCAGTCACAGATACATAACCCCCATCGCTTGGTCTGTTATTATATCAGTCACAGATACATAACCCCCATCGCTTGGTCTGTTATTATATCAGTCACAGATACATAACCCCCATCGCTTGGTCTGTTAATATATCAGTCACAGATACATAACCCCCATCGCTTGGTCTGTTATTATATCAGTCACAGATACATAACCCCCATCGCTTGGTCTGTTATTATATCAGTCACAGATACATAACCCCCATCGCTTGGTCTGTTATTATATCAGTCACAGATACATAACTCCCATCGCTTGGTCTGTTATTATATCAGTCACAGATACATAACTCCCATCGCTTGGTCTGTTATTATATCAGTCACAGATACATAACCCCCATCGCTTGATCTGTTAATATATCAGTCACAGATACATAACCCCCATCGCTTGGTCTGTTATTATATCAGTCACAGATACATAACTCCCATCGCTTGGTCTGTTAATATATCAGTCACAGATACATAACCCCCATCGCTTGGTCTGTTATTATATCAGTCACAGATACATAACCCCCATCGCTTGGTCTGTTATTATATCAGTCACAGATACATAACCCCCATCGCTTGGTCTGTTATTATATCAGTCACAGATACATAACTCCCATCGCTTGGTCTGTTATTATATCAGTCACAGATACATAACTCCCATCGCTTGGTCTGTTATTATATCAGTCACAGATACATAACCCCCATCGCTTGGTCTGTTAATATATCAGTCACAGATACATAACCCCCATCGCTTGGTCTGTTATTATATCAGTCACAGATACATAACTCCCATCGCTTGGTCTGTTATTATATCAGTCACAGATACATAACCCCCATCGCTTGGTCTGTTATTATATCAGTCACAGACACATAACCCCCATCGCTTGGTCTGTTAATATATCAGTCACAGATACATAACCCCCATCGCTTGGTCTGTTATTATATCAGTCACAGATACATAACCCCCATCGCTTGGTCTGTTATTATATCAGTCACAGATGCATAACCCCCATCGCTTGGTCTGTTATTATATCAGTCACAGATACATAACCCCCATCGCTTGGTCTGTTATTATATCAGTCACAGATACATAACCCCCATCGCTTGGTCTGTTATTATATCAGTCACAGATGCATAACCCCCATTACTTGGTCTGTTTATATCCAATTGAGCTGGTAAATCGAAAACCAAATCCATGTTGAAGGACCATATGAAAAGTGGTGCCCATTGGGTTGTCTGTTCCACACGTATGATATTCGTACCATGGTTCCTTTACAGATGTTACAAATGAAAACACAAACATATTTTCCAACAGCAAGAACAGGTTTTATATTATAAGAGCAATAAATATTAACTTTTTTTTAATATATATATATATATATATATATCTGCATTTTCATTTGAAACCAAAATTCATACAGTATGTATATACAGCAAAAAATACATAGATATGGTCTATCTTTAAAAGAATGCCTTCTCCATATGACACACCATACTGATTCAATTTAACAATCCTCCTCCCCTCTCCTCTCCTCCCTCGAGATATACACAACATGTCTATTTCTCCATTTCCTGTGTAGTTACAGACACGTAGTAATTACAGTCCATTTCCTGTGTAGTTACAGACACGAAAGTAATTACAGTCCATTTCCTGTGTAGTTACAGACACGGAAGTAATTACAGTCCATTTCCTGTGTAGTTACAGACACGAAAGTAATTACAGTCCATTTCCTGTGTAGTTACAGACACGAAAGTAATTACAGTCCATTTCCTGTGTAGTTACAGACACGGAAGTAATTACAGTCCATTTCCTGTGTAGTTACAGACACATAGTTATTACAGTCCATTTCCTGTGTAGTTACAGACACGTAGTAATTACAGTCCATTTCCTGTGTAGTTACAGACACGTAGTTATTACAGTCCATTTCCTGTGTAGTTACAGACACGTAGTAATTACAGTCCATTTCCTGTGTAGTTACAGACACGAAAGTAATTACAGTCCATTTCCTGTGTAGTTACAGACACGTGGAAAATACAGTCCATTTCGGAGTACATGTATCAGTATTATTAATAGATATTATGTTTGTAAAACAGCTCCATTCAGTGAAACATGCAGGAATCACAATATCATATCGAAAAGACGTTTAATTTCTGTTCAGAGAGAGTGAGAGAGAAACGTCAATACAATGACCACTTAAACCCCCTAGATCCGTGGTCATTTCATCTCTAGTCTCCATCCCTCCATCCCTCTCTCCTTCCTATATCTTACATAAGCCTCCCCACAGAGCATGACAGCTTCTGGTGTACAGAGTGTGTAATGCCAGGATGTATTGAAGTGCAGGGGGCGGGGGGGGGGGGGGGAGGCGATCAGAGCAGAATCTTAGATGAAAGGCTGTGATATAGAACACAGTCTCTCTCAGTCAGCCCTGGGCCAGCCAATCAGAAAGCGGGAGAGGGTAGTAGTGGTGCGGGAGACGGTCTGGGGAGGGGAAGGGCGAGGGTCCAAGGTGGGGGTGCGAGAGTGAGACCAGTGGGGTGCAGAGTGGAACCAATGGGTAGCAGGGATACAGGAAGTGGGCGGGACTGCAGTGGGATTGGACGAGAGGCACTAACGGATGGCCTGTGTGCAAAACTACAATACTGTATGACAAAGCAACACCTCCACACTAAGGAGATCCTGTGTGTGTGTGTGTGTGTGTGTGTGTGTGTGTGTGTGTGTGTGTGTGTGTGTGTGTGTGTGTGTGTGTGTGTGTGTGTGTGTGTGTGTGTGTGTGTGTGTGTGTTAGTCCAGTTATTTATTAATATGAACACCTACTGTAGGTTACTTAGCAAGCGGGTATTAGCGCCTCTGGCTAGTGAGTAACTGTACACCAACATCAAATAAGGGGCGCGTTCAACAGTATGCAACGTTTTGGAACGTTCAGATATAAATTACGCCATGTAGAACAGACATGCCTCTCTGATAGTGTGTGTGGAATAAGGCATCATGGCGGCTCTATGAATGGCATTTCTATCTGCGACATTCAATAACGTTTTGGCAACTGAACATGGCCCAGAAGTTCCATTGGTTACCTGACCAACCAAATAAACAATCGCATCTTAAAACACAATATATATATATATATATATATATATATATAAAAAATCAAAAACACACTAGCACTAAACAATAGTTAACGGTACCAACAATAGCAATAGTAGCATCAGTAGGAATCTTCATCGTCGTCGTAGATAATCCTAACAATTCAACCACGAAAACCTTCTCAAGTATGATATCTGTCTAAGAGGAGGAACCTGTTCTTCTCAAGTATGACCTCTGTCTAAGAGGGGGACCTGTTCTTCTCAAGTATGATATCTGTCTAAGAGGAGAACCTGTTCTTCTCATGTATGATCGCTGTCTAAGAGGCGGACCTGTTCTTCTCAAGTATGAAATCTGTCTAAGAGGAGGGCCTGTTCTTCTCAAGTATGATATCTGTCTAAGAGGAGGAACCTGTTCTTCTCAAGTATGATCTCTGTCTAAGAGGAGGACCTGTTCTTCTCAAGTATGACCTCTGTCTAAGAGGAGGACCTGTTCTTCTCAAGTATGACCTCTGTCTAAGAGTTCTACAGGTCCTGTTCTTCTCAAGTATGATCTCTGTCTAAGAGGAGGACCTGTTCTTCTCAAGTATGACCTCTGTCTAAGAGGAGAACCTGTTCTTCTCAAGTATGACCTCTGTCTAAGAGGAGGAACCTGTTCTTCTCAAGTATGACCTCTGTCTAAGAGGAGGACCTGTGGACATACTGTTTTTTTTATATTTGTTTTTCTCCATCCAAAAATAGATATTTATAAGCAGCCAGTTTTATACATTAAACAGAAAGTGTTAGTTAAAATACCAATATATATTGAGAAGGAAAACATTTTCTAGATTTTCTTGGGTGCATTGTAAAAAAATATATAGTAATCATAGCAGTTAGTGGAAATGAAATAAAATAAAGTGTAAAATGTTACATTTTCATTGACTAACAGTAGTTTTTATAGAATTAGTGAAAGTATTGAGGGAGCTAATGCATGAATAATGATTGTTTTGACAGTATTTTACAGTAATATACTTTACACATATTCTGACTTAATTGCATTTTTTTTGTGAAAACTACAGTCTATACATAAACGGCGACTTATGTGTTATTCCATGTCAATTGCTAATTGTCAGTGTGGAAACGTAATATTCTTATACCAAGGACAAATTGCACTGCACATGTTTTAAGTACAATCAAATGTATATAAGAATATAGTCATTTACATTAAAGTCTAATGATCGTGGATAGTAGTTATTCACAAACTTCCAATACAATTTATTAAAACTGTTGTGTGGGGAAAAAAAGCCCCAAGGTATATTAATTCAGATTGTAGACTGGTATGGTTGGCTTATTCCACTGTACGAAAGTAATATTCAAAGAAAATACTTCACAGATATTTGATAGTTCTACTGGTCATTTCACCTTTTGTCATGTCCCGAGTGATTGGGGAGGTTTTATGAAGTAACACTAATTGAGAAGTGTTTATAAAGTACAACTTTATTGGGGAAGGTTTATGACGTGACACTCCAGCTACTAACCAGTGTACCTAGGCCAGGATTCAATCCCTTCGACCATTTAAAGGTTGCTAAGCGTCCTTTAAAGGTTGCTAAGCGTCCTTTAAAAGGTGGCTAAACGCCATTTAAAGGTAATTTCCGATTGAGCCGACCAATGCGGTTTACTGTTAATGCAGTCTTAGCGAACGAGAGAACATTGCCGGCAAAGCAAGATCGGATTTAACCCCGGCTTAATAGTATGATGCTGGAACTGTAGACGTCACTCTGGCCTTGCAGGTTCAACCAACGCAGCGGGGAACAGAAGGAAAAACAAATCTGTCCATCAAATGTTTACATCGGTACGTAACTGGAATGATGCTAGTGTTTCACATGCACTGCTATGTGTATATATATATATATATATGTATGTGTGTGTGTTAGTAACCCTGCTGGCTATATTCACACTTGTGTCAACAAGTAACACACTGGTTGTCTTTTCACACACGTCTCGAGCCTTACTCTTTACAAAATCTTCTTCAAAATATCTTTACAAAAATGTTTTTCTAAATTCTTACACCTTTCTGCACATGTTGCGTTTCTCTTCATTTTGCCACTTTGTTTCATTGGTAACCAAACATTAGTTGTTTAAAATACACCTGCATTCGACTCAACCTGTGATCTTGATCTCAACCAGTGTGAGTACCAACCTGGTCTCAGAGTATTTCATATTATTCTGTACGTGAATCTGAGACACTCCATTTAGTATAATATATTACGTGTCATATGGTATTTATTACAATTTCCATGATAGTTTGTGAAGATGCAAAAAAAACGTACAATATGTTGTGAATTTGCAAATGTACAATATGTAAAGAATTTGCTAAAGGTATGATATGTTGCGAATTCCTATTTGTTGTGGCTAACTTTAGCTAGGTGGCTAATGTTAGCTAGGCTAAGGGTTAGGGTTAAAGGGACATCTCCAGCACCATCACAACATCAACATATGTAATAATGACACGTTTCTATGTTTTGTAGTGAAAAAGACAGAGGAAGAAATGTGTTTCTAATGACATCATCAACCAATTAGAGGACAATTAGTAGGCAATGCCAACTCATAATTGGTTAAAATCACACGATGCACACCGATGATGCCATTGGAAACACTTTTTCTTTACTACAAAACATAGAAATGTGTAAATTTGTCATATGTTGGTGGTGCTGGAGATGATGAATATGAAGTTGAACAATTTTGACATTTCCCTTTATTAAGGTAAGGGTTAAGGTTAAGGGTTAATAAAGGTTAAGGGTTAAGGGTTAGGGTTAAGGTTAAGGTTAATAAAGGTTAAGGGTTTAAGGGTTAGGGTTAAGGTTAAGGTTAATAAAGGTTAAGGGTTTAAGGGTTAGGGTTAAGGTTAATAAAGGTTAAGGGTTTAAGGGTTAGGGTTAAGGTTAAGGTTAATAAAGGTTAAGGGTTTAAGGGTTAGGGTTAAGGTTAGGGTTAGCTAACATGCTAAGTAGTTGAAAAGTAGCTAATTTGCTAAAATAATGAAGTTGTCCGTGATAAGATTCGAACACGCAACCTTGGTGTTGCTACACGTTTGCGTTATATATACGCCCACCGATCCACCTGACCAATTACCCTCATTTCGTTTTTTGTCTTATGTAACCTTCTGTCTTATGTAACCATACCAAACATAACATATCATACTAACTTGAGTGTCCCGGATATACGCTTAATTTATTACGTCTAGTCTATGAGACCAGACTGAAAGTACGCATGTCTGTTTTATTACACAACAACAACAACAACAACAACAAGAACAACAACATGGAGATTTAAGATGTTAGAAGGCAGACACTGGCCATGTCACTTCCTGATTCACCAATCCACTTCCAGTCCACTTCCTGGTTCACCAGGTTTGGCACCATTTGTCATCATATTCTCCTCCTCTGGCAACATGAGGTCATTGATGAGGTCATGCAGAACATGCCCCCCCCCCCCCACAGAGACACAGAAGCGTCACATCCTCATCAACATCGGTATTGTATGTGAATATCTTCATGCAGATCGGTCTGTGGAGTTTCTGTGTGTCAGTGTCTTCCTCTCTCTCTTCTAACAGCTGACTAGTCATCCTCTCTCTCTCTCTTCAGTGTGTCAGTGTAGAAGACATGAGGCTCATGGTCTCGTGATAATGTAGCCCTGCCTGTGACTTCAGGCCAGTGACCAGTGGCCCAAAGAGGGGGAATTTCCTCTTGGCCTAACAGTTAAGAAGGTTATATCCTTCCCCTCACGATTCATGTCTTCCTCTCTACCTGAATGTGAATTTGTGAGGGAACCGGAGATGGAAGTAACACAGCCTGAGCAAGTATCGCCTCCTGCCTCTCCCAGAGCGCCGGCGGCCATATTGGATGATCTGGGCATGGCCACTCTTAAACCTGTAGTTGTTCTGGTCTGTCGACCTCAGTTTGACGAGCGGTGTCCCCTGGTGTCTGGGAGGTTTGTTGTTGCGTCTCCTGACACTCACACCACCGTGCTGATGCGGTTGATAGGCTTGGACTTGGAGCTGGTGGTGCTGCCCGTCCCCGTGCTGCTGCTGCCCCCGCCAGAACCCTGCTGCCCTCCCTGGTGCTGGGCGGGCTGCTGCTGGAGGGGGTGGGCGTAAGGGGAGATAGGGGTAAGTGGGGTATTTGGGGAGGAAGGGGGGGGTAAAGGGGAGTGTGAAGGGGGAGGTGGTATGGAGGAGAGCGGGGGGTATTGAGGGTGGTATTGACCGTGAGCGGCAGACTGGGGGATGTGCCGGGCGATGGGGGTCTGGGGCGGCGGGGCAGCGAAGATGAAGTGAGTCTGGTGCTTGGGGTGTTGTGCGGGATGGGGGCTGAGTGACAAGCCGGGATGGGGGCTGTGGTTGTGGGTAAGAGCGGTACGATGAGGGGCGTGGGTGTGGGCGTGAGGGTGGGGTTGCGAGTGTGAGAGAGTAAGAGGGAGCTTGGCGCCTCCTCCTCCTCCTCCCCGACCGTGTGTGGAGTATGTGTGGTAGAGGGTAAGGGGTGCGGGCCCCGGGGAGCGAGGGGGGTGAGGTGAAAGAGGCGGAGTGGGGCAGCCTACCCCCATAGAAACCCCCATGTTGGTATAGCATCCTCCGTGACCCTGTACACACTGTACACCATGCTGCTGCAGCTGGGCCAGCTGAACCTGGGACAGCTGTTGGAGCTGGGGGTGGGAGGGAGCGGGACCGGGGTCCGGCCTCTTGGGGACCCCTACCATGGGGCCCCTGTGGAGGATATGAGGCCCAGGGGCCCCATGGGCGGTGGAGGAGGGCTGGCTGGGAGCGGGCCCTGTCTGGGCGTGGTAGCGGTGGTGGTGGTGGTAGGGCGGAGGAGGCTGCTGCCCTGCGGTACTGTTGTAGCAATATTGGGCGTGCAGGGCCTGGATTTTGGAGGGCCCTCCTGCGTCGGAGTGGGTGAGGGAGGAGGGGGAGTGTGGGGGTGGGCCGCCGGTGGTGGGCGGGGGGACAGGTGCAGGGTAGTGTGGCAGCCCAGGTGGTAGGAGAGGGAGGAGAGGTCCAGGGGGCTTGGTGCTGGAGCGTTTGCTCCCGAACAGGGAACCCAGGAAGGAACCTCCACTGCCCCCTACCCCTCCAGACCCGTTCCCCGGGGCTCCCGTCCCCCCTCGGTCTCCGCTGCTGGGAACCAGTGCCGTCGTCCCAGTAGCGGTGTGATGATTTAGCCCCGGCCCACCCCCCACCCCCGTTCCGGGGCTCAGGATGGGGCGGTGAGGCCGGTAGTCTTGGATGTCATAGCTGCCGGGTGGCATTACACCACCAGCCATGTCTGGGTGTTGGTGAGGTCTGGGACTGTTAATGATGGAGCCCTGAAAAGAGAGGAGGCGAAGAGGGAGGAGGAGAGAGGAAGAGGGAGGAGGAGAGAAGGAGAGGAGGGGAAGAGGGAGGAGGAAAGAGGAAACGGAGGAGAGGAGAGAGGAGCCAGAGGGGAAGGGGGAGAGAGGAGAGAAGGAGACAGAGGGGAGGTTGGAGAGAGGAGATAGGAGACAGAGGGGAAAAAGGAGAGTGGAGGAGGAGACAGAGGGGAAGAGGGAGAGAGGAGAGAGGAGCCAGAGGGGAGGTTGGAGATAGGAGAGAAGGAGACAGAGGGGAGGTTGGAGAGAGGAGATAGGAGACAGAGGGGAAGAGGGAGGAGGAGAGAAGGAGACAGAAGGGTAGAGGGAGGAGAGACAAGACAGAAGGGAAGAGGGAGAGAGGAGAGGAAGAGACAGAGGGGGGAAAGGGAGAGTGAAGGAGGAGACAGAGGGGAAGAGGGAGTTGGAGAGGGGGAGACAGAGGGGAAGAGGGAGTTGGAGAGGGGGAGACAGAGGGGAAGAGGGAGTTGGAGAGGGGGAGACAGAGGGGAAGAGGGAGTTAGAGAGGGGGAGACAGAGGGGAGGAGGGAGAGAGGAAGAGACAGAGGGGAAGAGGGAGTTGGAGAGGGGGAGACAGAGGGGAGGAGGGAGAGAGGAAGAGACAGAGGGGAAGAGGGAGTTGGAGAGGGGGAGACAGAGGGGAGGAGGGAGAGAGGAGAGGAGAGGAGGGATGATACAGAGAAGAGGGAGGAGGGGAGAAGACAGGAAAAGAGGAGAGAAGAGACGAGGAGAGAGAAGATAGGAGAGTCAGTAAAGTTTGTATTTGATCATTATGTAGATAGATCACACACATACAGACATTGATGACAGGTGTTAAATAACAAAATTCACATGCAATTATCATAACATGTTCCATGCACAGCCTGTTAGGAAACATAAAAACAGACAACTTTACATCAATGAGTTTACAGTGTTGGGGAGTAGTGAACAACATATAGTTCAACTTGTAATTTAACTACATTTTGCAGTAGCTTGGTGGTAGTTGAACTAAATTCAAATCAAGGCAGGGATTAGCCATGTAGCGGTGTAGCTAGCTACTGGAACTACACACTACTGTTTAACCATGTAGCGGTGTAGCTAGCTACTGGAACTACACACTACTGTTTTACCAGGTAGCGGTGTTGCTAACTACTAGAACTACACACTACTGTTTTACCATGTAGCGGTGTGGCTAACTACTGGAACTACACACTACTGTTTTACCATGTAGCGGTGTTGCTAACTACTGGAACTACACATTACTGTTTAACCATGTAGCGGTGTTGCTAACTACTAGAACTACACACTACTGTTTAACCATGTAGCGGTGTAGCTAACTACTGGAACTACACACTACTGTTTAACCTAACACTACTGTTTTACCATGTAGCGGTGGAGCTAACTACTGGAACTACACACTACTGTTTTACCATGTAGCGGTGTTGCTAACTACACACTACTCTTTAACCATGTAGCGGTGTAGCTAACTACTGGAACTACACACTACTGTTTTACCATGTAGCGGTGTTGCAAACTACACACTACTCTTTAACCATGTAGCGGTGTAGCTAACTACTGGAACTACACACTACTGTTTTACCATGTAGCGGTGTTGCTAACTACACACTACTCTTTAACCATGTAGCGGTGTAGCTAACTACTGGAACTACACACTACTGTTTTACCATGTAGCGGTGTTGCTAACTACACACTACTGTTTTACCATGTAGCGGTGTAGCTAACTACTGGAACTACACACTACTGTTTAACCATGTAGTGGTGTAGCTAACTACTGGAACTACACACTACTGTTTTACCATGTAGCGGTGTAGCTAGCTACTGGAACTACACACTACTGTTTAACCATGTAGCGGTGTAGCTAACTACTGGAACTACACACTACTGTTTAACCTATCACTACTGTTTTACCATGTAGCGGTATAGCTAACTACTGGAACTACACACTACTGTTTAACCATGTAGTGGTGTAGCTAACTACTGGAACTACACACTACTGTTTTACCATGTAGCGGTGTAGCTAACTACTGGAACTAAACACTACTGTTTTACCATGTAGCGGTGTAGCTAACTACTGGAACTACACACTACTGTTTTACCATGTAGCGGTGTAGCTAACTACTGGAACTACACACTACTGTTTTACCATGTAGCGGTGTAGCTAACTACTGGAACTACACACTACTGTTTTTGCAAAAGTAAAATTAAGTATGGGTGAAATAGGCAAGAATTCTTTTCATTTTCTGCATTAGATGTGCCTAATTCTCATTTGAAACATAGTTGTTGTGTTTAATAGGCCACATCACACATTTTGTTAACATCTTACTATAGAGTCATCTGTTCTTGAATTTTGTGGTCTCTAACATTTCAAATTTAGATATTAACTTTAGTTAATAGTAAATTAGTTCATTATTAATAATTAATTAGTAAATTCTTAAGGGAGGCTATTAGTGTAGCTCAACTTCTTCCACTGTATAAGTAATTGGTAGCTTGGCCAACTACATTTTCAGAGTAGCTTCCCCAACACTGTGAGTTTATTGGAATTCAATTTTAGTGCAATCCTACCAGCAACTGGCGAGGCAATCACATGCATGTTAGGCCATTTCAATCCACAACGATATCAACCAGTCGTGAATAGTACCATGCAGGGTATTGAGAAACATCCAGAAGCATCATGCCATTTAATGAAGTAGATTATAGTTTGGGAAAAGGGGGGTATGAGAGCAATCCGTCCGTCTCCCCCCCTCCCCGTCTATACCAGACTTACTTCCATGGTACTGTCCAAGGAGCCAACACTGTTCCGGCGGCCCCGCTTCCCTGCACCCAGCAAGGAATAAGAAAAGTCATATTTTGCTGTATCATGTAGCTGACCGGCAAGGGCCGTGTTGTTTCTGTATCAGTGGGAACTATTTCTCTCTAAACTACAGTACTCCTGTTGGACAGCAGGTAGAGACAAAGCACCACACATTAAACAGCTCCTGAGTGTTCTGGGTCTCTCTCTCTCTCTTTGTCTCTCTTTGTCTCTCTCTCTGTCTCTCTCTGTTTCTCTCTCTCGCCCTGATCACGATCTGTTCTATAATTAACCCTCACAGCACAGCAGGCCTTGGTTCTGCACTTGCTGAATGACTGTTTCAAACTGAAGAATCTGACAGGTTTGTTCTCCAAAATATCTTCACAATGTGACAAATTAGCTATTCAATATTTTACAGTCCCTTGCCAAAATATTCATCCCCTCTCCGTTTTTTTGTATTTGGTTGCATTACAACCTGTAATTTAAATTAATTTTTATTTGAATTTCATGTAATGGACATACGCAAAATAGTCCAAATTGGTGGAGTGAAATGAAAAAAATAACCCCCGTAAATGTGGGGCGTGCATACAGTTGGAAGTTTACATACACCTTAGCCAAATACATTTAAACTCAGTTTTTAACTATTCCTGACATTTAATCCTACTAAAAATTCCCTGTTTTAGGTCAGTTAGGATCACCACTTTATTTTAAGAATGTGAAATGTCAGAAAAATAGTAGAGAGAATGATTTATTTCAGCTTGTATTTCTTTCATCACATTCCCAGTGGGTCAGAAGTTTACATACACTCAATTAGTATTTGGTAGCATTTCCTTTAAATGGTTTAACTTGGGTCAAACGTTTCAGGTAGCCTTCCACAAGCTTCCCACAATAAGTTGGGTGAATTTTGGCCCATTCCTCCTGACAGAGCTTGTGTAACTGAGACAGGTTTGTAGGCCTCCTTGCTCACACACACTTTTTCAGTTCTGCCCACAAATTTGCTATAGGATTGAGGTCAGGGCTTTGTGATGGCCACTCCAATACCTTGACTTTGTTGTCCTTAAGTCATTTTGCCACAACTTTGGAAGTATGCTTGGGGTCATTGTTCATTTGGAAGACCCATTTGCAACCAAGCTTTAACTTCCTGACTGATGTCTTGAGATGTTGCTTCAATATATCCACATAATTTTCTTTCCTCATGATGCCATCTATTTTGTGAAGTGGACCAGTCCCTCCTGCAGCAAAGCACCCCCACAACATGATGTTGCCACCCCCGTGCTTCACGGTTGGGATGGTGTTCTTCGGCTTGCAAGCATCCCCCTTTTTCCTCCAAACATAACGATGGTCATTATGGCCAAACAGTTCTATTTTTGTTTCATCACACCAGAGGACATTTCTCCAAAAAGTATGATCTTTGTCCCCATGTGCAGTTGCAAACCGTAGTCTGGCTTTTTTATGGCGGTTTTGGAGCAGTGGCTTCTTCCTTGCTGAGTGGCCTATCAGGTTATGTCAATATAGGACTCGTTTAACTATGGATATAGATACTTCTGTACCTGTTTCCTCCAGCATCTTCACAAGGTCCTTTGCTGTTGTTCTGGGATTGATTAGCACCTTTTACACCAAAGTACATTCATCTCTAGGAGACAGAACACGTCTCCGTCAAGTGCGGTATGAGAGCTGCGTGGTCCCATGGTGTTTATACTTGCGTACTACAGTTTGTGCAGATGAACGTGGTACCTTCAGGCGTTTGGAAATTGCTCCCAAGGATGAAACAGACTTGTGGAGGTCTACAATGTTTTTCTGAGGTCTTGGCTGATTTCTTTTGATTTTCCCATGATGTCTTGCAAAGAGGCACTGAGTTTGAAGGTAGGCCTTGAAATACATCCACAGGTACACCTCCAATTGACTCAACATGTTACATGTTAGTCATTTAGCAGACGCTCTTATCCAGAGCGACTTACAGCAGTGAATGCATACATCAGACGCTTCTAAAGCCATTACATAATTTTCTGGAATTTTCCAAGCTGTTTAAAGGCACAGTCAACTTAGTGTATGCAAACTTCAGACCTACAGGAATTGTGATACTGTGAATTATTAGTGAAATAATCTGTCTGTAAACAACTGTTGGAAAAATTACTTGTTTCATGCACAAATTAGATGTCCTAACCGACTTGCCAAAACTATAGTTTGTTAACAAGAAATTTGTGGAGTGGTTGAAAAACGAGTTTTAATGACTCCATCCTAAGTGTATGTAAACTTCCTACTTCAACTGTATGTATTCACCCCTTTGCTATGAAGCCCCTAAATAAGATCTGGTGCAACTAATTACCTTCAGAAGTCACATAATTTGTTAAATAAAGTCCACCTGTGTGTCACATGATCTGTCACATGATCTCAGTGTATATACACCTGTTCTGAAAGGCCCCAGAGCCTGCAACACCATTAAGCAAGGGGCACCACCAAGCAAGCGGCACCATGAAGTCCAAGGAGGGGACAATGTTGTGGAGAAGTACAGATCAGGGTTGGGTTATAAAAAAATATCAGAAACTTTGAACATTCCACGGAGCACCATTAAATCCATTATTTTAAAAATGGAAAGAATATGGCACCACAACAAACCTGCCAAGAGAGGGCCGACAACCAAAACTCACGGACCAGGCAAGGACGGCATTAAACAGAGAGGCAACAAAGAGACCAAAGAAATAACCCTGAAGGAGCTGCAAAGCTTCACAGTGGAGATTAGAGTATCTGTCCATAGGACCACTTTAAGCCGTACACTCCAGAGAGCTGGGCTTTATGGAAGAGTGGCCATAAAAAAGCCGTTGCTATTAGAAAAAAATAAGCAAACACATTTGGTGTTTGCCAAAAGGCATGTGGGAGACTTCCCAAACATATGGAAGAAGGTACTCTGGTCAGATGAGACTAAAATTGAGCTTTTTGCCCATCAAGGAAAACACTATGTCTGGCAAAAACCCAACACCTCTCATCACCTCGAGAACCCCATCCCCACAGTGAAGCATGGTGGTGTTAAAATAAATGAGTAATTGAAAAGTTTGTGTATATTTTCTGAAAAGCATCTCATAAGGTTGTCTCAGTGACTGTATAAATAGGGTTGTTTACTGACCAGTGTGTCTGTCCAACGGATGAGGCAAAATCAGTGTGTGTGTACCTGTGTCTGATAGGTCTCTCAGTGATGAGCTGAGCGCGGTACGTTTGAGTCCGTCTGCGGAAGCATAGCTGTCATCCAGACTGGGTCGACCCAGAGTGCCATTCACCGCCTCGCCCTTCAAACCACCGCCCAGACCACCACCACCAGCCCCGCCCACAACAGGTCTCACCACCCCTTTCTGCTTCTCCAGCTCCGCTGTAGAGGGGGAGGAGAGATATGGAGAGGGGGAGGAGAGAGATGGAGAGGGGGAGGAGAGAGATGGAGAGGGGGAGGAGAGAGAGATGGAGAGGGGGAGGAGAGAGATATGGAGAGGGGGAGGAGAGAGAGATGGAGAGGGGGAGGAGAGAGATGGAGAGGGGGAGGAGAGATGGAGAGGGGGAGGAGAGATATGGAGAGGGGGAGGAGAGAGATATGGAGAGGGGGAGGAGAGAGATATGGAGAGGGGGAGGAGAGAGATGGAGAGGGGGAGGAGAGAGATATGGAGAGGGGGAGGAGAGAGATGGAGAGGGGGAGGAGAGAGATATGGAGAGGGGGAGGAGAGAGATGGAGAGGGGGAGGAGAGAGATGGAGAGGGGGAGGAGAGAGATGGAGAGGGGGAGGAGAGAGATGGAGAGGGGGAGGAGAGAGATGGAGAGGGGGAGGAGAGAGATATGGAGAGGGGGAGGAGAGATATGGAGAGGGGAGGAGAGATATGGAGAGGGGGAGGAGAGAGATATGGAGAGGGGGAGGAGAGAGATATGGAGAGGGGGAGGAGAGAGATATGGAGAGGGAGAGCAGAGAGATGGAGAGGGGGAGGAGAGAGATGGAGAGGGGGAGGAGAGAGATATGGAGAGGGGGAGGAGAGAGATGGAGAGGGGGAGGAGAGAGATATGGAGAGGGGGAGGAGAGAGAGATGGAGAGGGGGAGGAGAGAGATGGAGAGGGGGAGGAGAGAGATGGAGAGGGGGAGGAGAGAGAGATGGAGAGGGGGAGGAGAGAGATGGAGAGGGGGAGGAGAGAGATGGAGAGGGGGAGGAGAGAGATGGAGAGGGGGAGGAGAGAGATATGGAGAGGGGGAGGAGAGAGATGGAGAGGGGGAGGAGAGAGATGGAGAGGGAGAGGAGAGAGATGGAGAGGGGGAGCAGAGAGATGGAGAGGGAGAGGAGAGAGATATGGAGAGGGGGAGGAGAGATATGGAGAGGGGGAGGAGAGAGATGGAGAGGGAGAGGAGAGAGATGGAGAGGGGGAGGAGAGAGATGGAGAGGGGGAGGAGAGAGATGGAGAGGGGGAGGAGAGAGATGGAGAGGGGGATGAGAGAGATGGAGAGGGGGAGGAGAGAGATATGGAGAGGGGGAGGAGAGATATGGAGAGGGGGAGGAGAGAGATGGAGAGGGAGAGGAGAGAGATGGAGAGGGGGAGCAGAGAGATGGAGAGGGAGAGGAGAGAGATATGGAGAGGGGGAGCAGAGAGATATGGAGAGGGGGAGCAGAGAGATGGAGAGGGAGAGGAGAGAGATATGGAGAGGGGGAGGAGAGAGATATGGAGAGGGGGAGCAGAGAGATGTAGAGGGGGAGGAGAGAGATATGGAGAGGGGGAGCAGAGAGATGGAGAGGGAGAGGAGAGAGATATGGAGAGGGGGAGCAGAGAGATGGAGAGGGAGAGAGAGGGAAAGAAGTCAGTCGAGAATAAGAGTGTGAAGGGATTACTTAAAAGACATATCATTATCACAATATTTGTATATTAAACTATCCCTTAGTATTCCCCAATGGAACAATTAAGTATTCTATCTAGTATCGTAGCATGTTTACTCCATCTCCTGCACCTCAGTCTCTTTTAGTATATTATAAAGTTGGTGATTTGTGCTCTGAATTCTGATTGGCTGAAAGCCATGGTATATCAGACCGTATACCACAGGTATGACAAAACGTTTATTTTTACTGCTCTAATTACATTGGTAACCAGTTTATAATAGAAATAAGGCTCCTCGGGGGTTTGTGGTATACGTCCAATACTCTGTGTTGCGTCGTGCATAAAAACAGCCCTTAGACGTGGTATATTGGCCCGTATACCACACATCGTCGGGCCTTATTGCTTAAGTATAGTTCTACTCACACTCCACCCTGTATTTCTCCATCTCCGTCACCTCAGTGATACTCTCTCTCAGGTCGGAGGTAAAGCGTGTTCTGTCCTGCTGACTTGGAGCATTTAATACAATCAGAACCTTCCTCTCCCCGCCAGGATTGGCCGACGTCAGACGGATACCGTGGGGATAGTCTACAGGGGAGAGAGGAGACATACTGTACAGCTTTTGACATTATCGATCATAGTCTGCTGATGGAAAAAACGTATGTTATGGCTTTACACCCCCTGCTATATTGTGGATAAATAGTTACCTGTCTAACAGAACACAAGAGGGTGTTCTTTAATGGAAGCCTCTCCAACAAAATCCAGGTAAAATCAGGAATTCCCCAGGGCAGCTGTCTAGGCCCCTTACTTTTTTCAATCTTTACTAACAACATGCCACTGGCTTTGAGTAAAGCCAGTTTGTCTATGTATGCAGACTCAACACTATACACGTCAGCTACTACAGTGACTGAAATGACTTTACGAAGAGCTGCAGTTTGTTTCAGAATGGGTGACAAGGAATAAGTTAGTCCTAAATATTTAAACTTGTATTTGGGACAAATCATTCACTAAACACTAAACCTGATCACTACTGTTGTGTGGTCAGTTGCCACAAAGTGGGACTTAGGAAAATTGAAAATGACCTCCTCTATTGTGATCTGATCAACTAATGAATACTGTGACGTATTTATAGATAGATAGATAGATAGATAGATAGATAGATAGATAGATAGATAGATAGATAGATAGATAGATAGATAGATGTGGAGAATCAGGACGTAGTATTGGAACATGTGAACCTGCATCTCAACCCGTCACATACACACAGATACTTACACTGGTTCTGGAACATGTGGACCTGCATCTCGACCAGGGGGAAGGACTGTCTGAAACTATATGTTACAGAGGTCTTCTTCTTCTGGAAGATCTTGGTTATCTGTAGGGGAGAGAAGAGGAATGACATGTCTCTTTATGTTTACCTGCCCGTCCATTCTGATATGCTCTGCAGGCTAGAGGGCGTGACCGTGGAAACACTGTGCTTGATTTAGGCCAGAGGGCGTGACCGTGGAAACACTGTGCTTGATATATAGGCTAGAGGGCGTGACCGTGGAAACACTGTGCTTGATATAGCTTGGAATCTGGGTGTTTGTGATGACTCTGGTACTATTACGAGAATATTCCAGGTCTATTCCAATTCTATTCCAGTACTATTCCAGGTCTATTCCAGTACTATTCCAGTACTATTCCAGTCCTATTCCAGGGCTATTCCAGTACTATTCCAGTACTATTCCAGGTCTATTCCAGTACTATTCCAGTACTATTCCAGGTCTATTCCAGGTCTATTCCAGTACTATTCCAGTACTATTCCAGTACTATTCCAGTACTATTCCAGGTCTATTCCAGTACTATTCCAGTACTATTCCAGTACTATTCCAGGTCTATTCCAGTACTATTCCAGTACTATTCCAGTACTATTCCAGTACTATTCCAGTCCTATTCCAGGGCTATTCCAGGGCTATTCCAGTACTATTCCAGGGCTATTCCAGGGCTATTCCAGGGCTATTCCAGGTCTATTCCAGTACTATTCCAGGTCTATTCCAGTACTATTCCAGGTCTATTCCAGTACTATTCCAGGTCTATTCCAGGTCTATTCCAGGTCTATTCCAGTACTATTCCAGGTCTATTCCAGTACTATTCCAGGTCTATTCCAGTACTATTCCAGTACTATTCCAGGTCTATTCCAGTACTATTCCAGTACTATTCCAGGTCTATTCCAGGGCTTTTCCAGGTCTATTCCAGGTCTATTCCAGTACTATTGCAGGGCTATTCCAGGGCTATTCCAGGAGTTTTCCAGGATTATTTCGAGCATAGTCCATGACTATTCCAGGACTATTTTGAGACTATTCCAGGACTATTCCAGGACTTTTCCAATACTATTCCAGGACTATTCTCAGACCATTGTTTTAGCTAACTCAGGCGAACAGAACATGTTTGACATGTATATGACTCAGATCTGTAGGGTACAGATATTAAAAGGTGAGTCTATATTGTAGAGCCGTAAAGAAAACCACTGAACAGGCTGGTGAGACTATATGGTACAGACATAACACTCCCAGGGCACACAGGTGAGTCTTACCACAAGCAGGTCATTGAAGAGGAAGACTTCTCTCTGGTGGACTCCAGTCCTCTGGCTTCTGTTTGGGTCAGGCACCTCGTACAGCTGACAGCAACACACCAATCTGCGGTGTGGCAGCGAGAGCACCTACACACAAATTATTATTAATATTCACAGAGACAGAACCTGGCAGACAGAACCTGGCAGACAGAACCTGGCAGACAGAACCTGACTGACAGAACCTGGCAGACAGAACCTGGCAGACAGAACCTGGCAGACAGAACCTGACTGACAGAACCTGACAGACAGAACCTGACAGACAGAACCTGGCAGACAGAACCTGACTGACAGAACCTGGCAGACAGAACCTGGCAGACAGAACCTGGCAGACAGAACCTGACTGACAGAACCTGACTGACAGAACCTGGCAGACAGATCCTGGCAGACAGAACCTCTATACACATTCAAAGTTTACATACTGTATATCAGGTCGATTATCATTCTAGAGAACGTTGGTTTGTAACTTCATTTTAATTTATTGAAAATTATGAAATATTAAATTACTTTTTAAGGATACAAGGTGCTGAAATTGTGTGTCAAAACACTTTTACTTGTTTTCTACTGTTTGTTTACTGGCTGTTTACTGGCTGTTTTCTACTGAATATGGGCTGTTTTCTATTGAATATGGGCTGTTTTCTACTGAACATGGGCTGTTTTCTACTGAATATGGGCTGTTTTCTACTGAATATGGGCTGTTTTCTACTGAATAGGGCTGTTTTCTACTGAATATTGGATGTTTTCTACTGAATATGGGCTGTTTTCTACTGAACATGGGCTGTTTTCTACTGAATATGGGCTGTTTTCTATTGAATATGGGCTGTTTTCTACTGAATATGGGCTGTTTTCTACTGAACATGGGCTGTTTTCTACTGAATATGGGCTGTTTTCTACTGAATATGGGCTGTTTTCTACTGAATATGGGCTGTTTTCTACTGAATAGGGCTGTTTTCTACTGAATATGGGCTGTTTTCTATTGAATAGGGCTGTTTTCTACTGAATATTGGATGTTATCTACTGAATATGGGCTGTTTTCTATTGAATATGGGCTGTTTTCTATTGAATATGGGCTGTTTTCTACTGAATATGGCTGTTTTCTATTGAATATGGGCTGTTTTCTACTGAATATGGCTGTTTTCTACTGAACATGGGCTGTTTTCTACTGAATATGGGCTGTTTTCTACTGAATATGGCTGTTTTCTACTGAACATGGGCTGTTTTCTACTGAATATGGCTGTTTTCTACTGAACATGGGCTGTTTTCTACTGAATATGGGCTGTTTTCTACTGAATATGGGCTGTTTTCTACTGAATAGGGCTGTTTTCTACTGAATATTGGATGTTTTCTACTGAATATGGGCTGTTTTCTACTGAACATGGGCTGTTTTCTACTGAATATGGGCTGTTTTCTATTGAATAGGGCTGTTTTCTACTGAACATTGGCTGTTTTCTACTGAATATTGGCTGTTTTCTATTGAACATGGGCTGTTTTCTACTGAATATGGCTGTTTTCTACTGAATAGGGCTGTTTTCTATTGAATAGGGCTGTTTTCTATTGAATATTGGCTGTTTTCTACTGAACATGGGCTGTTTTCTATTGAATATGGGCTGTTTTCTATTGAATATGGGCTGTTTTCTACTGAACATGGGCTGTTTTCTATTGAACATGGGCTGTTTTCTACTGAATATGGGCTGTTTTCTACTGAATATGGGCTGTTTTCTACTGAATATGGCTGTTTTCTACTGAACATGGGCTGTTTTCTATTGAATATTGGCTGTTTTCTACTGAACATGGGCTGTTTTCTATTGAATATGGGCTGTTTTCTACTGAATATGGGCTGTTTTCTACTGAATATGGGCTGTTTTCTATTGAATATGGGCTGTTTTCTACTGAATATGGGCTGTTTTCTACTGAACATGGGCTGTTTTCTATTGAATATGTGCTGTTTTCTACTGAATATGGGCTGTTTTCTACTGAACATGGGCTGTTTTCTACTGAACATGGGCTGTTTTCTACTGAACATGGGCTGTTTTCTACTGAATATGGGCTGTTTTCTACTGAATAGGGCTGTTTTCTACTGAATATGGCTGTTTTCTACTGAACATGGGCTGTTTTCTACTGAATATGGGCTGTTTTCTACTGAATATGGGCTGTTTTCTACTGAACATGGGCTGTTTTCTACTGAATATGGGCTGTTTTCTATTGAATAGGGCTGTATTCTACTGAACATTGGCTGTTTTCTACTGAATATTGGCTGTTTTCTATTGAACATGGGCTGTTTTCTACTGAATATGGCTGTTTTCTACTGAATAGGGCTGTTTTCTATTGAATAGGGCTGTTTTCTATTGAATATTGGCTGTTTTCTACTGAACATGGGCTGTTTTCTATTGAATATGGGCTGTTTTCTACTGAACATGGGCTGTTTTCTATTGAATATGGGCTGTTTTCTACTGAATATGGGCTGTTTTCTACTGAATATGGGCTGTTTTCTATTGAATATGGGCTGTTTTCTACTGAATATGG
Organism: Salmo trutta; assembly: GCF_901001165.1. NCBI lineage: Eukaryota > Metazoa > Chordata > Actinopteri > Salmoniformes > Salmonidae > Salmo > Salmo trutta. The sequence continues at coordinate 3,627,243 of NC_042984.1, read as the reverse complement.
CTGTTTTCTACTGAACATGGGCTGTTTTCTACTGAATATGGCTGTTTTCTACTGAACATGGGCTGTTTTCTACTGAATATGGGCTGTTTTCTACTGAATATGGGCTGTTTTCTACTCAATAGGGCTGTTTTCTACTGAATATTGGATGTTTTCTACTGAATATGGGCTGTTTTCTACTGAACATGGGCTGTTTTCTACTGAATATGGGCTGTTTTCTATTGAATAGGGCTGTTTTCTACTGAACATTGGCTGTTTTCTACTGAATATTGGCTGTTTTCTATTGAACATGGGCTGTTTTCTACTGAATATGGCTGTTTTCTACTGAATAGGGCTGTTTTCTATTGAATAGGGCTGTTTTCTATTGAATATTGGCTGTTTTCTACTGAACATGGGCTGTTTTCTATTGAATATGGGCTGTTTTCTATTGAATATGGGCTGTTTTCTATTGAACATGGGCTGTTTTCTATTGAATATGGGCTGTTTTCTACTGAATATGGGCTGTTTTCTACTGAATATGGGCTGTTTTCTACTGAACATGGGCTGTTTTCTATTGAATATTGGCTGTTTTCTACTGAACATGGGCTGTTTTCTATTGAATATGGGCTGTTTTCTACTGAATATGGGCTGTTTTCTACTGAATATGGGCTGTTTTCTATTGAATATGGGCTGTTTTCTACTGAATATGGCTGTTTTCTACTGAACATGGGCTGTTTTCTACTGAATATGGGCTGTTTTCTACTGAACATGGGCTGTTTTCTACTGAACATGGGCTGTTTTCTATTGAATATTGGCTGTTTTCTACTGAACATGGGCTGTTTTCTATTGAACATGGGCTGTTTTCTACTGAATATGGGCTGTTTTCTATTGAATATGGGCTGTTTTCTACTGAACATGGGCTGTTTTCTACTGAACATGGGCTGTTTTCTATTGAACATGGGCTGTTTTCTATTGAATATGGGCTGTTTTCTACTGAACATGGGCTGTTTTCTATTGAATATTGGCTGTTTTCTACTGAACATGGGCTGTTTTCTATTGAACATGGGCTGTTTTCTATTGAACATGGGCTGTTTTCTACTGAATATGGGCTGTTTTCTACTGAACATGGGCTGTTTTCTATTGAATATTGGCTGTTTTCTACTGAACATGGGCTGTTTTCTACTGAATATGGGCTGTTTTCTACTGAATATGGGCTGTTTTCTACTGAACATGGGCTGTTTTCTACTGAATAGGGCTGTTTTCTACTGAAACATGGGCTGTTTTCTACTGAATAGGTCTGTTTTCTACTGAATAGGGCTGTTTTCTACTGAATATGGGCTGTTTTCTACTGAATAGGGCTGTTTTCTACTGAATATGGGCTGTTTTCTATTGAATATGGGCTGTTTTCTACTGAACATGTGCTGTTTTCTACTGAATAGGGCTGTTTTCTATTGAATAGGTGCTGTTTTCTACTGAATATGGGCTGTTTTCTACTGAATATTGGCTGTTTTCCCCACAGGATAGAGTTTTCTTTCTATTAATTTCAGAAGTAACATATATTGTCTAAAGAATTTATTTTTATTTAACCTAAATTTAAACTAGGTAAGTCCGGTCAAACCCGGATGATGCTGGGCCAATTATGCGCCGCCTTATGCGACTTCAAATCACGGCCGGATGTGAAACAGCCTGGATCTAACGTATTTTCTTATATTTATATTATAACTTTATTTCAAATATATTTCACTTATATTCTTATATTTTCTAACCTATTTAACTTACACTATATATACAAAATGACCATAGGGTGATCAGCAGCATGATCATTGAGGGGGTGTGGGGACCAGGTGAAATAAAAACAATAATATACACTATATATACAAAAGTATGTGGACACCCCTTCAAATTTGTGGATTCGGCTATTTTAGCCACACCCGTTGTTGACAGGTGTATAAAATCGAGCACACAGACATGCAATCTCCATAGACAAACATTGGCAGTAGAATGGCTTTACTGAAGAGCTCAGTGACTTTCAACGTGGCACCGTCATAGGATGCCACCTTTCCAACAAGTCAGTTTGTCCCGGTCAACTGTAAGTGTTGTTATTGTGAAGTTGAAACATCTTGAGCAACAACGGCTCATCCGCGAAATGGTAGGCCACACAAGCTCACAGAATGCGACCGCTGAGTGCTGAAGCCCGAAGCGCGTAAAAATCATCTGTCCTCGGTTGCAACACTCACTACCGATTTCTAAACTGCCTCTGGAAGCAACGTCAGCACAATAACTGTTAGTCAGGAGCTTCATGAAATGGGTTTCCATGGCTGAGCAGCTGCACACAAGCCTAAGATTACTATGTGCAATAACAAGCTTTGGCTGGAGTTGTGTAAAGCTCACCGCCATTGGAGCAGTGGAAAAGTGTTCTCTGGAGTGATGAATCACGCTTCACCATCTGGCAGTCCGACGGACAAACCTGGGTTTGGCGGATGCCAGGAGAACGCTACCTGCCCCAATGCATAGTGCCAACTGTAAAGTTTAGTGGAGGAGGAATAATGGTCTGGGGATGTTTTTCATGGTTTGGGCCCCTTAGTTCCAGAGAAAGGAAATCTTTCTAGATGATTCTGTACTTCTAACGCTGTGTCAACAGTTTTGGGTAGACTGTTTCCTGTTTCAGCATGACAATGCCCCGCGCACAAAAGTCCATACAGAAATGGTTTGTCGAGATCGTTGTGGAAGAACTTGACTGGTCTGCACAATGCCCTGACCTCAACCCCATCGAACAGCTTTGGGATGAATTCGATGGGGTTGAGGAGATGTTCGACAAGCAGGTATCCACACACATTTGGTCATGTAGTGTATATTCTGAGGCTGAGCAGGTAGTGACCGTAGACAGGTTAATACTGTATGCAGACTTACGGGCTTCTTGCCGACTACCACCCTCTCCACAGCCTGTACTTGAGACACGTGGTCATCGTTGGTGCGTAGCTCCCACTTCTCTATCCGATGGTAGATCCCTATTAACAGGTCTCTGGGAATGTCCTGGCCATTGTCCACTCCTGGGAAACATTAACATCCAGTGTGGGGAAAGTGTGTTAGTAAAGAGAGAAACCAAAAGGAAAAAAAAGGGACATACAAACGTTACAATACAGATTCCATCCAAATAATATGGGGAGAAAAAGGGAGAGAGATAAAGAGGAATGGAGATAGAGAGCAAATAAATGGAGATAAATAGATGTAGTACAACTGTTTGTTTTGAGGAGTCCAGAATGAACTGGTAAAAAAACAGGTCTCCTCATTACATTAGGTAGAGAAACAACCCAAACAGCCATGTCAAAAAAAAACAGTCAACAATCAGCATCCTCCTCACCTCTGAGGTTTTTGATGAAGTCCTCCAGCTTCATCTTCTTCTCTGGTTTGACGTTAGGAGAGTACATGTCTGTGTTGAGGAGGATGATGGCAAAAGCCAGGATGAAGATGGTGTCGGGGTTCTGGAACTGTCGGATCAGCACCGGGTTACACACACAGTACCGCTGACTGGATGGGAGGGGAGAAAGAGAGGGAGCGAGGTAGAGAGAGAAGCGAGAGAAGAGAGAGAGAGGGAGAGAGAGGGAGACATAATTCAGATATATCCGAAACTAAAATGTCAATACAATATAACATAGAAAATAAGTCCGTAAGTCAGCACATCAAATCAAAGTTTTTTTGTCACATGCGCCGAATACAGCAGTGAAATGTTTACTTACAAGCCCTTAACCAACAACGCAGTTTTAAGATAAAAAAAAAAAATAAGAAAAAAGTAAGAGATAAGAAATAATTAAAGTGCAGCAGTAAAATAACAATAGCGAGGCTATTGTGAATAAGTCCATAAGTCAGCAAATAGAAGTCCATAAGTCAGCAAATAGAAGTCCATAAGTCAGCAAATAGAAGTCCATAAGTCAGCAAATAGAAGTCCATAAGTCAGCAAATAGAAGTCCATAAGTCAGCAAATAGAAGTCCATAAGGTAGCACAATAAGTCCATAAGTCGGCACAATAAGTCCATAAGTCGGCACAATAAGTCCATAAGTTGGCACAATAAGTCCATAAGTCGGCACAATAAGTCCATAAGTCGGCACAATAAGTCCATAAGTCGGCACAATAAGTCCATAAGTCGGCACAATAAGTCCATAAGTCGGCACAATAAGTCCATAAGTCAGCAAATAGAAGTCCATAAGTCAGCAAATAGAAGTCCATAAGTCAGCAAATAGAAGTCCATAAGTTAGCACAACAAATCCATAAGTCAGCAAATAGAAGTCCATAAGGTAGCACAATAAGTCCATAAGTCGGCACAATAAGTCCATAAGTCGGCACAATAAGTCCATAAGTTAGCAAAATAAGTCCATAAGTCGGTACAAAAGGCTGCAAGTCCTGGTACAAAAACTGCAGCCGTGGTTTTAAAAGTCCAGTATAAAATGTAATTAAGTCCAAGTATCTGAAGACCTCGTCTCATTTTCTCCACTTTCTGGGCTCTAACCAGTGATGTATTTGATAATATAAACCGGGTGGTTCGAGCCCTGATTGCTGATTGGCTGAAAGACGTGGTATATCAGACCGTATACCATGGGTATGACAACAACAACATATTTTTTTACTGATCTAATTATGTTGGTAACCAGTTTATAATAGCAATAAGGCACCTTGAGGGTTTGTGGTATATCGCCGATATATCACGGCTAGGGGCTGTATCCAGGCTGTATACTTTGCTTTGCTTCTTGCTTAAGAACAGCCCTTACACATGGTATATTGGCCATATACCACACTTCCTCTGTTTTTTTGTTTGTTTGTTGCTTAACTATATTCTCACCTGAAAGCCTCGATCAGTCTCTCCACCTTCTGGGCCTCCCCTTGGACTTTAATCTGAGCCTGGAACTTCCTGAGGGCATCATCCAGATCCATTCCTGAGAAGTCCAACTCATCTACCACACAACTGGACAGAGAGAGGATTAACCCTAAACCTTAACCTAAACCTGGACAGGGAGAAGAGAAAGGATTAAACCCTAAACCTAAACCTAAACCTGGACAGAGAGAAGAGAGAGTCAGAGAGGATTAAACCCTAAACCTTAACCTAAACTTAAACCTGGACAGGGAGAAGAGAGAGTCAGAGAGGATTAAACCCTAAACCTAAACTTAAACCTGGACAGGGAGAAGAGAGAGGAGAGAGTCAGAGAGGATTAACCCTAAACCTAAACCTAAACTTAAACCTGGACAGGGAGAAGAGAGAGTCAGAGAGGATTAAACCCTAAACCTAAACTTAAACCTGGACAGGGAGAAAAGAGAGGAGAGAGTCAGAGAGGATTAACCCTAAACCTAAACCTAAACTTAAACCTGGACAGGGAGAAGAGAGAGTCAGAGAGGATTAAACCCTAAACCTAAACTTAAACCTGGACAGGGAGAAGAGAGAGGAGAGAGTCAGAGAGGATTAACCCTAAACCTAAACTTAAACCTGGACAGGGAGAAGAGAGAGTCAGAGAGGATTAACCCTAAACCTAAACCTAAACTTAAACCTGGACAGGGAGAAAAGAGAGGAGAGAGTCAGAGAGGATTAAACCCTAAACCTAAACCTAAACTTAAACCTGGACAGGGAGAAGAGAGAGTCAGAGAGGATTAAACCCTAAACCTAAACCTAAACTTAAACCTGGACAGGGAGAAGAGAGAGTCAGAGAGGATTAACCCTAAACCTATACTTAAACCTGGACAGGGAGAAGAGAGAGGAGAGAGTCAGAGAGGATTAACCCTAAACCTAAACTTAAACCTGGACAGGGAGAAGAGAGAGTCAGAGAGGATTAAACCCTAAACCTAAACTTAAACTTAAACCTGGACAGGGAGAAGAGAGAGTCAGAGAGGATTAAACCCTAAACCTAAACTTAAACCTGGACAGGGAGAAAAGAGAGGAGAGAGTCAGAGAGGATTAACCCTTAACCTAAACTTAAACCTGGACAGGGAGAAGAGAGAGTCAGAGAGGATTAACCCTAAACCTAAACTTAAACCTGGACAGGGAGAAGAGAGAGGAGAGAGTCAGAGAGGATTAACCCTAAACCTAAACCTAAACTTAAACCTGGACAGGGAGAAGAGAGAGTCAGAGAGGATTAACCCTAAACCTAAACTTAAACCTGGACAGGGAGAAGAGAGAGGAGAGAGTCAGAGAGGATTAACCCTAAACCTAAACTTAAACCTGGACAAGGAGAAGAGAGAGTTAGAGAGGATTAACCCTAAACCTAAACTTAAACCTGGACAGGGAGAAGAGAGAGGAGAGAGTCAGAGAGGATTAACCCTAAACCTAAACCTAAACTTAAACCTGGACAGGGAGAAGAGAGAGTCAGAGAGGATTAACCCTAAACCTAAACCTAAACTTAAACCTGGACAGGGAGAAAAGAGAGGAGAGAGTCAGAGAGGATTAAACCCTAAACCTAAACCTAAACTTAAACCTGGACAGGGAGAAGAGAGAGTCAGAGAGGATTAAACCCTAAACCTAAACCTAAACTTAAACCTGGACAGGGAGAAGAGAGAGTCAGAGAGGATTAACCCTAAACCTAAACTTAAACCTGGACAGGGAGAAGAGAGAGGAGAGAGTCAGAGAGGATTAACCCTAAACCTAAACTTAAACCTGGACAGGGAGAAGAGAGAGTCAGAGAGGATTAAACCCTAAACCTAAACTTAAACCTGGACAGGGAGAAGAGAGAGTCAGAGAGGATTAAACCCTAAACCTAAACCTAAACTTAAACCCGGACAGGGAGAAGAGAGAGTCAGAGAGGATTAAACCCTAAACCTTAACCTAAACTTAAACCTGGACAGGGAGAAGAGAGAGTCAGAGAGGATTAAACCCTAAACCTAAACTTAAACCTGGACAGGGAGAAAAGAGAGGAGAGAGTCAGAGAGGATTAACCCTAAACCTTAACCTAAACTTAAACCTGGACAGGGAGAAGAGAGAGTCAGAGAGGATTAACCCTAAACCTAAACTTAAACCTGGACAGGGAGAAGAGAGAGGAGAGAGTCAGAGAGGATTAACCCTAAACCTAAACTTAAACCTGGACAGGGAGAAGAGAGAGTCAGAGAGGATTAACCCTAAACCTAAACTTAAACCTGGACAGGGAGAAGAGAGAGGAGAGAGTCAGAGAGGATTAACCCTAAACCTAAACTTAAACCTGGACAAGGAGAAGAGAGAGTTAGAGAGGATTAACCCTAAACCTAAACTTAAACCTGGACAGGGAGAAGAGAGAGGAGAGAGTCAGAGAGGATTAACCCTAAACCTAAACTTAAACCTGGACAGGGAGAAGAGAGAGGAGAGAGTCAGAGAGGATTAACCCTAAACCTAAACTTAAACCTGGACAGGGAGAAGAGAGAGGAGAGAGATTAGAGGTAAAGGATGAGAAAGAGATTAGAAAGGAGTAATCAAAAAATCTATTTAATAATAACAAAGTGACATTTCTAAACATATAATGTTCTTTATGTTCATTGTATAAGTATCAATCAATCAATAATTTATTCAGTCAATCAGTCAGTCAAATAATACTCTTCAGTTTGTAGGTCATTCTCATTGTAGAGCCCCAAAACATCTAAGAATCTATTGATTAGCTACTCACTCCAGTACGTCCTTGTTGAACTGTTTCTGTCTGCAGCCCAGGAACTCTCCTATCATCTGTCTGCTCAGTCCTTTCCTCTCCAGGATGAAGCGGGCGATGCCTACCGGTGTGTCCGATACGAAGCCTCTCTCTATCAGGTACTGTATACCCTTCTCTGGCTTCCTGCATCGAGGGAGAGACACAGAGAGGGAGAGACACAGAGAGGGAGAGACACAGAGAGGGAGAGACACAGAGAGGGAGAGACACAGAGAGGGAGAGACACAGAGAGGGAGAGACACGGAGAGGGAGAGACACGGAGAGGGAGAGACACGGAGAGGGAGAGACACGGAGAGGGAGAGACACGGAGAGGGAGAGACACAGAGAGGGAGAGACACAGAGAGAAACAGGAATTATTATAAAATACATGCCACTTACAGGTAAACTCAGCGATATGACATAGATGCAAAAAGTAAACAGCATAGTGGGTCAAGTTCCACAACAACTAAGAGCTTTGAAGAGTGATGCTCAACATCTCCGCTGTATCGGTCCCGGGGCTGTACCGCATTGTAAGAGCGTGAAGCGAACTCATGCACATGCACAGATACTGTGTGTGACTGTGCGAGAGCAAAGTCTGACATCTCGCACATTGTAATATATGCAGCGCTGCACGAGGCAATATCATTTCAGTCTACCTTAAAACTTCTTATGGATGAGTGGCAGTATTGAGTAGCTTGGATGAATAAGGTGCCCAGAGTAAACTGGCTGCAACTCAGGCCCAGAAGCTAAGATATGCATATTATTAGTAGATTTGGATAGAAAACACTCTGAAGTTTCTAACACTGTTTGAATGATGTCTGTGAGTATAACAGAACTCATATGGCAGGCAACAACCTGAGAAATAAATCCAACCAGGAAGTGGGAAATCTGAGGTTTGTAGTTTTTCAAATCTTGGCCTATCCAATATGCAGTGTCTGTGGGGTCATATTGCACTTCCTAAGGCTTCCACTAGATGTCAACAGTCATTAGAACCTTGTTTGAGACTTCTACTGTGAAGTGGGGGAGATGAAGAGCTGATTAAGTGAGAGGACTGCCAGCACGGCATGAGCTTCAGATATGCACGCACCCGTGTGAGGTAGCTGAGTTCCATTGCATTTCTAAAGACAAAGGAATTCTCCGGTTGAAACCTTATTGCAGATTTATGATAAAAACATCCTAAAGATTGATTCTATACATCGTTTGACATGTTTCTACGAACTGTAATGGAATTTTTTGAGTTTGGCCTGCGCATCGTGAATTTGGATTTGTGAACTGAAGGCGCGAACAAAAAGGAGGTATTTGGACATAAAGGATGGACTTTATCGAACAAAACAAACATTTATTGTGGAACTGGGATTCCTGGGTGTGCATTCTGATGAAGATCATCAAAGTTAAGTGAATCTTTATAATGCTGTTTCTGACTTCTGTTGACTCCAACATGACGGATATATGTATGGCTTGTTTTTAAGTCTGACGCCGTACTCAGATTATTGCATGGTGTGCTTTTTCGGTAAAGCTTTTTTGAAATCTGACACAGTGGTTGCATTAACTTTTTATGGATAGGGGGCAGTATTTTCACGGCCGGATAAAAAAAACGTACCCGATTTAATCTGATTATTACTCCTGCCCAGAAACTAGAATATGCATATAATTATTAGCTTTGGATAGAAAACACTCCAAAGTTTCTAAAACTGTTTGAATGGTGTCTGTGAGTATAACAGAACTCATTTGGCAGGCCAAAACCTGAGAAGATTCCAAACAGGAAGCGCCCTCTCTGACCATTTCTTGGCCTTCTTGATCATCTCTATCCAAAACAGGGGATCTCTGCTGACATTTTCTAACGCTCCCATAGGCTCTCAGAAGGCGCCAGAACGGGGAATGATGACTCTGCAGGCCATGGCTGAAAAACAGTAGCGCATTTGGATAGTGGTCGATCAGAGAACAATGAGACTGGGGGCACGTGCACGAGCCGACACCATGTTTTTATTTTTTCGTCTTTGAACGAAAACAGGGTTTCCCGGTCGGAATATTATCGCTTTTTTACAAGAAAAATCGCATAAAAATTGATTTTAAACAGCGGTTGACATGCTTCGAAGTACGGTAATGGAATATTTAGAATTTTTTTGTCACGAAACGCGTCGGGCACGTCACCCTTCGTCACCCTTCGGATAGTGTCTTGAACGCACAAACAAAACGCTGCTATTTGGATATAACTATGGATTATTTGGAACCAAACCAACATTTGTTATTGAAGTAAAAGTCCTGGGAGTGCATTCTGAAGAAGAACAGCAAAGGTAATCAAATTTTTCTTATAGTAAATCGGAGTTTGGTGAGGGCCAAACTTGGTGGGTGTCAAAATAGCTAGCCTGTGATAGCGAACTATCTACTCAGAATATTGCAAAATGTGCTTTCACCGAAAAGCTATTTTAAAATCGGACACCTCGATTGCATAAAGGAGTTCTGTATCTATAATTCTTAAAATAATTGTTGTGTTTTTTGTGAACGTTTATCGTGAGTAATTTAGTAAATTCACCGGAAGTTTTCGGTGGGTATGCTAGTTCTGAACGTCACATGCTAATGTAAAAAGCTGGTTTTTGATATAAATATGAACTTGATTGAACAAAACATGCATGTATTGTATAACATAATGTCCTAGCAGTGTCATCTAATGAAGATCATCAAAGGTTAGTGCTGCATTTAGCTGTGGTTTTGTTTTTTGTGACATTATATGCTAGCTTGAAAAATGTGTGTCTGATTATTTCTGGCTGGGTACTCTGCTGACATAATCTAATGTTTTGCTTTCGTTGTAAAGCCTTTTTGAAATCGGACAGTGTGGTTAGATAAAGGAGAGTCTTGTCTTTAAAATGGTGTAAAATAGTCATATGTTTGAAAAATTGAAGTTTTCGGATTTTCGAGGACTTTGTATTTCGCGCAACGCCCATCATTGGATATTGGAGCAGGTGTTCCGCTAGCGGAACGTCTAGATGTAAGAGGTTTTAAGGAGAAGTTTATCTAAATTCCATGCCCAACACTTGTATTTTCATCAACATTTATGATGAGTATTTCTGTAAATATATGTGGCTCTCTGCAAAATCACCGGATGTTTTGGAAGCAAAACATTACTGAACGTAACGCGCCAATGTAAACTGACATTTTTGGATATAAATATGAACTTTATCGAACAAAACATATATATATTGTGTAACATGAAGTCCTATGAGTGTCATCTGATGAAGATCATCAAAGGTTAGTGATTCATTTTATCTCTATTTCTGCTTTTTGTGACTCCTCTCTTTGGCTGGAAAAATGGCTGTGTTTTTCTGTGACTAGTTGCTGACCTAACATAATCGTTTGGTGTGCTTTCGCTGTAAAGCCTTTTTGAAATCGGTGGGATTAACAACAAGTTTATCTTTAATACTTGTATGTTTGAGGAATTTTAATTATGAGATTTCTGTTGTTTGAATTTGGTGCCCTGCACTTTCACTGGCTGTTGTCATATCGATCCCGTTACCGGGATTCCAGCCATAAGAAGTTTTAAGAGCTTAACAGACACTTTTATTCAAAGTGACTTAAAGTGGAATTGACGGCATTTTAGCAACATGAAATTTTGTTAAAATCTGTTCATATACACCCCCAGAAAGAATATTACACTTTTTTCTGACATGCGAGCACTTACAGTACATATGTTCACGTTTTCATTAATTCATAGAATGTTTACGGAATGACCTAGAGTAAGGCATTTGTGAAAATTCTAGAGCACTATAGAGTGGAAAAGCGAACCATGTCTTTGGACAATTAATAGACACTGCAGTAAATAAAACCTATTAAAAACATCTGTCTCTTCCAGGACCGGAGTCTACGCAGACTGGTGCGCTATAGCCAATCAGAGCTACAGTAGGCCTTCATGGAAACAAGCCATTTGCTACACAGGCCGGCCACCATTCACTTTGAACTGGACTGTGTGTTTACAGGCAGTAGGACCTGCCATCCTTCACTTTGAACTGGACTGTGTGTTTACAGGAAGTAGGACCTGCCATCCTTCACTTTGAACTGGACTGTGTGTTTACAGGGAGTAGGACCTGCCATCCTTCACTTTGAACTGGACTGTGTGTTTACAGGAAGTAGGTAGCAACAGTGTGACTTTAGATCATTTGAACACATTCACAAACAGCCACAAAATACACCTGAATGGATTTCTGCAAAATATCTAAGTCCTCTTAGATTTGGGAACTTCACAGTCCTACTGATCAAACATCCATGAAAAGGTAGGCTCTTTCTCTCCCTCAGTTGCCTATACACATCAACAAAATAAACAACTAATGCTAGCCAAGAGCAAGATGAGCTAAAATCGAATGATCAAACATTAGATAAACCCTCTCAACCTTTTTTCAGCTAGTTCAAAATTGCGCTGATAAATGATGGGGAATTGTAGCCTGCTCGTCCTTCTGCAGCTTGCCTGCCAATGCATGCTTGTCCCAACCCACGTTTTGACAACTGAATGGGAACTTGCCTGCCCGCCCATTTGATTGGTGCCAAATACATTTGTTTGACAACTAAGAGATATACTAACTGTGGATGTCATTTAATAAGTTCAGCATAGCTAGCTAGCTAGCAAAGCGATTTGCGTTTCTTGCTGGCTTACCAAATGGCACCTGCATCTCTAGTTGCAGCCACTAAAAACATTTAAACTCAAAACACATTTTTCCTTTTTTTTACACTGCATGGATCACCACAAAAACTGTCATGCACAAAGTAGATGTCCTAACCGACTTGCCAAAACTATAGTTTGTTAACAAGAAATGTGTGGAGTGGTTGAAAAACGAGTTTTAATGACTCCAACCTAAGTGTATGTAAACTTCCCGACTTCAACTGAATATACATACACATACCTATATAGACACACTTTTGTATTATTCCCCACAAACCCTACCACCCTTCCCCCAATTGGAGTAAACTAATAAACAATAACACTTAGGCTTCTACCTTCAGTTTATACATCTTATACCCATTTTATACATTTTACAGACAAACTATTTTACAATAGTTATATTTTGTTTGTTTTTAGTCCTTCCTTTATTTCTGATGTCCATCCAGTTTGATTTCTATTTGTAACTGTGCTATTTCACACAATTTCTGAACCTATATACATTTTACAGACCCCGTTTTACATTTGTTATCTTGTTATTAATCCTACCCTTCAGCTCCATTCAACCCCTCCCATCTATCTCTCAACACCATTCATTTTGGATTTCTGTTTGCCATATTTCAACTGTGCTGTGATGCTTCACAAAAGTACTGAACCTTTCTATTCTCATTACTTCTACAGACTGTAAATTAAAAATAAACATTTTTGCTAAAATAACTAAAATAATATATTATTGATTGATTGACTATGGCTTTTCAAATCACCCAGTATTGCTATCTGCAGCATTTGTTCAAGGCAAATGTTGCAATTCTTCAGCCATTTCTGGACCTGTGACCAGAAACGAGCTACATATGGACAATACCAAAATAAATGATCTAATGACTCTGCCTCCTCACAGCAACATCTGCAGAGCTGGGAAGATTGTATCCCCCATATATATTTGTTGTATTATTTGTTCTGTCTTTTCAGGTGGATTAAACTGAAATTGCAACCAACTTTCTAAGGTTTGTTTGAAAAATAACAATACTTTGGAGATTGTTTCCTTTTCAAACAACCAAAAGTGAGCAGGTGTATTCTGAATAAAGGGGAAAAGGCCATTCTTGAGCATAGGATGAGACATTCCTACCAATTTACTAGAGAACCAGTTTGGATTTAAGTATAACTTTAGTATGACTGATGCCTTTAGTGAGAGGTCTAATGCTTTAATATTTTATAATTTCTTCCCTCTGAATTCATTTTCGTTATATAAATAGGCCATTTTAATTTTGCCTTCCTCGCCATTCCAAATAAAATGGAATATTTTTTGTTAATATAATTTAAAAATCAGGTCACTAGGTGTACTCAAAACCATAAGCAAATAGGTAAACTGTGATATGACTAAAGAGTTAATCAGGGAGATTTTTCCACAAATAGACAGGTATTGTCCTTTCAATGGTAGCAAGATCTTGTCTATTTTTTCTAACTTTCTATAAAAATGGAGTGAGATCATTTCTTTCTTTTGGGATTTGTATACCGAGTATGTCCACATCTCCGTCAGACCATTTAATTGGTAAACTACACAGTAATGTAAAATTTGCATTTTTTTTGTGATCCAATATGTAATATATACGTAACACTTATCATAATTTGGTTTTAATCCAGAGAGGATAGCAAAAGTATCTAGATCCTCTATGAGGCCGTGTAGAGACTCTAATTGTGGTTTTAAAAGAAAACATGAATCATCAGCGTACAATGACACCTTCGTTTTTAAGCCACGGATTTCTAATCCCTTAATATTATTGTTGGATCTAATTTTAACAGATAAAATTTTGATGGCAATAATAAATAGATATGCCGATAGTGGACAACCTTGTTTTACTCCTCTAGATAGTTTAAAACCTTCTGAGAATTAGCCATTATTTACTAGTTTACACCTAGGGTTACTATACATAACTTTAACCCATTTTATTAGAGATTCCCAAAAATGTAAATATTCTAGGCATTTATATATAAACTCCAGTCGTACTTTGTCAAAAGCCTTTTCAAAATCAGCTGTGAAAACCAGGTCTGGTGTCCCCAATATTTCATAGTGTTCTATTGTTTCCAGTACTTGTCTTATATTATCTCCAATGTATCGTCCATGTAAAAAACCTGTCTGATTAGGATGAATAATATCTGACAATACTTTTTTTATTCTATGCGCCAAGCATTTTGCAAATTTTTATTGCATCACAACACTGAAGTGTAAGAGGCTTCCAATTTTTTTCATGAGTGTATTGATACACCATCCAAAGTGTAATTAAATAACTTCACTATGCTCAAAGGGATAGTCAATGTCTGTTTTTTTTAACCTATCTACCAATAGGTGCCCTTCTTTGCGAGGCATTGAAAAACCCACTTGGTTGTGGTTGAAAACCTCCCTCTTTGTGGTTGAATCTGTGTTTGAAATTCACTGCTTGACTGAGGGACCTTACAGATAATTGTATTTTAGGTAAATAAAAATAAATAAAAAATACTGTTAAACCCATTTATTTCACAAAGAGTGAGTCCCTGCATCTTATTATGTGAATTGTTAAGCACATTTTTACTCCTGAACTTATTTAGGCTTGCCATAACAAAGGGGTTGAATACTTATTGACTTTAGACATTTCAGATTTACATTTTTTATTAATTAATAAAAAATGTTGAAAAACATTATTCCACTTTGACATTATGGGGTATTGTGTTTAGGTCAGTGACAAAAAATCTCAATGTAATCCATTTTAAATTCAGGCTGTAACACAACAAAATGTGGAAAAAGTCAAGGAGTGTGACTACTTTCTGAAGGCACTGTACACACACACACACACACACACACACACACACACACACACACATCATTTGCAGCTGCTGCTCTGTTCTTTATTTTACTCTTATTATCATCTATCCTGATGCCTAGTCACTTTACCCTGCCTTCATGTACATATCTACCTCAAATACCTTATTATTATCTATCCTGATGCCTAGTCACTTTACCCTGCCTTCAGGTACATATCTACCTCAAATACCTTATTATTATCTATCCTGATGCCTAGTCACTTTACCCTGCCTTCATGTACATATCTACCTCAAATACCTTATTATTATCTATCCTGATGCCTGGTCACTTTACCCTGCCTTCAGGTACATATCTACCTCAAATACCTTATTATTATCTATCCTGATGCCTAGTTACTTTACCCTGCCTACATGTACATATCTACCTCAAATACCTTATTATTATCTATCCTGATGCCTAGTCACTTTACCCTGCCTTCATGTACATATCTACCTCAAATACCTTATTATTATCTATCCTGATGCCTAGTCACTTTACCCTGCCTTCATGTACATATCTACCTCAAATACCTTATTATTATCTACCCTGATGCCTAGTCACTTTACCCTGCCTACATGTACATATATACCTCAAATACCTTATTATTATCTATCCTGATGCCTAGTCACTTTACCCTGCCTTCATGTAAATATCTACCTCAAATACCTCGTACCGCTGCACATTGATCAGGTACTGGTACTCCCTGTATATTCTGTGGCTCCACTCTGTGGATTATACTCTGTTTATTTTATTTTATTGCTCTTGTGTTACCATTACGTTTTATTTATTTTTTAATTAACCTCTGCATTGTTGGGAAGGGCTCGTAAACTAGCATTTTACGATAACGTCTACACCGGTGCATGTGACAAATACAAGTTTATTTTATTTGCTTCTCCATTCAGAACTCCCTTCACTCTCTCATGCACGCAGGGTTGGGGAGTAACGGATTACATGTAATCCGTTAGATTAAATTAGATTACCAAATTAACTGTAACTATCGTCCGTTACGTAACCCGGCTAAAATATTGTAATCAGATTACTGATACCTTTTGAAGGACTAGATGATTACCTCTAGGGTTACTTTTGAAATTCAGAAAGGATGTGTTCTGTTTTTCTCAATGACATTGAAATCAGCATTGAAAAAAATAACAAGTTTAAGTTTGTTCCGCTTGAGCGAGTTTGACCACAAATTAGAGACCACCATGATGACACATCATTTGATGAATCAGGGGAAAATAGGTTCTTGTAGTGCAAGTTATGTCTTCCAATGGCGCGACTGCTGTGTGCATTTTTATTTTACCTTTATTTAACTAGGCAAGTCAGTTAAGAACAAATTCTTATTTTCAATGACGGCCTAGGAACAGTGAGTTAACTGGCTTGTTCAGGGGCCAGAACGACAGATTTTTACCTTGGTAGCTCGGGGATTTGATGTTGCAACCTTTTGGTTACTAATCCAACACTCTAACCACTAGGCTACCTGCGCCCTAAAATTCAAAGATTACAAGACCGTCTTGAATAAACGTTTGGAGGTAAGGACGACAGCAGTGGTGTAGTTTATGGGTGATAAGGATATGACTTAGGCCCATTATTGTTATCTTTCATAGAAATTATGTAAAACACTCTGCTGCGCTATCAATTATTCGCGCCTTACGGAGTGTGGTTGTTGTGGATGGCTGTTCACAAATGCATAGGTGTATTTTATCCCAATAATAATTTCAGATGAAGAACTGTAGACTAAGCTGCCTACCAATCATTGTTTATGCGACCTATGGACAGCCAGTGAAAAATGCGATTTTGCAACAGTTGCAATAGTGGGGATGCCAGCGTAAAGAATTAAGGTTTGAGGAGTTCCTCCCCTTTAAACTCCTCAAATACTGTCAAAAACAAGTTTAACTTCAGAAGACCATCAGTAGGGCGGTGATTTGTGCTGATTAAAAAAAGCCTAACGGACACATGCTTAAACTCAAACACTTTTTGATAGACTTCAACAGCTGCAAATTATCGAGATATCAAAATGTCAGACGTTATATGATGTTACCAACAAAAAACGTAAACAATAGACCACATAACAAATGCAACATGGCATTCATTTTTCATTTCAATTCAAATTGCACTTTTCAGTTGTGCTCAAAGCCATTTCATGAGAGCAGCATTTTTTTTTTTTTAACCAATGGGACCATGACATAAACAACAGAGTTGGCTAATAAATCCTTAGGTTTGGGGTTATGTTCAGGTAAAACTATTAGACTAATCAATATTTCCATATTTCCTATTCTTGAAGATCAAGGGGTATTAAATTCATTGGAATGACTAGAAATCAGACGGACTTTGTTTCTTTTTAATGTAAATATATAGCCTAATTGTTTTACATAACCCATAAAGGAAAATGCAACATCCATTTATGGCCAGCTCTAACATAGATTAATCCTGTAATAGATGCAGATCAATTGGTAATATTCATGTTGTCACATCCTGGCTAGTATAAGGGTTAATTAGTATTGTAGTTTGGTCAGGACGTGGCAGAGGGTATTTGGTTTATGTGGTTTGGGGTGGTGTTTTTTCTAAAAGGGCAGTTGATTTAAGTATTCCGGGGTTTTTGGGTACTGTTCCTTGTTTACGTATTTCTATGTTGATCTAGTTAGTTGTATGTCTATGGTTGGTTAATTGGGGTGGACTTCCAATTGAAGGCAGCTGTGTGGTGTTGCCTTTGATTGGAAGTCCTATATTAGTTGGTTTGTTTGTCTGTGTAATTGTGAGAGATTGTTCTGAGTTTAGCCTTGTGCCTTGCCAGACTGTGTTGTTTGTGAGTTCGTTCCGTTTTGGTGTTCACTTAGTTTGTAAATAAATACACAAGATGAGCGTCCACATTCCTGCTGCGTTTTGGTCCTCCTTAACCAACGACAACCGTGACACATGTTTGTCTTCTTCTAATGCCTCTTAAGGGGAAAGTAATCTAAAAGTAACAGAATGTAATCAGATTACGTTACTGAGTTTTTGGGGTAATCCAAAAGTTACGTTACTGATTACAATTTTGGAGAGGTAACCTAGTAATTGTAACGGATTAGATTTAGAAATTAACCTACACAACCCTGCACGCACACACAAACACACACAAACACACACACACACACACCTATTCCTATTCCTGTTGGAAAAAAGCATTTCTTGTTTCAATTTACCAAAAATGTAGTTAGCACAAATGTTGACAGCTTTACTTTTTAACTTTTTCAAAATGAGCTACAATCTCAAAGCAAATACTATGTTGAATTTAAATATAAATATTGTTCAATCAAATAAAGCCTTACTTTTTTTTAACGGTGTAAATTGGTTAAATTATTGCTGGAAACGAATGGTGACAACCAACCCCATAGTGTGTGACAACCAACCCTTCTATGGGGTTGGTTGTCACAAGCGGACAGAGTGTATTTGATGGCTCATAACTCCATGTTGGAATTAGACGAGACTTGTAAGATATACTGGTGCTGAGAAATAAACACATTAGTAAACAGTGTGTGTTGACCAATCCCGGTCTCTCTACTTGTTCAACAGTTTGAGTCTGATGCAATGCTGTCTAACTTACTTGTTGAACAGATTGAGTCCGATGCGGTACTGTCGTCTCTGCACCACGTCATTGTTAAAGGCGGGGCTATCCCAGCTTTGTCTGCTCTCTCTCTGATAGGTCTGTTTTCCGAGCGGTGGGAGGGGCTCCCGGAGGCTGTCGCGTGATGAGGACCCGGAGGAGCAGTTGATGGTGTCGTTAGAGTTGGTGGTGGAGTTGAGGGAGTCGTTGTCTCCATCCGAACAGCATACCTGCTCCAGGCCACCAGGGGGCAGTGTGGTGGATGAGGAGGAAGACAGAGGGGTGAGGGGTTGTCCCTGCGGGGACTGGGAGGACGAAGAGGGAGTGTCGGGGTACGGGTGGTGGGGGTGCTGGGGGTGGTGGGGGATCTGATGGTGGTGGTGTAGGATGGTGTGGTAGGGCAGGTGGGAGGGAATGGCCGAGGGGTGGGGGCGGTGAGGGAGCACAGTACGAGTCTGGCCTTGGGCCTGGGGGTGTGTGGGGACAGAGCGCCCGTTGGGGTGGGGGTTTGGGTGGGGGTTGTGTTTAATGGTGCCGTGAGGCGACCTCCCTTCCCCTCCTCCTCCCCCACCTCCCCCTGGCTCTGTCTCGTAGACCAGTCTACCTATCGAACCTCTATCCGAGCGGTCACTCATATCAACAGAGCTGTCGCTAGGAGGATCGATAGTCAGCAGGGGCAGGTGAGCTCCTCTCAGGCTGTAGTCTCTACACTCTGTACAAGGGGTGCTGCGTCGGCTGTTACTGCTGCCCCCTCCCTCTGTGTCCCGGCTGTCTTCGCGCCCCCCCACCCCAACGCCACCCACTCCAGGGCTCCAGTATTCTGTGTCGGTGCTGCTGGGGCCGCGGTCCAGGGACAGGGGCGAGGAGGGGTCATCAATGTAGAGGGTCACGTCGCTGTAAGAGGTGGCTATGCTGTCCTCATGCATGCTCTGTCTTTCTCCTCCTCTTCCTCTTCCTCCGCCCCTCTGTCTGTCTCCCTCCCTCGGTCTCCAAACACACTCTCCAAAGTCGTCTGCCACCACACCTGTCTCGCCTCCGTCACCTTCCTCCTCCTCCTCCTCCTGAGAGTCTTCTACACCAGACTGACAAGTCAAGACGTCATCGATGGAGTCAGCCAGGGACTTCACCTACAGCACACGCGCAGGGTGGAAAAATACAGATGTTGGATGTAGTGATCATAATATAATAGCTATATCTAGATACTGGACCTACAATTGTTTATAAGCAATCCTACAAGAGGTTTTGCAGTGATTTCTAATTCAAATATGTGAAAAAAAATATGTGTTGGTCTGATGTGTAATGAGGAACAACCTGACGCTGCAATTGAAGCATTTATGAAACTGCTTCTTCCGGTTACTGATAGGAATGCACCCATCAAGAAATGGACTGTTAGAACTTCCAAATCCCCATTGGATAGATGATGAATTGATGAATTGAAAAAACTGTATGGCTGAGAGGGATGAGGCAAAGGGAATAGCAAATCAGACTGACAACACAGCAGACTGGCAAACATACTGTTAACTGAGAAATCACATAACTAAATTAAACAAAAACAAGAAGAAACTGTACTATGGAACAAAGATTAAAAAATATATATAAAGAATGATAGTAAAAAGCTCTGGAGTACCTTTAATGAAATTCTAGGCAACAAAAAAAAACTAAACACTTTGATATTTCCAACCACTTTAATAACTTTTTTGTTGATAAGATTAGCAAACTTAGGCATGACATACAAACAAGAAGCACTACACCTTCATATTTATGCATATCAGACCAAATAATGAAAGACAAAGCACTGTAGTTTTGAGTTGTACAAAGTTGCTGTGGAGGAGGTGAACTGTTTTTGCTATCTATAAATTTGGACAAGCCACCTGGCACCGACAACCTGGATGGTAAATTGTTGAGGTTGGTAGCAGAATACATTGCGATTCCTGTTTGCAACATCTTCAATTTAAGCCTAAAAGACAGTGTGTGCCCTCAGGCCTGGAGGGAGGCGAAGGTCATTCCGCTACCTAAGAATAGTAAAGCACCCATTAATGGTTCAAAGAGCCGACCAATTAGCCTGTTACCGGTGCTTAGCAAACTTTTGGAAAAAAGTAGTTTTTTTAATGGAAGCCTCTCTAATTCAAATTTGGTTGAGTGTGGTGTACCGCAGGGCAGCCGGCTAGGGCCATTATTGTTTTCTGTGTTTACTAATGACCTTTCACTGACTTTGAATAAAGCCTGTGTGTCTATGTACGCTGACGACTCAACAGTAGACAAGTCGGCTACGACAGTAAAATAAATATCTGAATTCTTTAAATAACTTGGATCCCCAGTCAGTTTTAGAAATGGGTAACTACAAATAGGCTGGTGCTTAAATATCTCAAAAACTAAAAGTATCCATTTTGTTTTCGACAAATCCCTCGCCCAACCCTAAATGTAATTTAGATCTAGTATTGAATAATGTGGCGATTGAGACAAGTTGAGAAGACTAAACTGCTTGCTATTACCCTTAGATAGCAAGCTGTCATGGTCAAAACATATAGACTCAATGGTTGCTAAAATGGGAAGTGGATAGTCCATGATGAGGCACTGCTCGGCCCTTCAACGAGGCAGGTCCTACAGGCGTTAGTTTTGTCGCACCTGGACTACTGCCCAGTTGTCTGGTCATGGGCGGAAAATAAAGACATGTATTCCTCTGTCAGTGACATGCATGTCATTTTCTCCTTGCTCAAAGAGACTGACTGCATCACTATTGGTCTTTGTGCGAGGTATTGATGTGTTGAAGGTACCGAACTGTCTGCTCAAGCAGTTGGCACACAGTTCAGACACTCATCTGTACAACACAAGACATTCAACCAGAGGTGTCTTCACAGTCCCCAGGTCCAGAACAGAAGCTGGGAAACGCACAGTATTACATAGAGCCATGACTACATGGAACTCTCTGCCACCCCAGATACCTCAAGCTAGCAAAATAACACCTTACGGCACGACGGGGACTGTGAAGAGACACAGACATTTTTAAATATGATG
This sequence comes from Salmo trutta, assembly GCF_901001165.1. Classification (NCBI taxonomy): domain Eukaryota; kingdom Metazoa; phylum Chordata; class Actinopteri; order Salmoniformes; family Salmonidae; genus Salmo; species Salmo trutta. Next base: position 3,605,565 of record NC_042984.1, on the reverse strand, counting down.
TATTGTATTATGTATTGTATTATGTATTGTGTTTTGTATTGTATTATGTATTGTATTATGTTGTGTATTATGTAGTGTATTATGTACTGTATTATGTGTTGTAAAATGTAGTGTTATGTATTTTATGTTTTCTATTTGAGGTGTTTGGTTCTTTTTTTGGACCCTCCCGAGTGGCGCAGTGGTCTAAGTGCTTGAGGCGTCACTACAGACACCCTGGTTTGAATCCAGGCTGTATAACAACCAGCCGTGATCGGGAGTCCCATAGGGCAGTGCACAATTGGCCCAGCATTGTCCGGGTTTGGCCGGTGTAGGCCGTCATTGTAAATAAGAATGTGTTCTGAAAAAAACTTGTTAGGGCTAGGGTCTAGTTTCCTGAATTTACGCCTGACTGACATGCCCAAAGTAAACTGCCTGTTACTCTGGCCCAGAAGACAGGATATGCATATAATTGGTAGCAGTTTCTAAAACTGTTAAAATAATGTCTGAGACTATAACATAATTGATAAGGCAGGCGAAAATCCGAAGAACATCTGACCAGAATTTTTTCTTTCAGCTCCCAGGTTCTTATTATGGAAACCTATTGCTGCTTTATATCTCCATCACCCAAATTGCAATTCCTATGGCTTCCACTAGATGTCAACAGTCTTTATGCAAGGTTTCAGGCTTCTTTTTTGAAAAAAACAAACAAGTATTTGGAGTTTTTGTAATTGGACCACCTGAAGCAAATCAGTCTTTTGGCGCGCGAGAGGGAAGGATGCGTGGTTACAAATTTCCCTTTCCTATTGAACATAGTACTTTCCGTGTGAAATATTATAGTTTATTTACATTTTAGACTACGTGAGGATTAAATAGAAATATCGTTTGACTTGTTTGGACGAAGTTTACCGGTAGCTTTTCGGACTGCATGTTGAACGAGTGGATTACTGAAATCAATGGTGCCAACTAAACAGACTTTTTGGGATATACAGAAGGATTTTATCGAACAAAATGACCATTCATGTTGTAGCTGGAACCCTTGGGATTGCAAACAGAGAACAATCTTCAAAGGTAAGTGATTTATTTAATCGCTATTTGTGATTTTATGAAGCCTGTGCTGGTTGAAAAATATGTTGATGTGGGGCGCTGTCCTCAGATAATCGCATGGTATGCTGTCTTTTTTCAAATCTGACAACGCAGTTGGATTAACAAGAAGTTAAGCTTTTAAACGATATAAGACACTTGTATGTTAATGAATGTTTAATATTAGGAATATTTATTTGAATTTTGCACCCTGCAATTTCCCCGGATGTTGTCGGCAGGTGTCCAGTTAGCGGAACACCTAGCCCTAAGAAGATGTTTAACTGGCTTAAATAAAAGTTAAATAAAAAATAAATTGTATTGTATTTAGTAGTGTATTATGATATGTATTACAAAAAAAATAATATAATAAAATGCATGAAATGTATGCATTCACTACTGTAAGTCGCTCTGGATAAGAGCGTCTGCTAAATGACTAAAATGTAAATGTATATAGTGTATTATGTAGTGTATTATATAGTGTATTATGTGCAGTAGTGTATTATGTATTGTATTATGTATTGCAGTGTATTATGTAGTGTATTAAAAATTGCATTATGTCAAATATTATGTTATGCATTATGTAGTGTATTACGAAGTGTATTATGTAGTGTATTATGTATAGTATGATGTACAGCAGTGTTATGTAGTGTATTAAGTATTGTATTATGTAGTGTATTATGTATAGTATTATGTACAGTAGTGTATTATGTAGTGTATTATGTTATGTATTATGTTATGTATTATGTAGTGTATTATGTATAGTATTATGTACATAGTGTATTATGTAGTGTATTAAGCACAGCAGTGTATTATGTACAGTAGTGTACATATTATGTAGTGTACTATGTATTGTTTTATGAAGTGTATTATATCTAAATCAAATCAAAGTTTATTTGTCAAGTGCGCTGAATACAACAGGTGTAGACCTTACAGTGAAATGCTTACTTACAGGCTCTAACCAATAGTGCAAAAAAGGTATTAGATGAACAATAGGTAGGTAAAGAAATAAAACAACAGTAAAGAGACAGGCTATATACAGTAGCGAGGCTAGAAAGGTAGCGAGGCTACAAACAGACAGCGGTTAGTCAGGCTGATTGAGGTAGTATGTACATGTACCTGTAGATATGGTTAAAGTGACTATGCATATATGATGAACAGAGAGTAGCAGTAGCGTAAAAGAGGGGTTGGCGGGTGGTGGTTGGGACACAATGCAGATAGCCCGGTTAGCCACTGTGCGGGAGCACTGGTTGGTCGGCCCAATTGAGGTAGTATGTACATGAATGTATAGTTAAAGTGACTATGCATATATGATAAACAGGAAGTAGCAGCAGCGTAAAAGGAGGGGTTGGGGGGGGGGCACACAATGCAAATAGTCCGGGTAGTCATTTGATTACCTGTTCAGGAGTCTTATGGCTTGGGGGTAAAAACTGTTGAGAAGCTTTTTTGTCCTAGACTTGGCACTCCGGTACCGCTTGCCATGCGGTAGTAGAGAGAACCGTCTATGACTGGGGTGGCTGGGGTCTTTGTCAATTTCTTGGGCCTTCCTCTGACACCGCCTGGTGTAGAGGTCCTGGATGGCAGGCAGCTTAGCCCCAGTGATGTACTGGGCAGTACACACTACCCTCTGTAGTGCCTCGCAGTCAGAGGCCGAGCAGTTGCCGTACCAGGCATCGATGCAACCAGTCAGGATGCTCTCGATGTTGCAGCTGTAGAACCTTTTCAGGATCTCAGGACCCATGCCAAATCTTTTTACTTTCCTGAGGGGGAATAGGCTTTGTTGTGCCCTCTTCACGACTGTCTTGGTGTGTTTGGACCATTCTAGTTTGTTGTTGATGATGTGGACACCAAGGAACTTGAAGCTCTCAACCTGCTCCACTACAGCCCCGTCGATGAGAATGTGGGCATGTTCGGTCCTCCTTTTCCTGTAGTCCACAATAATCTCCTTAGTCTTGGTTACGTTGAGGGATATGTTGTTATTCTGGCACCACCCGGCCAGGTCTCTGGCTTCCTCCCTATAGGCTGTCTCTTCGTTGTCGGTGATCAGGCCTACCACTGTTGTGTCATCTGCAAACTTAATGATGGTGTTGGAGTTGTGCCTGGCCATGCACTCGTGGGTGAACAGGGAGTACAGGAGTGGACTGAGCACGCACCCCTGGGGAGCTCCAGTGTTGAGGATCAGCATGGCAGATGTGTTGCTGCCTACCCTCACCACCTGGGGGTGGCCCGTCAGGAAGTCCAGGATCCAGTTGCAGAGGGAGGTGTTTATTCCCAGGATCCTTAGCTTAGTGATGCGCTTTGAGAGTACTATGGTGTTGAATGCTGAGCTGTAGTCAATGAATAGCATTCTCACGTAAGTGTTCCATTTGTCCAGGTGGGAAAGGGCAGTGTGGAGTGCAATAGAGATTGCATCATCTGTGGATCTGTTTGGGCGGTATGCAAACTGGAGTGGGTCTAGGGTTTCTGGGATAATGGTGTTGATGTGAGCCATTACCAGCCTTTCAAAGCACTTCATGGCTACAGACGTGAGTGCTACGGGTCTGTAGTCATTTAGGCAGGTTGCCTTTGCGTTCTTGGGCACATGGACTATGGTGGTCTGCTTGAAACATGTTGATATTACAGACTTAATCAGGGACATGTTGAAAATGTCAGTGAAGACACCTGCCAGTTGGCCAGCGCATGCCCGGAGCACATGTCCTGGTAATCCGTCTGGCCCTGCAGCCTTGTGTATGTTGACCTGTTTAAAGGTCTTACTCACATCGGCTATGGACAGCATGATCACACAGTCGCCTGGAACAGTTGATGCTCTCATGCATGCCTCAGTGTTGCTTGCCTCGAAGCGAGCATAGAAGTTATTTAACTCGTCTGGTAGGCTCGTGTCACTGGGCAGCTCGCGGCTGTGCTTCCCTTTGTAGTCTGTAATAGTTTTCAAGCCCTGCCACATAAGACGAGCGTTGGAGCCGGTGTAGTATGATTCAATCTTAGCCCTGTATTGACGCTTTGCCTGTTTGATGGTTCGTCGCAGGGCATAGCAGGATTTCGTGTAAGCTTCCGGGTTAGAGTCCCGCACCTTGAAAGCGGCAGCTCTACCCTTTAGCTCAGTGCGAATGTTGCCTGTAATCCCATGGCTTCTGGTTGGGGTATGTACGTACAGTCACTGTGGGGACGACGTCCTCGATGCACTTATTGATGAAGCCAGTGACTGATGTGGTGTACTCCTCAATGCCATCGGAAGAATCCCGGAACACAATGTATTGTATTATGTATTGTATTATGTATTGTAGTATGTTATGTATTATGTATTGTATTATGTAGGGTGTTATATATTGTATTATTTAAGGTATTATGAGTAGCCTTGGCCGCAGCTAACTGGGGATTCTAATAAAATACTATTAAACACTACAGAAAGGTAAGCCACACAGGATGGATAAAGACAGACAGGTAAGCCACACAAGATGGATAAAGACAGACAGGTAAGCCACACAAGATGGATAAAGACAGACAGGTAAGCCACACAAGATGGATAAAGACAGACAGGTAAGCCACACAAGATGGATAAAGACAGACAGGTAAGCCACACAAGATGGATAAAGACAGACAGGTAAGCCACACAAGATGGATAAAGACAGACAGGTAAGACACACAAGATGGATAAAGACAGACAGGTAAGCCACACAAGATGGATAAAGACAGACAGGTAAGCCACACAAGATGGATAAAGACAGACAGGTAAGCCACACAAGATGGATAAAGACAGACAGGTAAGTCACACATGGTGGATAAAGACAGACAGATGAGACACAGAGAAGTGAGTAGAATGTAGAATGGTCCTTTTCATGCTGAAAAATTGTGTGACTTGCTTTAGCTGGCCAAAATAATTTGTATGTTGTCGAAAAAGTTTAGAAGTTGAAATTGCTACTGTTGAAACTGAGGCTAGTTGTAGTTGTAGATGTAGTCACTGTATCACAGTAATTTGATAGATTGAGAATGTGAAAGCAAGTCGGATTCATTATTTACAACAAGAAAAGGTACATTCTCTTAAGAGGTTGTTTATGGTTACTGTCTGGATGTATATTTTCTGGCATGGAAAAAACTTGTAGTGGTACGCCCTGTTACAGACACTCATAGGGCTGGTTTCCAGAACACAGATTTAGCCTACAGTACTCCTGGGCTTAACAGAAAATCTCCACCATTAATATGTGTCTGGGAAACTAGCCCATAGTTTCCTCCCTTTACTGCAAAATAATTCAATCTGACCTAAATATCACTTACCATTAAAATGCTTGACTTCTGACCAAGATAAATGATCTTACTGCAGCCAAATTCCTCTCACCTGTTTGGAGAAGGTCTCATCCAGGTGTGTGTACTCCTCTATGTCCCCCTGGCACAGTGGAGGAGACCCAGCCTCCATCTCTCCATCCCCAGGCTGCCCCCTTCCAGGGTGGGGGTACTGCTGTCCCCCCTGCCCCAGGGGCTGGCCCTGTCCCTGGGGCTGGCCCTGGCCCTGCCGCTCGTCGAAAGAGTACTGCAGTCTCATGTTGGACAGGATGATGCGCCGAGTCATCCTGCTCTCAGAGGCAGAGCTTCTCAGCCGCTCAAAGTTCTTGTTCATGCGGTACTGACGGAATGCCGTCTGGATGGTCCGCGCCGCCCGCCGACTCAGGAAGTAACCGCCATACTTCCTCTCCAGCATCTCCACCTGACAGGAAACAGGAAGTGAAGATGACCAATGAGAAAGTGGAGAGGACCAATGAGAGAGTGCAAGAGGAAGTGGAGAGGATCAAGGAGGGAGGAGGAGGAAGTGGAAAATATCATCCAGAGAGTGGGAGGAAGTGGAAAGGACCAATCGGAGAGTAGGTGGAAGTGGAGAGGACCCATGACAGAGTGGGAGGAAGTGGAAATAACTAATTAGAGAGTAGGGGGAAGTGGAGAGGACCAATGACAGAGTGGGAGGAAGTGGAGGGGACCAATGAGAGAGCTGGAGATTAGGGGAGCTTTTTAACCCTATTGAAATTGGTCATCTCTATAGCCTCTGTTTTGTAAATATGTTATTTTGTTTCTGTTGGAAAGGACCTGACCCTGGTTCATGTTATGTTTACTAGTTTGTCTTTATTACGTCACACAGAATCAGAATACATAACAATATACACTGCGTGCACAATTATTAGGCAAATTGTATTCCTCGGGATTAATTTTATTGTTGAACAAACACAATGCTCTCAGTCAATCCAAAATGTTATTGAACCTCAAATCTGAATGTTTAACAAAGGAAAAGTGAGTTTTGTCTTTCTCAGGGAAATATATAAGTGTGCACAATTATTAGGCAACTATTAGTGTGCAGAATTATTAGGCAACTAAATTACAAAAATAATTTCTCTCAACTCACTTGTTTATTCTCCATTTTTAGAGTAAGTGTAACAGATAAGTAACACAAAATGACAATTATATAACATTTTTGGCCTTTCAAAAATATTCAGTGACCAATATAGCCACCCTTATTTTCAATAACTGCCATGAGCCTTCCATGCATGGAGTCTGTCAGTTTCTTGATCTGTTCACGATCAATTTTCACTGAAGCAGCAACCACAGCCTCCCAAATGCTGTTCAAAAATGTGTATTGTCTTCCATCACTGTAAATCTCACGTTTGAGAAGGGCCCACAAGTTTTCAATGGGATTTAAGTCAAGTGAGGAAGGGGGCCAGGTCATTATTCAGGCATCTTTGAGGCCCTTGCTGGCTAGCCAAGCAGTGGAGTACTTGCATGCATGTGATGGAGCATTGTCCTGCATAAAGATCATGGCCTTCTAGAATGCTGAGGACTTATTCCTGTACCACTGTTTGACGAAAGAATCTTCCAGAAACTGGCAGTAGGTTTGGGAGTTGAGTTTCAGTCCATCTCCAACCCGAAAAGGTCCAACTACCTCATCCTCAATGATAGCAGCCCATACCAGTACCCCTCCTTCACCTTGCTGGCACCTGACTGAAAGTGGTGCCCTGTGTCCATTACTGATCCAGCCACGGGCCCATCCATTTGGTCCATCAAGAGTCACTTTCATTTCATCTGTCCATAAAACCTTTGAAAAATCTGTCTTCAGGTATTTCTTTGCCCAATCTTGATGCTTCAACTTGTGAATCTTATTCAGTGGTGGTCTTGTTTCAGTCTTCTTGACCGTGTCTCTGAGCACTTGACACCTTGTACTTCTGAACACTCCAGGTAGGTTGCAGTTCTGGAATACGGTGGCGCCGGAGGATAATGGGTTCCTGGTAGTTTGACGTTTAATTCTTCTCAAGTCTTTTGCAGTTAATTTGCGCCTTTTCTTCCCTGTGCGTTTTTTGCGCCCCAGTTGACTATTCGCAACAAAACGTTTGAATGTCCGGTGGTCACACCTCAATAGTTTAGCTATTTAAAGAGTGTCGCATCCGTCTGAAAGGCATTTTACATTTTTGGTTTTTCAGTGTCAGTTAAATTTCTTTTTTGGCCCATTTTACCTGAGTTAATGAGGCTGCCTAATAATTATGCACACCTTGATATAAGGTGTTATTCACTTTCGCCACACCCTCCCTCATTACACAAATACATATCACCTGAAAATGATTAAATCCAATAAGCATTCAAGTTTATATGGTTTGGAGTTCGAAAATGTGAATAGAAACAATGATAAGATCAGAATACTCACTTGCCTAATAATTGTGCACGCAGTGTAGAATACAAAATCAGCCAAGCTGTTTGTACATTACACATGCAATCAGAATTTTATTTTACCTTTATTTAACTAGGCAAGTCAGTTAAGAACAAATTCTTATTTACAATGTTAACCTAGGAACAGTGGGTTAACTGCCTTGTTCAGGGGCAGAACGACAGACTTTTTTAACTTGTCAGCTCGGGGATTCGATCTTGCAACCTTTCGGCTACTAGTCCAACGCTCTAACCACTAGGTTACCCTGTCACCCCATATTGTAGTAAAAAGTATAGACTATAATCTACTGCATTACAAATGGAGAAAACCTTGTATACATTCTTCTTCTGTGAGTCTGTGGAGAGCTCATAGATGTCAGACAGGGCTTTGCACCGCCATAATAATAATAATAATAATAATAATAACAATAACATATCCAATAATATAATAATAATATAATAATATGCTAACCTTCTTGTCCTGTAGATCTGTGGAGAGCTCATAACTGTCGGACAGGGCTTTGCACCTCCATAATAATAATAATAATAATAATAACATATCCAATAATATAATAATAATATAATAATATGCTAACCTTCTTGTCCTGTAGATCTGTGGAGAGCTCATAACTGTCGGACAGGGCTTTGCACCTCCATAATAATAATAATAATAATAATAATAATAATAACATATCCAATAATATAATAATAATATAATAATATGCTAACCTTCTTGTCCTGTAGATCTGTGGAGAGCTCATAACTGTCGGACAGGGCTTTGCACCGCCATAATAATAATAATAATAATAATAATAATAACAATAACATATCCAATAATATAATAATAATATAATAATATGCTAACCTTCTTGTCCTGTAGATCTGTGGAGAGCTCATAGCTGTCGGACAGGGCTTTGCAGCGCTTGTTGTCCTCCTCCTCCTGCTTTCGGAGCGCCAGGCTGGCAGGCTGGTGCCGGGTCCTCTGGGTCCAGGCCAGTGAGGCAGGACTGGGGGGGGCCACCGGGGGGCCCTGGGGGTGGTGTTGGGAACGGGGGTCTGGTGGGCCGGGGCCACTGCTGTAGCGGTGATCAGAGCTGCTCAGGTAGGGCCCCTGGCTACAGGTGCTGTCGGAGAAACTGACTGTGTCACCACGTGGAGTCTCTTCCACACTGGGGGGAAGGGGGAGGGGGGTAGAGAGAGAGAGAGAGAAAAGAGGACAGTATATTTAACTACTGTGACCAGTGAAAGAGAGGGTAGGGAGGATATCAGAGGATAACCTCAAATCTCAAATAACCTCAAATATAGTGCTTGACCTGGGGTATCATTATAGTGCTTGACCTGGTATATCATTATAGACATGGGATATCATTATAGACCTGGGATATCATTATAGACCCAGGGTATCATTATAGACCTGGTATATCATTATAGACATGGGGTATCATTATAGACCTGGGGTATCATTATAGTCCTGGGGTATCATTATAGACCTGGGGTATCATTATAGACCTGGTATATCATTATAGACCTGGGATATCATTATAGACCTGGGGTATCATTATAGTCCTGGGGTATCATTATAGTCCTGGGGTATCATTATAGACCTGGGGTATCATTATAGACCTGGTATATCAATATAGACCTGGGATATCATTATAGACCTGGTATATCATTATAGTCCTGGGGTATCATTATAGACCTGGGGTATCATTATAGACCTGGTATATCATTATAGACCTGGGGTATCATTATAGTCCTGGGATATCATTATAGACCTGGGGTATCATTATAGACCCGAGATATCATTATAGACCTGGGGTATCATTATAGACCCAGGGTATCATTATAGACCTGGTATATCATTATAGACCTGGGGTATCATTATAGACCTGGGGTATCATTATAGACCTGGGGTATCATTATAGACCCAGGGTATCATTATAGACCTGGTATATCCTTATAGACCTGGGGTATCATTATAGACCTGGGGTATCATTATAGACCCAGGGTATCATTATAGACCCAGGGTATCATTATAGACCTGGTATATCATTATAGACCTGGGATATCATTATAGTCCTTGACCTGGGGTATCATTATAGACCTGGTATATCATTATAGACATGGGGTATCATTATAGTCCTTGACCTGGTATATCATTATAGACATGGGATATCATTATAGTCCTTGACCTGGGGTATCATTATAGACCTGGGGTATCATTATAGACATGGGGTATCATTATAGACCTGGGATATCATTATAGTCCTTGACCTGGGGTATCATTATAGACCTGGTATATCATTATAGACATGGGGTATCATTATAGTCCTTGACCTGGGATATCATTATAGACCTGGGGTATCATTATAGTCCTTGACCTGGGGTATCATTATAGTCCTTGACCTGGGGTATCATTATAGACCTGGGGTATCATTATAGACATGGGGTATCATTATAGTCCTTGACCTGGGGTATCATTATAGACCTGGTATATCATTATAGACATGGGGTATCATTATAGTCCTTGACCTGGGATATCATTATAGACCTGGGGTATCATTATAGTCCTTGACCTGGGGTATCATTATAGTCCTTGACCTGGGGTATCATTATAGACCTGGGGTATCATTATAGACATGGGGTATCATTATAGTCCTTGACCTGGGGTATCATTATAGACCTGGGGTATCATTATAGACATGGGGTATCATTATAGTCCTTGACCTGGGGTATCATTATAGACCTGGGATATCATTATAGACCCGAGATATCATTATAGACCTGGGGTATCATCAACATATGTGGCTTAAGAAACAACGTTCATGAAATCGCTAGTAACAGATAATATCCATATACTGACTATCTCTGAAACTCACTTAGATAATACCTTTGATGATACTGTGGTAGCAATACATGGCTATAACATCTACAGAAAAGACAGAAATACCAATGGTGGAGGTGTTGCTGTTTATATTCAGAACCACATTCCTGTAAAGATTAGAGAGGATCTCATGTTAAATACTGTTGAAGTAATATGGCTACAGGTTCATCTGCCTCACCTAAAGCCCCATTCTGGTGGGAAGCTGCTATAGACCACTAAGTGCTAACAGTCAGTATCAGGATAATATGTGTGAAATGATTGATAATGTATGTGATATCAACAGAGAGGTATATTTTCTGGGTGACCTAAATATTGACTGGATTCATCAAATTGCCCACTCAAGAAAAATATTCAAACAGTAACCTGGTTCAGGTTATCAGTCAACCTACCATGGTATTTCTTTATTTAACTAGGCAAGACAGTTAAGAACAAATTCTTATTTTCAATGACAGCCTAGGAACAGTGGGTTAACTGCCTTGTTCAGGGGCAGAATGACAGATTTGTACCTTGTCAGCTCTGGGATTCGAACTTGCAACCTTTCGCTCTAACCACTATGCTACCCTGCCGCCCCATTTAGAAACTGCACAGGAATTAAATCATCAACATGTATTGATCACATCTTTACTAATAGAAATCTGCTTTAAAGCAGATGTAGTGATCACAATTTAGTAGCCATTTCTAGGAAAAGCAAAGTTCCAAAGAATGGGAATATAGTGTATAAGAAGTCATACAATACATGTTGTAGTGATTCCTACAGTATGTTGCAGACCCTGCCATTTAACACATTTATGAAATTGCTTATTCCAGTTATTAATAGTATGCACATATTGAGAAAATGACTGCAAAAACAGTTAAATGTGAGAGGGATTGACTTGTTGTAAGTACTGAGATGTTTGTTTAAACTACTGTCACACAGCTCAGACACCCATACATACCCCACAAGACATGCCACCAGAGGTCTGTTTAAACTACTGGCACACAGCTCAGACACCCATACATACCCCACAAGACATTCCACCAGAGGTCTGTTTAAACTACTGGCACACAGCTCAGACACCCATGCATACCCCACAAGACATGCCACCAGAGGTCTGTTTAAAATACTAGCACACAGCTCAGACACCCATACATACCCCACAAGACATTCCACCAGAGGTCTGTTTAAAATACTAGCACACAGCTCAGACACCCATACATACCCCACAAGACATTCCACCAGAGGTCTGTTTAAACTACTGGCACACAGCTCAGACACCCATACATACCCCACAAGACATGCCACCAGAGGTCTGTTTAAACTACTGGCACACAGCTCAGACACCCATACATACCCCACAAGACATTCCACCAGAGGTCTGTTTAAACTACTGGCGCACAGCTCAGACACCCATGCATACCCCACAAGACATTCCACCAGAGGTCTGTTTAAACTACTGGCACACAGCTCAGACACCCATACATACCCCACAAGACATTCCACCAGAGGTCTGTTTAAAATACTAGCACACAGCTCAGACACCCATGCATACCCCACAAGACATTCCACCAGAGGTCTGTTTAAACTACTAGCACACAGCTCAGACACCCATACATACCCCACAAGACATTCCACCAGAGGTCTCTTCACAATCCCCAAGTCCAGAACAGACTATGGAAGGCGCACAGTACTACATAGAGCCATGACTACATGGAACTCTATTCCACATCAAGTAACGGATGCAAGCAGCAACATTTGATTTAAAAAACAGATAAAAATACAGCTTATGGAACAGAGTGGACTGTGAAGAGACACACAGGCACACACCACACGCATACTCACACATAGTGGTGATGTAGTGGCTGTGTAGTGGTGATATAGTGGCTGTTTAGTGGTGATGTAGTGGTGATGTAGTGGCGATGTAGTGGCTGTGTAGTGGTGGTGTAGTGACTGTGTAGTGGTGATGTAGTGGCTGTTTAGTGGCTGTTTAGTGCCTGTTTAGTGTTGATATAGTGGCTGTTTAGTGTTGATATAGTGGCTGTTTAGTGGTGATGTAGTGGTGATGTAGTGGTGATGTAGTGGCTGTGTAGTGGTGATGTAGTGGCTGTTTAGTGGTGATATAGTGGCTGTTTAGTGGTGATGTAGTGGTGATGTAGTGGTGATGTAGTGGCTGTGTAGTGGTGATGTAGTGGCTGTTTAGTGGTGATGTAGTGGCTGTTTAGTGGCCGTTTAGTGTTGATATAGTGGCTGTTTAGTGGTGATGTAGTGGCTGTTTAGTGGTGATATAGTGGGGATGTTGTGGTGATGAAGTGGTGGTGTAGTGGCTGTGTAGTGGTGATGTAGTGGTGGTGTAGTGGTAGTGTAGTGGTGATATAGTTGTGATGTATTGGTGATGTAGTGGATGTGTAGTGGTGATTTAGTGGTGATGTATTGGTGGTGTAGTGGTAGTGTAGTGGTGATATAGTAGTGATGTAGTGGCTGTTTAGTGGTGAGGTAGTGGTAATGTAGTGGCTGTTTAGTGGCTGTGTAGTGGTGATGTAGTGGTGATGTAGTGTTGATGTAGTGGCTCTGTAGTGGTGATGTTGTGGCTCTGTAGTGGTGATGTAGTGGCTGTGTAGTGGCTGTATAGTGCTGATGTAGTGGCTGTGTAGTGGTGATGTAGTGGCTCTGTAGTGGCTCTGTAGTGTTGATGTTGTGGCTCTGTAGTGGTGAAGTTGTGGCTCTGTAGTGGTGATGTAGTGGCTGTGTAGTGGTGATGTTGTGGCTGTATAGTGGTGATGTAGTGGCTGTATAGTGGTGATGTAGTGGCTGTGTAGTGGTGATGTAGTGGCTCTGTAGTGTTGATGTAGTGGCTCTGTAGTGTTGATGTTGTGGCTCTGTAGTGGTGATGTAGTGGTGATGTAGTGGCTGTATAGTGGTGATGTAGTGGCTGTGTAGTGGTGATGTAGTGGCTCTGTAGTGTTGATGTAGTGGCTCTGTAGTGTTGATGTTGTGGCTCTGTAGTGGCTCTGTAGTGGTGATGTAGTGGCTGTGTAGTGGTGATGTAGTGGTGATGTAGTGGTGATGTAGTGGCTGTGTAGTGGCTGTGTAGTGGCTGTGTAGTGGCTGTGTAGTGGCTGTGTAGTGGTGATGTAGTGGTGATGTAGTGGTGATGTAGTGGCTGTGTAGTGGCTGTGTAGTGGTGATGTAGTGGCTGTGTAGTGGCTGTGTAGTGGTGATGTAGTGGCTGGAATTTCAAAGATGATGCTACAAAAAAAATACAAAACTCCGGTTTTCTTTGACCAAATCTAATGTGCTGTATTCTCCTACGTTTCCTTTCAGATGGGATCAATAATATGAATATCCTGCTTCAGGGCCTGAGCTACAGGCAGTTTGGGTATGTCATTTTAGGCTGAAAATGTAAAAAAAAAGGGTTAATAAACCCCAGGAAGAGTAACTGCTGCCTTGACAGGAACTAATGGGGATCCATAATAAACCCCAGGAAGAGTAGCTGCTGCCTTGACAGGAACTAATGGGGACCCATAATAAACCTCAGGAAGAGTAGCTGCTGCCTTGACAGGAACCAATGGGGATCCATAATAAACCCCAGGAAGAGTAGCTGCTGCCTTGACAGGAACTAATGAAGATCCATAATAAACCCCAGGAAGAGTAGCTGCTGCCTTGACAGGAACTAATGGGGATCCATAATAAACCCCAGGAAGAGTAGCTGCTGCCTTGGCAGGAACTAATGGGGATCCATAATAAACATTCATACAAATAGTCACATGTTGTTGGTGAGTCACTACTGGAGAGAGAGAGAGAGAGAGAGAGAGAGAGAGAGAGAGAGAGAGAGAGAGAGAGAGAGAGAGAGAGAGAGAGAGAGAGAGGCACTAAGCAGGAGGGGGGAGAGAGAGAGTGAGAGTACTGTACTGTCTCCTCTGACAGTACAGTACTCCCTGCTGTCAACTCCTTTATTCGTTTCTCCTTCTTTCTGAAGCCCTGTACATTACAGCTTTACAGAGGAGAGGCCATGAAGAGCGTACCCTGGTACACAGCGGGCGGGGAAGGCAGAGGAGAGGCCATGAAGAGCGTACCCTGGTACACAGCGGGCGGGGAAGGCAGAGGAGAGGAGGGATGAGGAGAGGAGAGGCCATGAAGGTCATACCCTGGTACACAGCAGGCGAGGAAGGGAGAGGAGTGAGGGGGAGAGGAGAGGCCATGAAGGGCATAAGCTGGTTCACAGCAGAAGAGGAGATAACAGAAACAGCTGCCGGCGAGAGGTTTTGGTCAGAATAGAATTGTGCTGTTTTAGCCTAATGTACTGAAGAGCATCTCCAAATGTCTGCTAATGTTTTCACATTACAGAGGAGAGGAGAGGAGAGGAGAAGACTGTCCTCTGTTAGCCTAATGTACTGTTTTCACGTTCCAAAGGAAAGGCCATGAAGGGCAAAGGCAAAACATGAATCACTCAAGAACAGCAGTAGTCCACCATGCTATCTCTGACCTATCAGCATGCACCATGGACACCACCCTGACCAATCAGCACGCATCATGGACAAATAGTAATGGCTAGGGGGAATAATCAGGTGTCTTGAAAAAAAGCTTAATCACTGTCTGTCTGTCTGTCTGCCTGCCTGTCTCTGTCTGTCTAGTTGACCTGTACACAGCCTTGTCAGAGGAGCTGTCTGTCTGTCTGTCTGTCTGTCTAGTTGACCTGTACACAGCCTTCAGTCAGAGGAGCTGTTTGTCTATATATCTGTGTGTCTACAAGGACACAAGGTCAGTGTGTGATCTGCTGTAGTTACTTAATAATTCAGAGTGATTAATTGAGTAGACGTGTGGTCTGGTTGGTTAATTAAAAGTGCAGCTCATCAGGCTTACTGGGCAGCAGGCTTCCTCTGTCTCTCTGTCAACACCATCTGGAAACAGCTGCATGTTTTAACCCATCGCAGGCTGCTAACGCAGAAGGTCGTGGCTGTTAGCTACATTCGCCATTACAAGGACAGTATAACAATTTAATATTACCTCCGCTGCTTCTCTGTCAACACTATCCGGAAACAACTGCATGCTTTAACCCATTGTTTCCTAACCCAATCCTCCTATCCACACAGACTTATTGGACAGCAGGCCTCCTCCTCTTGCAACACCAGTTGGTTTGGTCTGGAAACAGCTGGTTAAATCCAGACTGATAGTGATCCATGAGATTTCATCAGAGCTCCTGGTGGTATCTGTATATGATTGGACAGCAGGCCTTCTCCGTCGACCAGGTGGTCGGTACCAAAATTAGTTTAGTTCTGAGCAGAAGCTTTATTGTTTCTGTTCCGTTCCACTTTTCTGACCAGCTAAATAAAGTTCTGAACTGATTTGAACCCCGCCCCCCCCCCCCCAAAAAAAAAGTAACAGTCCATTTATGTTCCTTTTTTAAAACCTTTGAAATGTTTTAGCTTGAAGCACTGGGCAACTTGTTACTACATGCATTATCTGAATTAGGTCCATAGAATTATACCTACAGTTCCTTAAGGTATTCAGATACTTTAACTTTTTCCACATTTCGTTACGTTACGGGATCTTGAAGAAGGAAGGCTATCACTCCATTTTGCAACACCATGCCATACCCTGTGGACGGCGCTTAATTGGAGCCAACAAGACAATGACCCAAAGCAAAGCTACAAAATATGCAATAACTATTTAGGGAAGAAGCAGTCAGCTGGTATTCTGTCTGTAATGGAGTGGTCAGCACAGTCACTGGATCTCAACCCTATTGATCTGTTGTGGGAGCAGCTTGACCGTATGGTACGTAAGAAGTGTCCATCAAGCCAATCCAACTTGTGGCAGGTGCTTCAGGAAGCATGGGGGGAAATCTCTTCAGATTACCTGAACAAATTGACAACTAGAATGCCAAAGCTCTGCAAGGCTGTAATTGCTGCAAATGGAGGATTCTTTTAATGAAAGAAAAGTTTGAAGGACACAATTATTATTTCAAATAAAAAATCTTTATTTATAACCTTGTCAACATCTTGACTATATTTCCTATTCATTTCGCAACTGATTTCTCATTTCAAGGAAAACAAGGACATTTCTAAGTGACCTCAAACTTTTGAACGGTAGCGTATATATATATATATATATAATTTTTTGGTTTGTTACATTTTTGGTTGTTGTTTCTCTGTAAGACTACCAGCCACCTAGCAATTTCATGAAGATGGCTTTATCTTGTCAAGATAGGTTCCCAATCTCCCAACCTCATAATTATCTACCATGAAGCCATTTCAGGCTATCGATCAAGTTAGAGTTGCTATCTTAGCTAGCATGCCTTTAGAAAAGCAAGAAATTACTAAATGTACTGAATAAGACTCCTTTTCAATCTTTTACCCATATTTTTTTGGGTCAGAGAAGCATATGTCATTTCTTTCATAAAAAGAACCATCAGGTATGTTTAGATATGCAGAAAAATAAACATATATTTTTGAAATATAATTAAGCATAATGATTAAGGCTTTAGATTGCAGAAAAAAAGCTGTTTCAGGTGTTTGAAACAGGCAACATTTTCGCACATACAGATGAGTATAGCACCTGCTCCGGACTACCCCCCCCCCCCCTAGCCATCCATGTACTTTATGCCCCATCACATTTTTGTGGTGCCCCTGGTGTGATTTTACAGCTGCACCATTGAGAGAATCCTGACTTGTTAAATCACCGTCTGGTATGGCAATTGCACCGCCCACGACTGAAAGGCCCTACAGAGGGTGGTGCGGATAACCCAGCGCATCACTGGGGGTGAGCTCACAGCCATCCGGGACATACATACCAGGCGGTGTCTGGGAAAGGCCTAAAAAAAATTGACAAAGACTCCAGCCACCCGAGACGTGGACTGTTCTCGATGCTCCCGCCTGGCAGGCGGTACCGGTGCATCAAGGCTCAGACCAAAAGACTCCTAAACAGCTTATATCAATCAATCAAACGTATTTATAAAGCCCTTTTTACATCAGCAGATGTCACAAAGTGCTATACAGAAACCTAGCCTAAAACCCCAAACACCAAGCAATGCAGATGTAGAAGCACGGTGGCTAGGAAAAACTCCCTAGGAAGGCAGGAACTAGGAAGAAAACTAGAGAGGAACCAGGCTCTAAGGGATGGCCTGTCCTCTTCTGGTTGTGCCGGGTGGAGATTATAAGAGTACAAGGCCATTTAAGGCCAGATCGTTCTTCAAGATGTTCAAACCTTCATAGATTTTATTTGATTTTATTTCACCTTTATTTAACCAGGTAGGCTAGTTGAGAACAAGTTCTCATTTGCAACTGCGACCTGGCCAAGATAAAGCTGACCAGCAGGGTCAAATAATAATAATCACAGTGGTTGTAGAGTGTGCAACAGGTCAGTACCACAGGATTAAAATGGCTTTTCATAGCAGAGCATTCAGAGGTCGAGACAGCAGGTGCGGTAGAGAGAGAGAGAGAGAGAGAGAGAGAGAGAGAGAGAGAGAGAGAGAGAGAGAGAGAGAGAGAGAGAGAGAGAGAGACAGAGACAGAGACAGAGAGAGAGAGAAAGAGAGAGAGAAAGAGAGAGAGAGAGAGAGAGTCGAAAACAGCAGGTCCTGGACAAGGTAGCACGTCCGGCGAACAGGTCAGGGTTAAGACTGTTAAATGAAAATAGATAACATCTATTGCTCTTCTTCTCCCTCAGACTATATCAGAGAATCTAATGGAATAAACTCATATTTAGTCCAAAATATCCATAAAATAAATACATAGAGTACCTCCAAAGTTATCAATATAATCCACAAGTTCCTAATGATATATCACATCGGGGGTCACCATTCACTGTAGTGTAGTAATATTTGAAATGTGTGATATTACATATACATAAGATTATATATATTATATTATATAAGATCAATAACAAGAAGAACATAGCTGAGTTACAATAATAAGCAATGGAGAAATGTCTCAGAATGGGATTCTAAATACAAGTGTATTTAACGACGTTGTAAAATGTATGGATTCACATACAAGGCATAAGGCTGAAGTTACAATGCATTAACAAGCATTACAAGCATGGAGAGAGCAGAGAGAGAGAGAGAGAGAGAGAGAGAGAGAGAGAGAGAGAGAGAGAGACAGAGAGAGAGAGAGAGAGAGAGAGAGACTGAGAGACAGAGAAAGAAACAAACAAACAAACAAACAAACAAACAAACAAACAAAGGGTATAAGTATCTCACCAGTGTCGATCAGGAACATAAGAGAAAGAACAATGAATCTAAAACCCTTTTATAGGCATCTGAGTTGATTGGATTTGTTCACCAATATTATTACTGTAAAGTGAACGTCCAATCAGATATCAGACCAAGAGGATATAATCACAACAGAGCTGCTTCTCAGAGGTTTGTAAGTGTAATATTTGCTGTACATTTTTATTGTTTATTTCACTTTTGCCTATTATCTATTTCACTTGCTTTGGCAACGTAAATATTTTTTTACGGATTAAAGTATTTTGTTTTTTGTCTTCAGATGGATGGATTAAATAGTATGACTTTACTCGTAAAGACAATGTGCAGAACACATTACAGACACTATGAGCATATGTAAAGCATTCTAGGTGTTGTTCTTGACCCCCGTTTCACACTGGCTATTTTGGCACAGAGTTTTGGGGGTTAGCACGGTTAGCACCGAAAAGTTGGTGCTAACCCTGCTCCGGTTGGGCTAAGGTTGGTGCTAACCCTGCTCCAGATGGGCTAAGGTTGGTGCTAACCCTGCTCCGGATGGGCTAAGGTTGGTGCTAACCCTGCTCCGGATGGGCTAAGGTTGGTGCTAACCCTGCTCCAATTGGGCTAAGGTTGGTGCTAACCCTGCTCCGGATGGGCTAAGGTTGGTGCTAACCCTGCTCCGGATGGGCTAAGGTTGGTGCTAACCCTGCTCCAGATGGGCTAAGGTTGGTGCTAACCCTGCTCCAGATGGGCTAAGGTTGGTGCTAACCCTGCTCCGGATGGGCTAAGGTTGGTGCTAACCCTGCTCCAGATGGGCTAAGGTTGGTGCTAACCCTGCTCCGATTGGGCTAAGGTTGGTGCTAACCCTGCTCCGGATGGGCTAAGGTTGGTGCTAACCCTGCTCCGATTGGGCTAAGGTTGGTGCTAACCCTGCTCCGGATGGGCTAAGGTTAGTGCTATCCCTGCTCCGATTGGGCTAAGGTTGGTGCTAACCCTGCTCCAGATGGGCTAAGGTTGGTGCTAACCCTGCTCCGGATGGGCTAAGGTTAGTGCTATCCCTGCTCCGATTGGGCTAAGGTTGGTGCTAACCCTGCTCCAGATGGGCTAAGGTTGGTGCTAACCCTGCTCCGATTGGGCTAAGGTTGGTGCTATCCCACTTCAGAATGTGCAAGCGTGAACACTCGCTTAGCCCCGGGCTAAAATCTCCCTTAGCCTGGGGTTAAGGAGGCCCGCCTGACCACTGCCTGACCTGACCCTGAGCCTGCCTGCCGTACTGTACCTTGGCCTCTGCTCTGGATTACTGACCTCTGCCTGACCCTGACCCTGAGCCTGCCTGCCGTATTGTACCTTGGCCTCTGCTCTGGATAATCGACCCTTGCCTGCCTTGACCTGTCATTTTTCTGCCCCTTTGGTTACAATAAAACATTGTTACTTCACACAGTCTGCACTTGGGTCTTACCTTATCCTGATAGTTCCTGTTTCATTCATATCAAATTATATCTGTTTATTCCTCTGAGACAGAGAGAGGTGGTTCCTGTTTTCATTCATATCTAAACATAATAACGCCCGAGTCCCTTCTCTTCTACAGTAGGTCCCCTGGGTATCTCTATCACACACCACACACACACACACACGCACGCGCACACACACACACACACACACACACACACACACACACACACACACCGCACGCGCACCGCACCGCACCGCACGCACGCGCACGCACACACACACACACACACACACACACACACACACACACACACAGTATCTATGTCACAGCCTGCTATAGAGAAGAGAGAGCGAATACTAGTGACAACTATCCAGCCTTCATTTGACTGCAAGGCAGGACTTGACAGAGGAGGAGCTAACGAACGAGAGGACACTCAAAGCCTCATCACAGCCAGTCGGAACGACAACACAACAATGACACATGACATGTTCTGTACAATATAGCAAGATAACAGTGTTACAGGCTTATAGGCCAGGCTTGAACTGTGTAAAGTAGTGGTTCTGAGTTATTACTACGCCATTATTTTAATGGTATGCCTTTCCAAAATTTTTACAAAATACTGGACTGGTAATTTTTTGGGGCAATACCTCTATAAGACTAAAATAGAGAAAAAGAAAGAGAGCGAGAGAGAAAGCTCAGCCCAGTGGTGCCAGAACCAACCCAGCTCAGCCCAGTGGTGCCAGAACCAACCCAGCTCAGCCCAGCGGTGCCAGAACCAACCCAGCTCAGCCCAGTGGTGCCAGAACCAACCCAGCAAAGCCAAGCGGTGCCAGAACCAACCCAGCAAAGCCAAGCGGTGCCAGAACCAACCCAGCTCAGCCCAGCGGTGCCAGAACCAACCCAGCAAAGCCAAGCGGTGCCAGAACCAACCCAGCTCAGCCCAGCTCAGCCCAGCGGTGCCAGAACCAACCCTGCTCAGCCCAGCGGTGCCTGAACCAACCCAGCAAAGCCCAGCGGTGCCAGAACCAACCCAGCTCAGCCCAGCGGTGCTAGAACCAACACAGCAAAGCCCAGCGGTGCCAGAACCAACCCAGCTCAGCCCTGCTCAGCCCAGTGGTGCCAGAATTATGATTATGATTATAAGCATTGGGTTGAAAAACCCAATAGAATATCTACATATAGAATTCTGCAGAATAATCCTAAATATCCAAAAGAAAGTACCAAATAATGGATGCAGAGTGGAACTTGGAAGATTCTATTTAATTGTAAATAAAAAGAAAAAGGACAGTAAAATGTTAACACCATTTGAAATTAAGCCCCAAAACATCCTTACAAGTCAAAGCACTAGAAACCCAAGAGCTGAACCTTGAAAATAGTTCCCTATGTCAGCTGTTAGAAACACTAAACAACCCTATTGTCCAAACACACAGGGTGTTAAATCAATCGAACTGTTACAGAAGTTAAAACCTATTTGACAAATTGGGAAAATGAAACAAAAAACACAGGATCAACTAAATTGCTATTTGGCCCTCTTAAGAAAACACAAACTGGCTAAATATCTCTATTCTGTCAGAGATACAAAACAGAGACACATCCTAACCAAATACAGGCTCGGTGACCTCCACTACAGAAAAATGTACACACAAAAAGACTTCCCAAAGACGATCGTCTATGTGTTCACCGCATAAAAGGGGAGGTAGAGACAGAGATGTACTGCCTCCTTCACTGTGAGAAATACTCCCAAATAAGATCATATTTAAAGAAAAAAAATCTCAATCAATTCCCAACTTCTGTTAATTTAATAATGAGGTAAAAGCTGGGAAATTACAGCCAGGAATGTTCAGTGGCTTGCGAACGTATTCACCCCTCTTGGCATTTTTCCTATTTTGTTGCCTTGCAACCTGGAATTAAAATTGATTTTTTTGGGGGGTTTGTATCATTTTAGTTACACAACATACCTACCACTTTGAAGACGCAAAATATTTTTTATTGTGAAACAAACAAGAAATAAGACAAAAAAAAACGGAAAACTTGAGCATGCATAACTATTCACCCCCCCAAAGTCAATACTTTGTAGAGCCACCTTTTGAAGCAATTACAGCTGCAAGTCTCTTGGGGTATGTCTCTATAAGCTTGGTACATCTAGCCACTGAGATTTTAGCCAATTCTTCAAGGCAAAACTGCTCCAGCTCCTTCAAGTTGGATGGGTTCCGCTGGTGTACAGCAATCTTTAAGTCATACCACAGATTCTCAATTGGATTGAGGTCTGGGCTTTGACTAGGCCGTTCCAAGACATTTAATGTTTCCCCTTAAACCACTCAAGTGTTGCTTTAGCAGTATGCTTAGGGTTATTGCCCTGCTGGAAAGTGAACCTTCGTCCCAGTCTCAAATCTGCGGAAGACTGAAACATGTTTTCCTCAAGGATTTCCCTGTATTTAGCGCCATCCATCATTCCTTCAATTCTGACCAGTTTCCCAGTCCGTGCCGATGAAAAACATTCCCACAGCGTGATGCTGCCACCACCATGCTTCACTGTGTGGATGGTATTCTCGGGGTGATGAGCGGTGTTGGGTTTCAGCAAGATATAGCGTTTTCCTTGATGGCCAAAAAGCTCAATTTTAGTCTCATCTGACCAGAGTACCTTCTTCCATATGTTTGGAGAGTCTCCCACACAACTTTTGGCGAACACCAAACGTGTTTGCTTACTTTTTCTGGCCACTCTTCCGTAAAGCCCAGCTCTGTGGAGTGTACGGCTTAAAGTGGTCCTATGAACAGATACTCCAATCTCTGCTGTGGAGCTTTGCAGCTCCTTCAGGGTTATCTTTGGTCTCTTTGTTACCTCTCTGATTAATGCCCTCCTTGCCTGGTCCGTGAGTTTTGTTTGGCGGCCCTCTCTTGGCAGGTTTGTTGTGGTGCCATATTCTTTCAATTTTTTAATAATGGATTTAATGGAGCTCCATGGGATGTTCAAAGTTTCGGATATTTTTTTATATCCCAATCTGATCTGTACTTCTCCACAACTTTGTCCCTGACCTGTTTGGAGAGCTCCTTGATCTTCATGGTGCCGCTTGCTTGGTGGTGTTGCAGACTCTGGGGCCTTTCAGAACTTGTGTATATATACTGAGATCATGTGACAGATCATGTGACACTTAGATTGCACACAGGTGGACTTTATTTAACCAATTGTGTGACTTCTGAAGGCAATTGGTTGCACCAGATCCTATTTAAGTGCTTCATAGCAAAGGGAGTGAAAACATATGCACACATCACTTTTCATTTTTTTTTTTTTTAGAATTAGTAATTTTTTTCATTTCACTTCACCAATTAGCACTATTTTGTGTATGTCCATTACATGAAATCCAAATAAAAATCCATTTAAATTACAGATTGTAACGCAAGAAAATAGGAAAAACGCCAAAGGGGATGAATACTTTTTGCAAGGCACTGTATATGACTGCCATAGCCTGAGGGACATCCCGTGACCATTCATTCCCTGAAGTATTTACGTTGCATATAATGTGACCGTCATCCTTATGTAAATATTTACATTTTTATAATCTTATTTTAAATTTAATTAAATGTATCGACCGAAGTAGCGTTGTACCTGTATTTATATGTACTATTATTATTACTACTGAAATGAACTGTATTTCATTATCCTCATTGCATTTCACTGGATTTACTGAAATACTGTACCACTATACTGCTTCGGCAATATCTACAAATTGTATTTCATGCCAAAAAAGCAATCTGAATTTGATTTCAAGAGAGTACGAAAGCGAGAGAGAGATAGAAACAGAGTGAGAGAGAGAGGAGAGAGAGAAACAGAGAGAAACAGAGAGAGAGAAAGAGAGAGAGGAGAGTGAAAGAAACAGAGAGAGAAAGAGAGAGTAAATAAATTCTACAACCACCTAATTGGAAGCGATTCCCAAACCTTCCATAACAAAGCCATCACCTACAGAGAGATGAACTTGGAGAAGACTTCCCTAAGCAAACTGGTCCTTGGGCTCTGCTCACAAACACAAACAGACCCCACAGAGCCTCAGGACAGTAACACAATTAGACCCAACCAAATAATGAGAAAACAAAAAGATAATTACTTGACATATTGGAAAGAATTAACAAAAAAACTGAGCAAACTAGGATGCTTGTCACGTCCTGACCAGTTTAGGTATTATTTGTATTGTAGTTTGGTCAGGACGTGGCAGAGGGTATTTGTTTTGGTTGGTTCGGGGTGGTTGGTTGTGTTTAGGGTGTGTGATTTGTTAGTTCTGGGTGTTGGGTATGTTCTAGGTTGTAGTTTCTACGTTCTGTCTAGTTTAGTTTTTCTATGTTTAGGTTTGGGTGTGGACTCTCAATTGGAGGCAGGTGTTTCTATTTTCCTCTGATTGAGAGTCCTATATATAGGTATGTGTTTGCGGTTAGTTGTATTTCGCACTGCTAGTTGTCGTAGCCTGTGAAACTGTCGTTCTCTTTGTTTATTGTTTTTTCCGTGTTCACATTTATTTAATAAATAATAATGATGAACATGCAACCCGCTGCGCCTTGGTCCTCTCTTCACGAAGACAGCCGTTACAGAACTACCCACCAAAAATGGACCAAGCAGCGGAGGAGGGAACAACAGGTGGAATATCGTGAGTCATGGACTTGGGAGGAGATTCTGGCCGGAGAGGGCCCATGGAGGAAGTCTGGGGAGGACCGAAATCGCTACTGGGGAACACGGCTGGCGAGGAAGCCGGAGAGGCAACCCCAATTATTTTTTTGGGGGGGAGCACACGGGTAGGTTGGCTGGGCGAGGATTAAGTCCCAAGCCAAATCCCCGTGTTTTTTCCAAACAACCATTGACTGGACAGGTCCCGTGCTTTGGGGTGATGGGTGCTGTGACGAGGCCGGGTATTTTCAGGCCGGTATGCGCAGTACCATCACCCCACATGTGCCAGGGGAAAGTGGGCATCCAGCCAGTAGGGGTGATGCCAGTCCTGCGCTCGAGACTGCCAGTGCGCCTCTACGGTCCAGTGTTTCCCGCTACACGCACTAGCCTTGAGGTGCGTGTCTCCAGGCTGGCACGTCCAGTACCAACACCACGCATCAGGCTTCCAGTGCGTCAGCCCACTCCAACTCGGCCGGTTCCTGCTCCCCGCATTAGCCCTGAGGTGCGTGTCTCCAGGCTGGCACGTCCAGTACCAGCCCCACGCATCAGGCTTCCCGTGCGTCAGACCAGGCCCGAGTGTCCGGCAAAGGTGCCTCGTCCAGAGTGTCCGGCAACGGTTCCTCGTCCAGAGTGTCCGGCACCAGGTGAGACGGCTCACTGTCCGGAACCAGGTGAGACGGCCCACTGTCCGGAACCGAGTGAGTCTGCCCGCGACCCGGAACCGAGTGAGTCTGCCTGTGGTCCGGATCAGAATGAAGTTTATTATAACTTTGAACTATGTGAGTCTGCCTACAGCTCGGAACCAAATAAGTCTGCCTACGGCCCGGAACCGAGTGAATCTGCCTACGGTTCGGAGTCAAGAAAGCCTGCCTACAGTCTGGAGGACAGTAGGCCAGAACCTGAGCCACCTCCAGTATAGGTGGGTTGGGGAGGGGGGGTGTAGCACAGGTGCCGTCGTTGACGGCAGCCACCCTCCCTTCCCTCCCTTTAGTTAGGGGTTTATTTTTTTGTTGAGGTGCATCCGGGGTCTGCACCTTTAGGGGGGGTACTGTCACGTCCTGACCAGTTTAGGTATTATTTGTATTGTAGTTTGGTCAGGACGTGGCAGAGGGTATTTGTTTTCATTCGTTCGGCGTTGTTGGTTGTGTTTAGGGTGTGTGTTTTGTTAGTTCTGGGTGTTGGGTATGTTCTAGGTTGTAGTTTCTACGTTCTGTCTAGTTTAGTTTTTCTATGTTTAGGTTTGGGTGTGGACTCTCAATTGGAGGCAGGTGTTTCTATTTTCCTCTGATTGAGAGTCCTATATATAGGTATGTGTTTGGGGTTGTTAATTGTGGGTAGTTGTATTTCGCACTGCTAGTTGTCGTAGCCTGTGAAACTGTCGTCTGTCGTTCTCTTTGTTTATTGTTTTTTCCGTGTTCACATTTACTTAATAAATAATAATGATGAACATGCAATCCGCTGCGCCTTGGTCCTCTCTACACAACGACAACCGTGACAATGCTATTTGGCTCTAAACAGAGAGTACACAAACCTGACCACTGTGACTAACCCAAACTAAAGGAAACCTTTGGATATGTACAGACTCAGTGAGCATAGCCTTGCTATTGAGAAAGGCCACTTTAGGCAGACCTGGCTCTCAAGAGAAGACAATCTATGTGGACACTGCCCACAAAATAAGTTGGAAACTGAGCTGCTCTTCCTAACCTCTTGCCAAATGTATGACCATATTAGAGACACATATTTCCCTCAGATTACACAGATCCACAAAGAATTTGAAAACAAACCCGATTTTGATAAACTCCCATATCTATTCGGTGAAATACCACAGTGTGCCATCACAGCAGCAAGATTTGTGACCTGTTGCCACAAGAAGATCCAGGCTGTATCACATCCGGCCGTGATTGGGAGTCCCATAGGGCGGCGCACAATTGGCCCAGCGTCGTCCCGGTTTGGCCACTCTAGGGCGTCATTGTAAATAAGAATTTGTTCTTAACTGACTTGCCTAGTTAAATAAAACATTTTAAAAGAAAAGGGCAACCAGTGAAGAACAAACACCATTGTAAATACCACCTATATTTATGTTTATTTATTTTCCCTTTTGTACTTAAACTATTTGCACATAATATGACATTTGAAAATGTCTTTATTATTTTGGAACTTTTGTGAGTGTAATATTTACTGTACATGTTCACTTGCTTTGGCAACGTAAACATATGTTTCCCATGCCAATAAACCCTTATATTAAATTGAAATGAGAGAGAGCGAGCGAGAGGATCATTGATTGGTGCAGCGGTTCTGGTTTGAATCCAGGTTGCGGGTGTGATTGGGCACCCCATAGGGCAGCGCACAATTGGCTCAGGTTTGGCCGGGGTAGGCCGTCATTGTAAATAAGAATTTGTTCTTAACTGACTTGCCTGGTTAAATAAAGGTTAAATAATGCCTCTCTCTGTTATATGGAATCATGTAGTAACCAAGAAAGTGTTAATCAAAATATATTTGAGATTCTTCCAAGTAGCCACACATTGCCTTGATGACAGTGAGATGCAGACTAGTTGAACGGATGATCTCCACATTTGTGGTTCCCACCGTGAAGCATGGAGGAGGAGGTGTGATGGTGCGGGGTGCTTCGCTGGGGACACTGTCAGTGATTTATTTAGAATTCAAAGCACACTTAACCAGCATGGCTACCACAGCATTCTGCAGTGATACGCCATCCCATCTGGTTTGCTTCTTAGTGGGACTATCATTTGTTTTTCAACATGACAATGACCCAACACACCTCCAGGCTTCGTAAGGGCTATTTGACCAGAAGAAAAGTGATGGAGTGCTGCATCAGATAACCTGGCCTCCACAATCACCCGACCTCAAACAAATTGAGATGGTTTGGGATGAGTTGGACTACAGAGTGAAGCAAAAGCAGCCAACAAGTGCTCAGCATATGACTGTTGGAAAATCAATCCAGGTGAAGCTGGTTGAGAGAATGCCAAGAGTGTGCAAAGCTGTCATAAAGGCAAAGGGTGGCTACTTTGAAGAATCTCAAGTATAAAATATATTTAGATTTGTTTAACAGTTTTTTGGTTACTACATGATTCCATATGTGTTATTTCATTGTTTTGATGTATTCACTATTATTCTACAATGTAGAAAATAGTAAAATAAGGTAAAACCCTGGAATGAGTAGGTGCGTCCAAACTTTTGGTCAGTGTAAATCTATAAACCAATTGTTGTGCAAGCGAGACATCACACCCCAGGGGAAGTACTCCAAAAACAGCAGTGAATGGGTTGGGACTAGTAGTTGTGTTAAACATATTTGAGAATGACAATAAAAAAAATGTGGGTCCCAGAAGCCACTCAAAGATTGACATGACCAAAACATGTGGCCCACAGTTGCTGGACTCTGCTGGCATCTCAAACACTTGGGGTCAACATCTAGATATATTTTTGGCAATCTGTCATTTCACTAATGGAGACGGTGCTAAACTTTGAACTGAATGAGCCTGTGCCTTATGCAAAATGATGAGGTGTGGATATGCTCAGTACTATGTTGCCATATGTCATCGGGTAGCTGGCCACCCATGTCTTGCTCCCATGCAGATGTTGTATTTGCCCAGGAAGGAAGATTAATGTTCTGTATTATGTCGTATAATCTGGAGATTGTGCCCTTCCGATACGGGTTAAGAGCTAAGCACCTCTCGACTGGACACTTAGTGGGCTCGAGTGGAAGGAAATGTTTTTTAGTAAAGCTGCAAGTTTGCAGGTACTTAAAAAAAAGTTGGTAATGGAAATATTATGGTCAACCCTCAGAGTATCGAATGAGACGAATAGGTTATCAACAAATAGGTCACAAAAAAACACCACACCACCACACCAGAACTGGAATGCCGTGTCAATCTGCGATGTTGGGAAAAGATGCTTGGATGTTAATGGAGAGAAGCAGCTTGCTTGTTTAAGGCTAAAGTGATTTCGGAATTGGGACCAGATTTTAAGGTAGTTCTTGACAATGGGATTCAAAACATGGGTGCCAAGGTTCATGGCAAGGGGAGCACATGTCACGTCCTGACCAGTAGAGGGTGTAGTTGGGTCAGGACGTGGCAGCAGGGAGTGTGTGTGTTTTATTGTTTCATTGATTTTGGCCGTGTGACTTCCAATCAGGCACAGCTGTAGAGGGTTGTGGTTGATTGGGAGTCACACATAAGTTGCCTACGTTTCCTTTGTGTTTCGTGGGTAATTGTTCTTGTCATTGTGGTTGCACCTGACAGGACTGTGTTGGCTGTCAGTTTTGCTGTTTTGTAAATTGCATAGTGTTCGTTTAATTAAATATGACGAACCCTCACTCCGCCGCATTTTGGTCCACTTCTTCCTCAGACAGCCGTTACAGAATTACCCACCATACCAGGACCAAGCGGCGGAAGAGGAAGGAGCAGCAGGACTACAGCGTTATGGACAAATGGACTTGGGAACAAATCCTGGACGGAGAGGGACCATGGACTCAGGCTGGGGATTATCGCCTCCCGCAGTGGGAGATTGAAGCGGCGAGAGCGGAGAGGCGCTATTACGAGGAGAGAGAGCGCAACGAGCGCAAGAGGCAGCCCCAATAAAAAAATTTGGGGGGGCACACTGGACAGTCGGTGGAGCTGAGGTCGGAACCAGAGCCAGTCGGGATGACATTGGAGGTGAGCGAGGGATATGAGGCAGAGACTGTGACGGGGTTAATGGGGAAATTAGGAGAGAGAGAGATGAGAGAGCTGCTAGTGTGGTGCATAAAGTACGGCATTCGCCCTAATGAGCGTGTCGTGGGAATGATGTCACCTGAGGCAGCTCTCCATACTCGTCCTGAGGTGCGTGCTGGTTGTCTGGTAAAGACTGTTCCTGCGCCCAGAAACAGGCCTCCTGCATGTCTTCCCAGCCCTGCACGTCCTGTGCCTACGCCCAGAACCAGGCCTCCTGCATGTCTTCCCATCCTGGTCAAGCCCGTGCCTCCTCCACGGACCAGTACTCCAGTGGGTCTCCCTATCCTGGTCAAGCCCGTGTCTCCTCCACGGGCCAGTCTTCCAGTGGGTCTCCCTATCCTGGTCAAGCCCGTGTCTCCTCCACGGACCAGTCCTCCAGTGGGTCTCCCTATCCTGGTCAAGCCCATGTCTCCTCCACGGACCAGTCCTCCAGTGGGTCTCTCCACCCTGGTCTCTCCTGTGCCACCTCCTCAAACCAGGCCTCCAGCGGGTCTTCCCAGACTGGTGAGTCCAGGGCCTGCGCCCAGAGCCAGGCCTCCGTTATGTCTCCCCAGCCTGGTGAATCCTGAGCCGGGTCTGCCAGAGTGGCCCGACTGCCCGGGTCTGCCAGAGTGGCCCGACTGCCCGGGTCTGCCAGAGTGGCCCGACTGCCCGGGTCTGCCAGAGTGGCCCGACTGCCCGGGTCTGCCAGAGTGGCCCGACTGCCCGGGTCTGCCAGAGTGGCCCGACTGCCCGGGTCTGCCAGAGTGGCCCGCCTGCCCGGATCTGCCAGGGTGCCCTGCCTGCCCTCCGGCCCAGCCCGAGTGGCCCTCCTGTCCTCCGGCCCAGCCCGAGTGGCCCTCCTGTCCTCCGGCCCAGCCCGAGTGGCCCTCCTGTCCTAAGGCCCAGCCCGAGTGGCCCTCCTGTCCTCCGGCCCAGCCTGAGGGGCCCTCCTGTCCTCCGGCCCAGCCCGAGGGGTCCGTCTGCCAGGGTCAGCCCGAGTAGCCCGTCTGCCCGGCGCAGCTATCGGCGCCATCAAAGTGGGCGACGCCGAAGGTGGAGCGAGGTCCACGTCCTGCACCTAAGCCACCTCCAGGATAGGTGGGTTGGGGAGGGAGGGTGTAGCACAGTGCCATCGGTGACGGCAGCCACCCTCCCTTCCCTCCCTTATTGTTTAGGTGTTATTTTTTGTTGGGGTATTGGGGATTTTCTTGTGTTTTCCTTTTTTAGGTGCATCCCGGGGTCTGCACCTTGAGGGGGGGGGTACTGTCACGTCCTGACCAGTAGAGGGTGTAGTTGGGTCAGGACGTGGCAGCAGGGAGTGTGTGTGTTTTATTGTTTCATTGATTTTGGCCGTGTGATTTCCAATCAGGCACAGCTGTAGAGGGTTGTGGTTGATTGGGAGTCACACATAAGTTGCCTACGTTTCCTTTGTGTTTCGTGGGTAATTGTTCTTGTCATTGTGGTTGCACCTGACAGGACTGTGTTGGCTGTCAGTTTTGTTGTTTTGTAAATTGCATAGTGTTCGTTTAATTAAATATGACGAACCCTCACTCCGCCGCATTTTGGTCCACTTCTTCCTCAGACAGCCGTTACAGCACAGGAACGAGACACGAGAAGTTAGAAGGCTTGACTGCAGCTCCATGATAGTCCAAGTTGGACCATCCTTGTTTTCAAATGTAGAAACCCAATAAAAAGATGTATATATATTTGCTGACCAGTAGCAGTGTAAACAACTGGAAAGGCCCAACCTGCCTGCAGGCTTAGGTCTCTCTAGATATACAGTACCAGTCAAAAGTCTGGACACACCTACTCATTCAAGGGTTTTTCTTTATTTTTACTATTTCCTACATTGTATAAAAATTGTGAAGACATCAAAACTATGAAATAGCACATGTGTAATCGTGTAGTAACCAAAAATTTGTTAAAGAAATCAAAATATATTTAAAATCAAATAAACTTTATTTGCCACACGTGTCAAATACCGTGAAATACTAACTTTTAACCAACAATGGAGTTCAAGAAAGAGTTAAGAAAGTATTTACCAAAAAAACTAAAGTAAAACATAATAAAAAGTAACAGAGTAAAAAAACAATAACGATGCTATATACTATGGGTAGCGGTACAGAGTCAGAGTGCGGGAGCACCGGTTAGTTGAGTTATTTTGTACATGTAGGTAGGGGTAAAATTGCTATGCATAGATAATAAACAGAGAGTAGCAGCAGTGTAAAAACAAATGGAGGAGGGGGGTGTCAATGTAAATGGTCCCGGTTGCCATTTGATTAATTGTTCAGCAGTCTTATGGCTTGGGGGTAGAAGCTGTTATTAAGGAGCATTTTGGTCCTAGACTTGGTGCTTTGGTACAGTTTGCCGTGCGGTAGCAGAGAGAACAGTCTATGACTTGGGTGACTGGAGTCTTTGACAATTGTTAGTGCTTTCCTCTCTGACACTGCCTGGTATATAGGTCCTGGATGGCAGGAAGCTTGGCCCCAGTAATGTACTGGGCCGTACGCACTACCCTCTGTAGCGCGTTACGGTCAGATGCCGAGCAGTTGCCATACCAGGCGGTGATGCAACTGGTCAGGATGCTCTCGATGGTGCAGTTGTATAGCTTATTGAGCCGATGACTGAGGTGGTATACTCCTCAATGCCATTGGATGAATCCCGGAACATATTCCAGTCTGTGCTAGCAAAACAGTCCTGTAGCGTGGTTTTCTCCTTTCTCTCTGCTCAGACAGCCATGGCTCTGTCTCTAAGTCGTGTTGTGGCAGATAATGACAGAGCTAACACCAGTTTGCTGTCAGTCAGCTCTGTGGTTCCAACTGGCCACACCAGCTCATGTGTAGCTGAATGTAGCTTTAAGCAGATTACTTACTCGTTATTCTCTTCTTTGCTCCATCTTCTCCTTCCCTCTCTCCTGCTTGTCTTCTTACACCCTGCTTGTCTTCTTATTTGCCACATGTGACAAATACAATTTGATTTGATTTGAACTGCTGCATGCCAAGTAATAATTCCACACTCTGCTGGTACCGGCTCGAGAACCTGCCAAGTTCTAATTCCACATTCTACTTCTGCCTGCTCTAGAACCTGCCAAGCACTAATTCCACATTCTACTGCTGCCTGCTCTAGAACCTGCCAAGTTATAATTCCACTTTCTACTGCTGCCTGCTCTAGAACCTGCCAAGTCGTAACTCCATATTCTACTGCTGCCTACTCTAGAAGCTGCCAAGTTCTAATTCCATGTTCTACTGCTGCCTGCTCTAAAACCTGCCAAGTTCTAATACCACATTCTACTGATGCCTGCTCCAGAACATGCCAAGTTATGATCCCACAATCTACAATTGACTGCTTTGGAACCTGCCAAGTTCTAATTCCACATTCTACAGCTGCATGCAATAGAACCTGCCAAGTTCTAATTCCACATTCTACTGCTGCATGCTCTAGAACCTGCCAAGTTATAATTCCACATTCAACTTCTGTCCGCTCTAGAACCTGGCAAGTTCTAATACCACATTCTACTGCTGCCTGCTCTAGAACCTGCCAAGTTCTAATTCCACACTCTACTTCTGCCTGCTCTAGAACCTGCCAAGATCTAATACCACATTCTACTGCTGCCTGCTCCAGAACCTGCCAAGTTCTAATTCCACGTTCTACTGCTGCCTGCTCTAGAAGCTGCCAAGTTCTAATTCCATGTTCTACTGCTGTCTGCTCTAGAACCTGACAATGTCTAATTCCACACTCTATTTCTTTCCGCTCTAGAACCTGCCAAGTTCTAATTCCACATTCTGCTACTGTCTGCTCTAGAACCAGCCAAGTTATAATTCCATATTCTACTGCTGCCTGCTCTAAAACTTGCCAAGATATAATTCCATATTCTGCTACTGCCTGCTCTAGAACCTGCCAATTTATAATTCCAAGATCTACTGCTGCATGCTCTAGAACTTGCCAAGATATAATTCCACGTTCTACTGCTGCCTGCTCTAGAACCTGCCAAGTTATAAATCCACATTCTACTGCCTCCTGATCTAGAACTTGCCAAGATATAATTCCACGTTCTACTGCCTCCTGCTCTAGAACTTGCCAAGATTTAATTCCACATTCTACTGCTGCCTGCTCTAGAACCTGCCAAGTTCTAATTCCACATTCTACTGCCTCCTGCTATAGAACTTGCCAAGTTATGATTCCACATTCTACTATTGACTGCTTTGGAACCTGACAAGTTCTAATTCCACATTCTACAGCTGCATGCTCTAGAACCTGCCAAGTTCTAATTCCATATTCTACTGCTGCATGCTCTAGAACCTGCCAAGTTATAATTCCACATTCTACTTCTGCCCGCTCTAGAACCTGCCAAGTTCTAATACCACATTCTACTTCTGCCCGCTCTAGAACCTGCCAAGTTCCAATACCTCATTCTACTGCTGCCTGCTCTAGAACCTGCCAAGTTCTAATTCCACATTCTGCTACTGCCTGCTCTAGAACCTGCCTAGTTCTAGTTCCACATGTTACTGCTGCCTGCTCTAGAACCAGCCAAGTTCTAATTTCACGTTCTACTGCTGCCTGCTCTAGAACCTGCCAAGTTCTAATTCCACATTCTTCTGCCTCCTGCTCTAGAACTTGCCAAGATATAATTCCACGTTCTACTGCTGCCTGCTCTAAAACCTGCCAAGTTCTAATTCCACGTTCTGCAACATATGATTCACTAACACAACCATACAGGTATAAGGGCCCCCTATAAGGCCCTGTGAACTAAACAGACATGGGCTCAAATACTAACCAGCTAGCACATTTGGTTCATTGGAAGTTTTGGTAACGTATGTTTTTCGTTTCACATTGGTTGCGGGAACAAAACCATACATTTCCGGTTTTTGGTGAACATTTTTCCTTTTCTGAGAACATTTATTTTTAGTTGTAGAGAGATTCTGAGATCATTTTATTCTGGTTCCTTGAAAGTTTCCCTGTTAAATTTTATTAACGCTCTGAGAAAGGAAATTACAGGTTATTTGGAGATTTTTTAATAAGTTCCTGAAAACGTTCACTGAACATTTCAATACAACTTTAATTAACACTGCTAGCTTATTTTGAGGTAAAAAAAATTCACTCCAAGCACAGACAGGACATGTGAAAATGAATTTCCTTACCATTAGTCATGCAAACAAATTTCCTATAATCTTCCGTTCTCTATCCATGGGATCAGTCCACTGCGGCACCAGGATGGAGCTAGCATGACATGTTTTCTTACTCATACAAAGCTGTTTTAAAAAAAAAAATTGTCTATTCAAACAGATCCCATTTCAAAGGAAACAAAACACTCATTTTTGACCAGGTGTGGCCAAATAATGGGCACGACCAACACATCTGAATAGACTTAACAAGATACAGTATAGAGAGAGTTTTGTTGCTGCTGAGAACGGAATGTATGTTTTTTAAATAACAATTCTTAGAACGTCCTCTGAACATTACTAGATTTTAATGTGTTTTTTTATTTTTATGGATCGTTTTCTTAACGTTCTCGGGAACAATTTGATAACACGACTTTAAATATAACCATGGGGAAAACTACAGGAAACATTATGCTGAAGTAATGAAATTCCCAAAGGAGAACGTTGTCTCTTAACGTTCTCTGAACTATTTGAGATCATTACCAAATGTCAAAACAGTTGGAGAACGTTCCTAGAACATTACCAAAATTGAAATGAAATGTAACCATGTTTTGAACTCTTTAGGAAATGTTCTGTTAAAGTAATGAAATACAAAGAAAATAATGTCAACTTCTTTAAATGAGAGGAAAATGTTCCAAAAGCCAACTATCCTGCACCAGTCTCTGAACGTTGTGGTAAGATCGTATGCAAAATAGCCAAAGGATAACCACGCTCCGTCATGCTCTAAGAAACATATGGTTCTCAGATGTTTTTGTGCTATCTGGGTAGGCTATTTTAAATCTTTCAAATGTTTTAACCGTTTGCTTCTTTAGCCTGCCTGAAGTGCCAAATGGGCAAAGTTTGCTGTTTTTTCTACTGTTCTATTGGTCCATTGCACTATGCAAGCTCAACCAAATCCAGATAAACTACTTGAAAGTATTTCAAATAGTATTTGAACCCAGGTCTGGGAAGAAGAAGAAGAAAAAAACAGACGTGTAGCTATATAGATGCTGTGGCTTCCTTCTTTTCTCAATTCCTGCTGAACATCACTCACATATCTTAAGACACGAGGAGCATTCAACTCCCAAGTTAAGACATGAGGAGCATTCAACTCCCCAGTTAAGGCATGAGGAGCATTCAACTCCCCAGTTAAGACATGAGGAGCATTCAACTCCCCAGTTAAGACATGAGGAGCATTCAACTCCCCAGTTAAGACATGAGGAGCATTCAACTCTCCAGTTAAGACATGAGGAGCATTCAACTCCCCAGTGTAGACATGAGGAGCATTTAACTCCCCAGTGTAGACATGAGGAGCATTCAACTCTCCAGTTAAGACATGAGGAGCATTCAACTCCCCAGTGTAGACATGAGGAGCATTCAACTCCCCAGTTAAGACATGAGGAGCATTCAACTCCCCAGTGTAGACATGAGGAGCATTTAACTCCCCAGTGTAGACATGAGGAGCATTCAACTCCCCAGTGTAGACATGAGGAGCATTTAACTCCCCAGTGTAGACATGAGGAGCATTCAACTCCCCAGTGTAGACATGAGGAGCATTTAACTCCCCAGTGTAGACATGATGAGCATTCACACACGTCCATACTTCTAACTGTTGTTAAACCAATCTTCAGAAGGCGGCTACACCTCTCTGTAGAACTAACCAGATTGCATCCTATTTTCTATATAGTGCATTACTTTTGACCGTGGCCTATAGGTAGGAATAGGCTGCCATTGGGAAGCAGCCCATACTTCACTATCACAGTGAAGTTCATAATAAACACTATAAGAGCAAAGCATTGAATTAATTTGAACTACCATAATAAATCAACAAAAGTAGCCTATTTGTGTTCTGTTTATTGCAGTTCTGGGCATTAAAACAGTGAATAATAAAGTTCAAAACAGCCCAAAACAATAAAGATGATTTGCTGGCGGTAATAAAACGAAGAAAAAAGTAATGCAATGAAATTAAAACAAATAAAACTGTAAAATCAATTGAATTAGCGAGCTGTGTCCATTGTGGATGCCCTCTGCTCCCTGTACTATGAGTCAGAGAGGAGAACAGACACAGAGCAGAACAGAACAGAGCAGAACAGAACAGAACAGAGCAGAACAGAACAGAACAGAACAGAGCAGAGCAGAACAGAACAGAGCAGAGCAGAACAGAACAGAGCAGAGCAGAGCAGAACAGAGCAGAACAGAACAGAACAGAGCAGAACAGAACAGAACAGAGCAGAACAGAGCAGAACAGAGCAGAACAGAACAGAGCAGAACAGAACAGAGCAGAACAGAACAGAGCAGAGCAGAACAGAACAGAGCAGAACAGAGCAGAACAGAACAGAACAGAGCAGAACAGAACAGAACAGAACAGAGCAGAACAGAGCAGAACAGAACAGAGCAGAACAGAACAGAGCAGAACAGAACAGAGCAGAACAGAACAGAACAGAGCAGAACAGAACAGAGCAGAACAGAACAGAACAAAGCAACAGAACAGAACAGAGCAGAGCAGAACAGAACAGAGCAGAACAGAACAAAGCAGAACAGAACAGAGCAGAACAGAACAGAACAGAACAGAGCAGAACAGAACAAAGCAGAACAGAACAGAGCAGAGCAGAACAGAACAGAGCAGAGCAGAACATAACAGAGCAGAACAGAGCAGAACAGAGCAGAACAGAGCAGAACAGAACAGAACAGAGCAGAACAGAGCAGAACAGAACAGAGCAGAACAGAACAGAGCAGAACAGAACAGAGCAGAGCAGAACAGAACAAAGCAGAACAGAACAGAACAGAACAGAGCAGAACAGAACAGAACAGAGCAGAACAGAACAAAGCAGAACAGAACAGAACAGAGCAGAGCAGAACAGAACAGAGCAGAACAGAACAGAGCAGAACAGAACAGAGCAGAACAGAACAAAGCAGAACAGAACAGAGCAGAACAGAACAGAGCAGAACAGAACAGAACAGAGCAGAACAGAACAAAGCAGAACAGAACAGAACAGAGCAGAGCAGAACAGAACAGAACAGAGCAGAACAGAACAGAGCAGAACAGAACAGAACAGAGCAGAACAGAACAGAGCAGAACAGAGTCGTCATTATGTCTTCCGTTCTCCTTATTTTTGCAGAGTGCAGAGTTGAGCTATTACACCTTACAGTCTGTGATTATTTATCTAGCTAATGCCCAAATGGCACCCTATTCCACACATAGTGCCCTACTCTTCACCAGGGCCCTGGGAGTCTTTGTCAACAGTAGTGCACTATAAATGGAATGGGGTGTTATTTGGGACTCAGATGTTACTTCTCTCTGTAGCTCCTGACTCAGTGAAATATTGAATCCCAAACTGCTGTAATAGAAGGTGATGAATGTATGCAAGTGAAGTGAGGTGAGGCATGGTGAGGTCAGGTGTTACTGAGTTGCGGTGTTACTGAGGTGAGGTCAGGTGTTACTGAGGTGAGGTGAGGTGTTACTGAGGTGAGGTGAGGTGAGATGTTACTGAGGTGAGGTCAGGTCAGGTGTTACTGAGGTGAGGTGTTACTGAGGTGAGGTGTTACTGAGGTGAGGTGAGGTGTTACTGAGGTGAGGTCAGGTCAGGTGTTACTGAGGTGAGGTGTTACTGAGGTGAGGTGTTACTGAGGTGAGGTCAGGTGAGATGTTACTGAGGTGAGGTGTTACTGAGGTGAGGTGAGGTCAGGTGTTACTGAGGTGAGGTGTTACTGAGGTGAGGTGTTACTGAGGTGAGGTCAGGTGAGGTGTTACTGAGGTGAGCTGTTACTGAGGTCAGGTGTTACTGAGGTGAGGTGTTACTGAGGTGAGGTGTTACTGAGCTGACGTGTTACTGAGGTGAGGTGTTACTGAGGTGAGGTGTTACTGAGGTGAGGTGTTACTGAGGTCAGGTGTTACTGAGGTGAGATGTTACTGAGGTGAGGTGTTACTGAGCTGAGGTGTTACTGAGCTGAGGTGTTACTGAGGTTTTACTGAGGTGAGGTGAGGTGTTACTGAGGTGAGGTGTTACTGAGGTGAGGTGTTACTGAGGTGAGGTGTTACTGAGCTGAGGTGTTACTGAGGTGAGGTGTTACTGAGGTGAGGTGTTACTGAGGTGAGGTGTTACTGAGGTGAGGTGTTACTGAGGTCAGGTGTTACTGAGGTGAGGTGTTACTGAGCTGAGGTGTTACTGAGGTGAGGTGTTACTGAGGTGAGGTGTTACTGAGGTTTTACTGAGGTGAGGTGTTACTGAGCTGAGGTGTTACTGAGGTGAGGTGTTACTGAGGTCAGGTGTTACTGAGCTGAGGTGTAACTGAGGTGAGGTGTTACTGAGGTGAGGTGTTACTGAGGTTTTACTGAGGTGAGGTGAGGTGTTACTGAGGTGAGGTGTTACTGAGGTGAGCTGTTACTGAGCTGAGGTGTTACTGAGGTGAGGTGTTACTGAGGTGAGGTCAGGTGAGGTGTTACTGAGGTGAGGTCAGGTGAGGTGTTACTGAGGTGAGGTGTTACTGAGCTGAGGTGTTACTGAGCTGAGGTGTTACTGAGGTGAGGTGTTACTGAGCTGAGGTGTTACTGAGCTGAGGTGTTACTGAGCTGAGGTGTTACTCAGGTGAGATGTTGTACTGAGGTGAGGTGAGGTGAGATGTTACTGAGGTGAGGTCAGGTCAGGTGTTACTGAGGTGAGGTGTTAATGAGGTGAGGTGTTACTGAGGTGAGGTGAGGTGTTACTGAGGTGAGGTCAGGTCAGGTGTTACTGAGGTGAGGTGTTACTGAGGTGAGGTGTTACTGAGGTGAGGTCAGGTGAGATGTTACTGAGGTGAGGTGTTACTGAGGTGAGGTGTTACTGAGGTGAGGTGAGGTCAGGTGTTACTGAGGTGAGGTGTTACTGACGTGAGGTGTTACTGAGGTGAGGTGTTACTGAGGTGAGGTGTTACTGAGCTGAGGTGTTACTGAGGTGAGGTGTTACTGAGGTGAGGTGTTACTGAGGTGAGGTGTTACTGAGGTTCTACTGAGGTGAGATGAGGTGTTACTGAGGTGAGGTGTTACTGAGGTGAGGTGTTACTGAGCTGAGGTGTTACTGAGCTGAGGTGTTACTGAGGTGAGGTGTTACTGAGGTGAGGTGTTACTGAGGTTTTACTGAGGTGAGGTGAGGTGTTACTGAGGTGAGGTGTTACTGAGGTTTTACTGAGGTGAGGTGAGGTGTTACTGAGGTGAGGTGTTACTGAGGTGAGGTGTTACTGAGGTGAGGTGTTACTGAGGTGAGGTGTTACTGAGGTCAGGTGTTACTGAGGTGAGGTGTTACTGAGGTCAGGTGTTACTGAGGTGAGGTGTTACTGAGCTGAGGTGTTACTGAGGTGAGGTGTTACTGAGGTGAGGTGTTACTGAGGTTTTACTGAGGTGAGGTGAGGTGTTACTGAGGTGAGGTGTTACTGAGCTGAGGTGTTACTGAGGTGAGGTGTTACTGAGGTGAGGTCAGGTGAGGTGTTACTGCGGTGAGGTCAGGTGAGCTGTTACTGAGCTGAGGTGTTACTGAGGTGAGGTGTTACTGAGGTGAGGTGTAACTGAGCTGAGGTGTTACTGAGGTGAGGTGTTACTGAGCTGAGGTGTTACTGAGCTGAGGTGTTACTCAGGTGAGATGTTGTACTGAGGTGTGGTGTTACTGAGGTGAGGTTAAAGTTTAGTTTATTGGGATCCTCATTAGCTATTGCACATGCAGCAGCTACTCTTCCAGGGTTCCACATAAAATGTACAAATACATGACAAAGTACAGAACAGTTATAGACAAGAACAACACAAGATATTACATTATTTAAAACACATAATAAGAGCTACTGTAGCTGGCTATATCTACATAAGGCAGCAAGTACAGCTACAACTGTTACACACTGCTTAGCTACCTATTTTCTCTCAAGCAATTAGCTAATCCCAAACTGTAAATTAGCTGGCTAGTATATATTGACATACTGTGTATATTAGAAAGACACCAAGAGACAACAAAAATACTATTTACACACTATTAATATATACATATTCATATTCTTATATACATATTCATATTCACATATACATTACAGATATTTAGAAAGTTGAGAGATGCTGTGATACAATATGTTTTTTTTAATCTTTTTTTTTGTTGTTGAAAAGATAAAAGTGCTTTTTTGCCTGAGTAACCTCTGGTGGGAGAACGTCCCACGATGACATGGCTCTATACGTGAATGAGCGACGCATTAAATCTGTTTTTGGTTTGGGTACCGTGAAAAAATGCATAGTGTTGTGTTCGGTGGGGTATGTACAGTGCATTCCGGAAAGTATTTAGACCCCTTGACTTATTCCACATTTTGTTATGTTACAGCCTTGTTCTAAAATGGAGGAACTTGTTTTATTTCCTCATCAATCTACACACAATACCCCATAATGACATCACAATACCCCGTAATGACATCACAATATCCCATAATGACATCACAATACCCCATAATGACATCACAATACCCTGTAATGACATCACAATACCCCGTAATGACATCACAATATCCCATAATGACATCACAATACCCCGTAATGACATGTATGCATTCACTACTGTAAGTCGCTCTGGATAAGAGCGTCTGCTAAATGACTAAAAATGTAAAAATGTAAATGAGGTATTACTGAGGTGAGGTGTTACTGAAGTGAGGTCAGGAGAGGCGTTAGTGAGATGAGGTCAGGTAAAGTGTTTCTGAAGGGGGGATTTTACTGAGGTGAGGTATTACTGAGGTCAGGTGTTACTGAGAGCAGGTGTTACTGACGTCAGGTGAGGTGTTACTGAGGAGAGGTGTTACTGAGGTCAGGTGAGGTGTTACTGAGGTGAGGTCAGGTGAGCTGTTACTGAGGTGAGTGGTTACTGAGGTGAGGTGTTACTGAGAGCAGGTGTTACTGAGGTCAGGTGAGGTGTTACTGAGGTCAGGTGAGGTGTTACTGAGGTGAGGTGTTACTGAGGAGAGGTGTTACTGAGGTCAGGTGAGCTGTTACTGAGGTAATGTGTTACTGAGGTCAGGTCAGGTGAAGTGAGGTAGAGGAGATGATGAGAGGTCAGGTGAGGTTAGGTGAGGAGAGTTCAGGTGAGATGGGGTGAGGTGGAGGAGGTGAGGTGAGATGAGGAGAGTTCAGTTGAGATAGGGTGAGGTAGAGAAGATGATGACGGGTCAGGTGAGGTGGGGTGAGGTAGAGAAGGTGATGAGAAGTCAGGTGAGGTGAGGAGAGGTCAGGTGAGGTGAGGTGAGGAGAGATTAGGTGAGGTGAGGAGAGAACAGGTGAGGAGAGGTCAGGTGAGGTGAGGTGAGGAGAGATCAGGTGAGGAGAGATCATGTGAGGAGAGGAGAGATGAGGAGAGGAGAGATCATGTGAGGAGAGGAGAGATCATGTGAGGAGAGATCAGGTGAGGAGAGGAGAGATCAGGTGAGGAGAGGAGAGATCAGGTGAGGAGAGGAGAGATCAGGTGAGGAGAGGAGAGATCAGGTGAGGAGAGGAGAGATCATGTGAGGAGAGGAGAGATCAGGTGAGGAGAGGAGAGATCAGGTGAGGAGAGGAGAGATCATGTGAGGAGAGGAGAGATCATGTGAGGAGAGGAGAGATCAGGTGAGGAGAGGAGAGATCAGGTGAGGAGAGGAGAGGGTCTGTCCTATAGACACAGATTGGTGTATTTATTTTGGAACTGTGACGCCACTGAGTTCTATGTTGCTAATAAGATACACAGGATTTATTTAGAACATTTGCTAACAGTCTCAGGTCTTAATGATCCCTATCAGCAGTCTCTCACCCACTATGTTTAGACACAGCACGTCTGTGCATACCGTCAAGACACATTCACCACCATTCATTAGTATTGTGGCTGAAACTGTGCACCAGTGGTAGAGATACCAGCGCCAACGCTCGGCCTAGTTCTCTTGCAGCCCACCTAATAGCACTTGGCTTTAATAATTGAGATTTGGGGGGGGGTGTTAAAGAGGATATGGATTTGGGAAAAATAATCTAGTGGATAATATTATACTAATCTAAAAATAGTCCAGAGAAAACACTGGTTAACATCTGAGTACAGAGGGTGGTGGTGATGAGGACAGGTGGCCAGGCCTGGAGAAGGATGTAGCACGCAGTGAGAGAGAGAGGAGAGAGAGAGAGAGAGAGAGAGAGAGAGAGAGAGAGAGAGAGAGAGAGAGAGAGAGAGAGAGAGAGGGGGGAATGGAGAGAGAGGAAGAGAGAGAGAGAGAGAGAGAGAGAGAGAGAGAGAGAGAGAGAGAGAGAAAGAGAGGAAGAGAGAGAGGGAGAGAACAGGGACAGGAATCCTAACTGGATATTTGTCCCAGTTTTCTTTCGGAACGTTTTGGACTCACTATGGCCATGCTGCTCACACACACAACAACGACGTCACATTGAAAATACACGGAGCTGGTAAATCTATTTCTGGAAAATGTATTCATTCTATTTAATTACCACAACAATTACATGAAAAACTACAGAATGACAAACCAAATAAATATGTATATCAGACTAGAGGAACATGGAGGTTCCTGTATATCAGACTAGAGGAACATGTAGGTTCCTGTATATCAGACTAGAGGAACATGGAGGTTCCTGTATATCAGACTAGAGGAACATGGAGGTTCCTGTATATCAGACTAGAGGAACATGGAGGATCCTGTATATCAGACTAGAGGAACATGGAGGTTCCTGTATATCAGACTAGAGGAACATGGAGGAGGTTCCTGTATATCAGACTAGAGGAACATGGAGGTTCCTGTATATCAGACTAGAGGAACATGGAGGAGGTTCCTGTATATCAGACTAGAGGAACATGGAGGTTCCTGTATATCAGACTAGAGGAACATGTAGGTTCCTGTATATCAGACTAGAGGAACATGGAGGTTCCTGTATATCAGACTAGAGGAACATGGAGGTTCCTGTATATCAGACTAGAGGAACATGGAGGTTCCTGTATATCAGACTAGAGGAACATGGAGGTTCCTGTATATCAGACTAGAGGAACATGGAGGTTCCTGTATATCAGACTAGAGGAACATGGAGGAGGTTCCTGTATATCAGACTAGAGGAACATGGAGGTTCCTGTATATCAGACTAGAGGAACATGGAGGAGGTTCCTGTATATCAGACTAGAGGAACATGGAGGTTCCTGTATATCAGACTAGAGGAACATGGAGGTTCCTGTATATCAGACTAGAGGAACATGGAGGTTCCTGTATATCAGACTAGAGGAACATGGAGGTTCCTGTATATCAGACTAGAGGAACATGGAGGAGGTTCCTGTATATCAGACTAGAGGAACATGGAGGAGGTTCCTGTATATCAGACTAGAGGAACATGGAGGTTCCTGTATATCAGACTAGAGGAACATGGAGGTTCCTGTATATCAGACTAGAGGAACATGGAGGTTCCTGTATATCAGACTAGAGGAACATGGAGGTTCCTGTATATCAGACTAGAAGAACATGGAGGTTTATTCCCTGTTTTCTCTCTGGTGTGGAAGAGAAAGAGGCTTGACCACTTTGGCCAATGAAGACATTGAAAAAAACAATCCTTAGGTTTGCGTCTTCATTACGACCTTTTGCAGCACATTTATCAGAGGCACAGCTGACATAGACAATGGCGACAAAACAAACAAGCATCAGTGAATTTATTTTTATTTATGCAAAAGCTGCAGCATCTAGCTCTCAGCTCCCAATCCCACCACCTCAGCTCCC
This sequence comes from Salmo trutta, assembly GCF_901001165.1. NCBI lineage: Eukaryota > Metazoa > Chordata > Actinopteri > Salmoniformes > Salmonidae > Salmo > Salmo trutta. The sequence continues at coordinate 3,561,129 of NC_042984.1, read as the reverse complement.
AATCCCACCACCTCAGCTCCCAATCCCACCACCTCAGCTCCAAATCCCACCACCTCAGCTCCCAATCCCACCACCTCAGCTATCTTGGCTCTCTCAGATGACAGGACAGCTCCTCTCCCTGCAGCTGGTACTGCCACCGCGGCCCCCATAGGCCTGCTACCATCCGCTGATATATGGACAAACAGTACGTTAAGGAACAAACAGGAGGCTTCCCTGTGGCTCAGTTGGTAGAGCATGGTGTTTGCAACGCCAGCATGGTGTGTGCACCGCCAGGGTTGTGGGTTTGATTCCCACGGGGGGCCAGTACAAAAAAAAAAAATGCATTAAATGAAATGTATGCAATCACTACTGTAAGTCGTTCTGGATAAGAGCGTCTGCTAAATGACTAAAATGTAAGGTAAGATGGGCTGTGAAACATGTCACACACACCTGTCAGTCTCAAGGCTTGAAACTTTTAAACGAACGGAGTTTATACAAAGTAAGTCATAGTGGGCAGAATCCAAATGATCCAACACGAGCAATCAAAGGCCTACAAAGAGGCACGACGTATCATTGACAATGCTAAAGAGGAGACTCTTGAAGAAAATGTGTTGAAAGCCTGAAAGCCACCTGTGCTGTGTACTACTGTACAAGCGTTTATTCCTATCACTATAATCTTCTTGAGCTGCACATCATCAATGGGGGGGGGGTGGTAAACATTTGGTATGGACTCTATTCCTGAGATGCGCAATTTTTTTTATTTGCGAGCACATAATTGAGACAAAAGGTAACATCTCAATATTAATAGATAAATCTGCTAGCCATAGAAACGAAACTACGTTGGTAGTTTATCTCAAATGCGGACCAGTGACCTACATTTTGTCTTTCTTGATCTTATCGAGCTTCCCGACGAAAAGCCAGATACTATTGTGAAACATTTATTGTTTAATTTTTTATAATTGTTCAGCTGGTCATTCAAAAGGGGGGCGCTAGTTGCCCATCCCTGGTCTAAACCAAACTTTTTTTCCCCTCATTAATCTACACACAATACCCCATAATGACAAAGCAATAACTGTTTTTTTGAAATTGATGCTAATTTATACAAAATAAAAAAACTGAAATATCACATTTATATAAGTATTCAGACCCTTTACTCAGTACTTTGTGGAAGCACCTTTGGAAGTGATTACAGCCTTGAGTCTTCTTGGACATGATGATACAAGCTTGGCACACCTGTATTTGGGGAGTTTCTCCCATTCGTCTCTGCAGATCCTCTCAAGTTCTGTCAGGTTGGATGGGGAGTGTTGCTGCACAGCTATTTTCAGTTATTTCCAGAGGTGTTTTATCAGGTTCAAGTCCGGGCCACTCAAGGACATTCAGAGACTTGTTCCGAAGCCACTCCTACGTTGTCTTGGCTGTGTGCTTAGGATTGTTGCCCTGTTGGAAGGTGAACCTTTGCCCCAGTCTGAGGTCCTGAGCGCTCTGGAGCTGGTTTTCATTAAGAACCTCTCTGTACTTTGCTCCATTCATCTTTGCCTCGATCCTGACTAGTCTACCAGTCCCTGCCTCTGAAAAACATTCCCACAGCAGGATGCTGCCACCACCATGCTTCATCATAGGGATGGTGCCATGTTTCCTCCAGATGTGACGCTTGGGATTCAGGACAAAGAGTTAAATATTGGTTTCATCAGACCAGAGAATCTTGTTTCTCATGGTCTGAGACTTTAGGTGCCTTTTGGCAAACTCCAAGTGGGCTGTCAAGTGCCTTTTACTGAGGAGTGGCTTCTGTCTGGCCGCTCTCCCATAAAGGCCTGATTGGTGGAGTACTGCAGAGATGGTTGTCCTTCTGGAAGGTTCTCCCATCTCCACAGAGGAACTCTAGAGCTCTGTCAGAGTGACCATCGGGTTCTTGGTCACCTGCCTGACCAAGGCCCTTCTCCCCTGATTGCTCAGTTTGGCCGGGCGGCCAGCTCTAGGAAGAGTCTTGGTGGTTCCAAACTTCTTCCATTAAAGAATGATGGAGGCCACTGTGTTCTTGGGGACCTTCAATGCTGTAGAAATGTTTTGGTACCCTTCCCCAGATCTGTGCCTTGACACAATCCTGTCTCGGAGCTCTACGGACAATTCCTTTGACCTCATGGCTTGGTTTTGTGGGACCTTATATAGACAGGTGTGTGCTTTTCAAATCATGTAAAATCAATTTAATTTACCACAGGTGGACTCCAATCAAGTTGTATAAATATCTCAATCATCAAAGGATGATCAAATGGTTTTATTTAATCCATTTTAAAATAAGGCTGTAACATAACAAAATATGGAAAAAGTCAAGGAACTCAGTCCAGCTTTAAACTTACTCTAGAAAGTTGTAATAGTAGAATGTACAAGGTTGTCAACGATTCTAGGAGTGGTGGTTGGAGTCAGGCGCAGAGAGCAGAGGTAAAGTATATCGTCTTTATTTTCTCCGGCACAAAACGGTCACGCCAAAACAGAAGGGCGCGTAATAATAATGACCAACCCAAAACACAGGGCAAAACGGTCCGGAGAGAGAAATAAGACGTCAGCCAGCACAAAATACAAAAAATACAAAAGCATCCAAAATACAACCAGCGAAGTAAATATATTCACACGGCCCACCGTCCTGAGTGGACAATAAACAATCCCGCACAAAATCCCAACTGAAAACACACATTAAATAAGTCCCCACTAATGACATACACAAAACAGGTGCGGAACAGACAGACAAAACTAAACGACACAGAAACAACGATCGGTGGCAGCTAATAGGCCGGCGACGACGACCGCCGAGCGCCGCCCGACCGAGGAGGGGCGCCGCTTTCGTTTGATCCTGTGACAAAGGTGACATGTCTAAATCGGGTAGTACATCATCAGTTCATCTTGTCATGTCATTACAGACCTTAGAGATATATTTATAACTTGTCAGAAATGTCCAGATCAACTAGCCCATGTCAGCTAACGTTCTTTATAAAAAAAAATGTAGCCCATTGATATTGTTGGAATTTTTTTGTCGCTCAAAAATCACATGAATACACATTAGAAATGTATAGAAATGCACAAAAGAAATTGCTTTAAAACTGCAAAATGTTAGTAGCAGCCCATGACAAGATGTGTAGAATTGCAGGAAATAAGCTTTAAACCTGCAAAATTCTCTCCACCAACAAGAGAACAAAAGGAGCGTGAACCTTTTCTGTCATGAACGTGGTTGGTGCCAAAGTTCAGGAACACCCGGTCTAAACCATAGGAACTGGAGGTTTGTAGTATGAACCACTTTCAAATCTTCATGGACAAACTGGAACACCGTATACAGTCGATCTCCCCAAAACCAGAACCAAATCGCTGAGTGCGCTGCCGAACTGCAGCAACAAGCTGGCCAAAAATAGAGAGCGTATTAGCAACACGCTGGGCAGCTGACTTCAAAGGACTCCGCGCTCACTTTGAGCCGGCCGAATCGGTCCCGAACAAGAACAGAAAAAGGATCTACACGCATATTCTCATCTGAGTGACATCAATCAAATCATTGGCATGCAGAAGCAGTTTGGACATTTCACCAGTAAAAAAAAAACATCAAGAATTATCATTTCACAACTGACAGTGACGATGATTGTGAAATGAGATATGCCTAACTTGGTGTTTGAGGGTATTAATAAATATGAAGGGAAAAAAACACATTCTTGAGACAATATGAGTTGACACAGGCAGACGTTGTAGTTGGAGGATGCATTTTACGCATATTCTATAACGACGGGCTTTTCAATAGGCTACAGAGGATGCATTTTACGCATATTCTATAACGACGGGCTTTTCAATAGGCTACATCTGTAGGTACAAACTTTGATTGAAGAAATTATGACATCATTTACTTTATTTTCTTCTTCTTTTTAAAAAAAAAAATAGCTCCGCTTAAACAATAGTACTACACCACTGAACAGTATGTCTAAAGAACCTGACTGTTGTGTGTCTTCATTATGAATTCAAACCGTTATAACATTTGGAATAACATTTGACTGGTGTGTGTGTGTGTTATGGGGGGGGGGGAGGAGGTGAAATGCAAGCCGTATGCTTTGGATGCTTAGTCAACCAGTTCTGAATTGGATCATTGTGATCTGAGCAGGCCTGGCAGATAAGAAACGACAGTACAGGCTCCGGCATTTCTTTTAAACTCACCACTGTGGATGCAGTGAGGCAGGCAAGGGAGAGGGGCAGGAAGGGGGGGAGACAGGGAGGTAGGGAGGGAGGGAGGCAGGAAGGGGAGAAGACAGGGAGGGAGGCAAGAAGGCAGGCAGGGAGGTAGGGAGGCAGGGAAGGAGGCAGGGAGGTAGGGAGAGACGCAGGGAGCCAGGCATGCAGGAAGGGAGGGAGGGAGGTATGCCGGCAGGGAGGCAGGCAGTCAGGCAGAGGCAGGTAGGGAGTTTGACAGGCAAAGAATCAGAGAGGTAGGGAGGGAGGAAGAGTGGGAGGAAGGCAGAGAGGGAGGAAGGCAGGTAGGGAGGGTGGGTGGTAGGGAGGCAGGTAATGAGGCAGACAGACAGGGTCGGCTGAGGCTCTGTATTGAAAGCCTTGCAGCAACCCACACCAACACAGTTCATTAATTCAAGGTCACCCTCGAAAGCCTATAATGCAGTATGATCACTGCCAGCCATGTTAGCATTGATTCAGTACTGGTACTCTGTGTATATGCCATGTTATCATTGATTCAGTACTGGTACTCTGTGTATATAGCCATGTTATCATTGACTCAGTACTGGTACTCTGTGTATATAGCCATGTTATCATTGACTCAGTACTGGTACTCTGTGTATATAGCCATGTTATCATTGACTCAGTACTGGTACTCTGTGTATATAGCCATGTTATCATTGACTCAGTACTGGTACTCTGTGTATATAGCCATGTTATCATTGACTCAGTACTGGTACTCTGTGTATATAGCCATGTTATCATTGACTCAGTACTGGTACTCTGTGTATATAGCCATGTTATCATTGACTCAGTACTGGTACTCTGTGTATATAGCCATGTTATCATTGACTCAGTACTGGTACTCTGTGTATATAACCATGTTATCATTGACTCAGTACTGGTACTCTGTGTATATAGCCATGTTATCATTGACTCAGTACTGGTACTCTGTGTATATAACCATGTTATCATTGACTCAGTACTGGTACTCTGTGTATATAGCCATGTTATCATTGACTCAGTACTGGTACTCTGTGTATATAGCCATGTTATCATTGACTCAGTACTGGTACTCTGTGTATATAGCCATGTTATCATTGACTCAGTACTGGTACTCTGTGTATATAGCCATGTTATCATTGACTCAGTACTGGTACTCTGTGTATATAGCCATGTTATCATTGACTCAATACTGGTACTCTGTGTATATAGCCATGTTATTGTTACTCATTGTGTATTTATTATTACATTATTTTATTTTTTTATATTTCTTTCTCTCTTCATTGTTGGGAACGATCTGTAACTAATCATTGTACTGTTAGTCTACGCCTGTTATTTACGAAACGTGACGAATAAAACTTGATTTTATTTTAGAAAATAGATGTGACATTCAGGGCCGTGATTGGTGGACTGAGAGACGTGAAAAACAGCTTCTATTTTAAGAACATTAGACTGTTAAACAGCCATCAATAGCCGTCCTCCACCCAGTACTCTGCCCTGAACTTAGTCACTGTTACTACCCGGCTACCACCTGGTGGTCTACCCTGCACCTTAGAGACTGCTGTCCTATGAATGCTGCCTTCAAAAAGTATGTTCCCCTTTACCTTCTCCACATTGTGTTGTGTAACAGCCTGAATTTAAAATGCATTTCATTTAGATTTTTTGGGGGGGTCACTGGTGTACACACAATACCCCATAATGTCAAAGTGGAATTATTACATTTGTCAAGTTTTTGTACAAATCAATTCAAAATGAAAAGCTGAAATATCAATAAGTATTCAATCTCTTTATTAAATAAGTTAATGACTAAACATGGGCTTTAAAACATCACAAAAATGTGTATGGACTCACGCTGTGTGCAATAGTAGTGTTTAACATGATTTGTGAATGACTATCTCATCTCTGTACCCCTACACATACAATTATCTGTAAGGTCCCTCAGTCGAGCAGTGAATTTCAAACACAGATTCAACCACAAAGACCAGGGAGGTTTTCCAATGCCTCGCAAAGAAGGGCAGACATTGAATTGAGCATGGTGCTGTTATAAATTACACTTTGGAGGGTGTATCAACACACCCAGTCACTACAAAGATACAGGTGTCCTACAGAAGGTTTCATTCTACTCCGGCAACTGAGTTAGTAAGGAGTCCTTCTTAACTCAGTTGCCGGAGAGGAAGGAAACCGCTCAGGGGTTTCACCATGAGGTCAACGGTAGCTTTAAAACAGTTACAGAGTTTAATGGCTGTGATAGGAGAAAACTGAGGATGGATCAACAACATGAAGTTACTCCACAATACTAATTTAATTATTCGCCCAAAAATGTGGAAAAGCAATTCACTTTTTGACCTGAAAAGGAAGTGTCATGTTTGGGAGAAATCCAATACAACACTTTACTGAGTACCACCCTCCATATTTGTAAGCATAGTGGTGGCTGCATCATGTTATGGGTATGCTTGTAATTGTTAAGGACTGGGGAGTCTTTCAGGATAAAATGAAACATAATGAAACATAATGGAGCTAAGCATTTCTAATGGAGGGTCTCTAATGTAGGCTAGATGAATCAACTAGTTTAGATATATCATCTCTAATGTAGGCTAGATGAATCAACTCGTTAGATATATCATCTCTAATGTAGTCTAGATGAATCAACTCGTTAGATATATCATCTCTAATGAAGGCTATCATCTATAATGTAGGCTAGATGAATCAACTAGTTTAGATATATCATCTCTAATGTAGGCTAGATGAATCAACTAGTTAGATATATCATCTCTAATGTAGGCTAGATGGATCAACTAGTTAGATATATCATCTCTAATGAAGGCTATCATCTCTAATGTAGGCTAGATGAATCAACTAGTTAGATATATCATCTCTAATGTAGACTAGATTAATCAACTAGTTTAGATATATAATCTCTAGCGTAGTCTAGATGAATCAACTAGTTTAGATATATCATCTCTAGCGTAGTCTAGATGAATCAACTAGTTTAGATATATCATCTCTAATGTAGGCTATCATCTATAATGTAGGCTAGATTAATCAACTAGTTTAGATATATCATCTCTAATGTAGGCTAGATGAATCAACTAGTTAGATATATCATCTCTAATGTAGGCTAGATGAATCAACTAGTTTAGATATATCATCTCTAATGAAGGCTATCATCTCTAATGTAGGCTAGATGAATCAACTAGTTTAGATATATAATCTCTAATGTAGGCTAGATGAATCAACTAGTTAGATATATCATCTCTAATGTAGGCTAGATGAATCAACTAGTTTAGATATATCATCTCTAATGAAGGCTATCATCTATAATGTGGGCTAGATTAATCAACTAGTTTAGATATATAATCTCTAATGTAGGCTAGATGAATCAACTAGTTAGATATATCATCTCTAATGTAGGCTAGATGAATCAACTAGTTTAGATATATCATCTCTAATGAAGGCTATCATCTCTAATGTAGGCTAGATTAATCAACTAGTTAGATATATCAGCTGATCACCTCATAGGAGGGCAAAGGGTCATGTGCTCCAGCACTCCTAGGGCTCCATCTGTGCATGTACCTGCTGGAATCTCATGAGTTCAACCTCTCATTTGGCTCTAATAGATTCATTATTTTACTATATGGTTATAAAATATGACTTTAGATTTTTCATTTTTTTTTGTATATAAACAATATCTTAACCTCCATATGTCAGAGACATTGTAACACGTTCATTCGTGTTTTGGTCCAGCACATACACTACCTACACACCACCAGACAACTGTACAATAAAATTCATGTGTGAAAGCTGTCAGTTTGTAGAAAATTAAACGATTTACAACACAGAAAACAATTCGTAATTTTTAAATCTACGTGGTTGAATGCCTCATTACCCCCTCCCCAACTGCCAACAGTTATCCAAATGGAGAGAGAGAGAGAGAGAGAGAGAGAGAGAGAGAGAGAGAACATAATCCAGGCGAAAAAAAACTGTAGCCTGCTCTTCTCTACTGCAGCCTACTGTAGAAAGGGGTCGAAATTCGAGCCAGCACATCCAACATGGGATCAAAAACAAATCCATTTTCTATTGCAGTCCACCACACCATATTGACCAACTGGTTGTCACCAAAGACAAATTCAATATTATCCTTTATGTTATGCAATTCATTTATTTATCAAACCCATATATGTGGGGGTGTTTTTAAAGAAAATATGTTCAATGCCATGGAATGTAAGAATTTGTTTATTTCTGGCGAATATTGCCGCATAATTTGTGACTAAACAGCGTGCTATAATACAACTCAAACGCGTCCTTACCAGTATATCAGCTTGTTATTATGAAGAATGGCTGGGGTCTTGTCTGAGGCGCAGTTGATGCACCACATTGTTGGTAACTAACTCACGTCTCGTCCGGGTGCATAAAAAAACGGTATTCCTTTTTGTCGTTAATTTGGCTCGACGCACGGACAGCCGCACGTAGAGAGACGCACGCCAATGATTCGCTCTGATACCATGCTTCTGTTATCTCAAGGTAGAGGACGTCGTTAACTCAAGAAGAGAGAAGAAGAGAAACATCGACAGTCCTCGGCTCAACCCCCATCAAACCTCTATAATTCCCCATCGTCCTCTCTTCCTCCCTCTAATTTCTTTGAATCTCTAAACGCGGCAGTTTCTCTCTCTCTCTCTCTCTCTCTGGGCGCGCAGGGCTGCTGTCTGCCTGAGCAGAGCAGCGTGACACAGCAGTCACAGCAACAACACTACTGCTGCTCGTCTGATTTCAGGCTCCAGTCAACACTCTCATCAAGTGGGGGGGGGGGCCTAATTTTAATCTCTCTATGCTCTCCCAAGTGGTTTTTTATTTTTTTTCAATTGGAATACATCCTCAGATGAAAGATAGACATATTACAGTCCACAGACTGATATTATTTTGTGATGAATTCATTTGAAACTAATTTATTTACTTATTACAGTCCAATATACCATTTTTTTCCTGGGGCCCACACTGCCGTACTGTATGTAACATATAGCATTAGGCCTAGTCGACCTGTCCCTTCGTCTCAAAGACATTTTGCAGAGTGCAGTGAAACATGAACCTGAACTGAACGGCCTTGTCTCTGCATGGCTCCTACTGACAACAACAGAGGGACATCATCCACACCCAGGCTCTGTGCTGTGTGACAATGTAAAGTGACAATAGCCGAGACTAGAAACTAGCAGCTTGTTTTCCCCATGCATCACCTCTCTCTCTCTCTCTCTCTCTCTCTCTGACAGAACCAGAGGGAAAGCTTCTCTCTCTCTCTCTCTCCCTCTCCCTCACACACACACACACACACACACACACACACACACACACACACACACACACACACACACACACACACACACACACACACACACACTGAATTATTGCCTTGAAGACAACACTCTATAATTCATTATAAGCAGCAGTCTCTCACACTATCTCTCTCTCTCCACCCTCCTCTCTCTCTCGCTCTCTCTCAATTCAATTTAATTCAATTTAAGGGCTTTATTGGCATGGGAAACATATGTTAACATTGCCAAAGCAAGTGAAGTAGATAATATACACAAGTGAAATAAACAATAAAAGTTAACAGTAAACATTACACTCACAGAAGTTCCAAAAGAATAAAGACATTTCAAATGTCATATTATGTCTATATACAGTGTTTTAACGATGTGCAAACAGTTAAAGTACAAAATGGAAAATAAATAAACATAAATATGGGTTGTATTTAAAATGGTGTTTGTTCTTCACTGGTTGACCTTTTCTTGTGGCAACAGGTCACACATTTTGCTGCTGTGATGTCACACTGTGGTATTTCACCCAATAGATAGTGGAGTTTATCAAAATTGGGTTTGTTATCAAATTCTTTGTGGATCTGTATAATCTGAGGGAAATATGTCGTTCTAATATGGTCATATATTTGGCAGGAGGTTAGGAAGTGCAGCTCCGTTTCCACCTCATTTTGTGGGCAGTGTGCACATAGCCTGTCTTCTGTTGAGAGCCATGTCTGCCTACTGCGGCCTTTCTCAATACCAAGGCTATGCTCACTGAGTCTGTACATAGTCAAAGATTTCCTTAAGTTTGGGTCAGTCACAGTGGTCAGGTATTCTGCTACTGTGTACTCTCTGTTTATGTCCCAAACTGATCTGTTTCACCTGTCTTTGTGCTTGTCTCTAACCCCCTCCAGGTGTCACCCATCTTCCCCATTATCCTCAGTGTATTTATACCTGTGTTCTCTGTTTGTCTGTTTCCAGTTCGTTTTGTTTCGTCAAGCCTACCAGTGTTTTTCCTGTGCTCTTGTCTGTCTCTAGTTCCTGTTTTCTAGCTTTCCCGGTTTTGACCATTCTGCCTGCCTTGACCCTGAGCCTGCCTGCCGTTCTGTACCTTTCGGACTCTGCTCCGGACTACTGACCTCTTCCTGCCCTTGACCTGTCGTTTGCCTGCTCCCCTGTTTTTGTACTAAACTTTTGTTACTTCAACACTGTCTGCATCTGGGTCTTCTCCTGAGCCAGTTTAGGGCTAAATAACATTCTAGTTTGCTCTGTTTTTGTTGTTGTTGTTGTTAATGCTCTCCAATCCAGCGTACAATCTGGCGAATTACAATGAATTAAAGTAACAGTTGTTGATGACCAGTTCCGTATATTCAAATTAACTCATTCTGTGTCACTCTGATAATGATTCCAAAATACAACACCAACTCCATATGTTGTAGCCTGAAGTGTGTGTGTGTGTGTGTGTCCTCCATGTGTCCTGGGTCCATCCATAGGCCTAAAGGCATGTGTTACCATTATTACAGGCCAGCTTTGGCCTGATAGATTTCTCTACTCTGGATCTCCAGAGACTCAATGAAAACCATTTACTTACAAAACCTACAATTAAATGAGCTAATATTATGTAGGTTTCTGAACGGTGTTACTCCTAAACTCAACCTCAAAGCACTCTCCTGCAACCCGCCTCATCAATTAAAAAAAAAAAAGAAAGTATTATTTACCTCATCTGAATTCCACGACAGAAGCTAGCCAGAGGTTAGCCATTTTCACTGGCTAACGTTGAAGTTCAGCTAGCTACGGTTAGCTGTCCTCAGCTATCCATTAGCTTGAAAAGCTATCGCCAGTTTTTGTACAGCGCGACTCAGACCAGAGCATATCGGACCTATTCTCTCTCCTTTCCTCGATTTCTACCGCAGGCTCTGGACATTTACACCTGGATCTTGCAGCTAACTAGCTGCTACCTGAGTGACTATTGGCAACGTCGGTCACGGAATTAACACACACTATTACGGAGCTAGCTAGCTAGCCAGCTGAAGAGTTCCGTCAGCCACTCGTGGGCTATTCCTGAGCTAGCCAGCTGAAGTGTCTCCTGGGCTACAACTCACCTATCCTGATCCGTTTTACTGCCGATGCGGAGCCCCATTGGGTCTTCACGACTGGATCACCGACGTTATCTGCCCGAGGGAGTTGTCCAACTGGCCCCTCCGTCGCGACGTAACCTGATCGCCCATCTGCGGCCAGCTAATCGTTAGCTGTCTTTTCGGCTGCGATCTGAATAGGTCTGTCGGACACTTTTCTTGGGCCACTATAACTAACTATTTTGCCAACTTGGACAGGTCCCCCCTTCCACACGGAACCCCACTAACCCACAGACGGAAACGCACGAGGCGGCTAAAAACAGACCTCCCTCCCATCTTCCACCAGCTTGCTACCTATGGCCCGGCTAGCTGTCTGAATCTCACTGGACCCTCTGATCACTCGGCTAAGCATGCCTCTCCTTAATGTCAATATGCCTTGTCCATTGCTGTTCTGGTTAGTGTTTATTGGCTTATTTCACTGTAGAGCCTCTAGCCCTGCTCATTATACCTTATCCAACCTCTCAGTTCCTCCACCCACACATGCTATGACATCTTCTGGTTTCAATGATGTTTCTAGAGACAATATCTCTCTCATAATCACTAAATGCCTAGGTTTACCTCCTCTGTACTCACATCCCACCATACCTTTGTCTGTACATTATACCTTGAAGCTATTTTATCGCCCCCAGATACCTGCTCCTTTTTCTCTCTATTCTGGACGTCACAGACGACCAATTCTTATAGCTTTTAGCCGTACCCTCATACTTATTCTTCTCTGGTCCGCTGGGGATGTAGAGGTGAATCCAGGCCCTGCAGTGCCTGGCTCCACACCTACTCCCCAGGCGCTCTCTTTTGATGACTTCTGTAACCGTAATAGCCTTGGTTTCATGCATGTTAACATTAGAAGCCACCTCCCTAAGTTTGTTTTATTCACTGCTTTAGCACACTCTGCCAACCCGGATGTCCTAGCTGTGTCTGAATATTGGTTTAGGAAGTCCACCAAAAACTGTGAAATCTTCATCCCTAACTACAACGTTTTCAGACAAGATAGAACGACCAAAGGGGGCGGTGTTGCAATCTACTGCAGAGATAGCTTGCAGAGTTCTGTCCTGCTATCCAGGTCTGTACCCAAACAATTTGAACTTCTACTTTTAAAAATCCACCTCTCCAAAAACAAGTCTCTCACCGTTGCCGCCTGCTATAGACCCCCCTCGGCCCCTAGCTGTGCTCTGGACACCATATGTGAACTGATTGCCCCCCATCTATCTTCAGAGCTCGTGCTACTAGGCGACCTAAACTGGGACATGCTCAACACCCCAGCCATTCTACAATCCAAGCTTGATGCCCTCAATCTCACCCAAATTATTAATGAACCCACCAGGTACAACCCCAAAGCCGCAAACACTGGCACCCTCATAGATATCATCCTAACCAATGTGCCCTCTAATTACACCTCTGCTGTTTTCAACCAAGATCTCAGCGATCACTGCCTCATTGCCTGCACCCGTAATGGGTCAGCGGTCAAACGACCTCCACTCATCACTGTCAAACGCTCCCTGAAACATTTCAACGAGCAAGCCTTTCTAATCGACCTGGCCCTGGTATCCTGGAAGGATATTGACCTCATCCCGTCAGTAGAGGATGCCTGGTTATTTTTTTTAAATGCCTTCCTCTCCATCTTAAATAAGCATGCCCCTTTCAAGAAATTTAGAACCAGGAACAGATATAGCCCTTGGTTCTCCCCAGACCTGACTGCCCTTAACCAACACAAAAATATCCTGTGGCGTTCTGCATTAGCATCGAACTGCCCCCGCGATATGCAACTTTTTAGGGAAGTTAGAAACCAATACACACAGGCAGTTAGAAACGCCAAGGCTAGCTTTTTCAAACAGAAATTTGCTTCGTGCAACTCCAACTCTAAAAAGTTCTGGGACATTGTAAAGTCCATGGAGAATAAGAACACCTCCTCCCAACTGCCCACTGCACTGAGGATAGGAAACTCTGTCACCACCGATAAGCCCACTATAATTGAGAATTTCAATAAGCATTTTTCTACGGCTGGCCATGCTTTCCACCTAACTACCCCTACTGCATTCAACAGCACTGCACCCCCCACAGCTACTCGCCCAAGCCTCCCCCATTTCTCCTTCTCCCAAATCCATTCAGCTGATGTTCTGAAAGAGCTGCAAAATCTGGACCCCTACAAATCAGCTGGGCTTGACAATCTGGACCCTTTCTTTCTAAAATTATCTGCCGAAATTATTGCAACCCCTATTACTAGCCTGTTCAACCTCTCTTTCGTGTCGTCTGAGATTCCCATAGATTGGAAAGCAGCTGCTGTCATCCCCCTCTTCAAAGGAGGTGACACTCTTGACCCAAATTGCTACAGACCTATATCCATCCTACCCTGCCTTTCTAAGGTCTTCGAAAGCCAAGTCAACAAACAGATTACCGACTATTTTGAATCCCACCGCACCCTCTCCGCTATGCAATCTGGTTTCAGAGCTGGTCATGGGTGCACCTCAGCCACGCTCAAGGTCCTAAACGACATCGTAACCGCCATCGATAAGAAACATTACTGTGCTGCCGTATTCATTGACCTGGCCAAAGCTTTTGACTCTGTTAATCACCACATCCTCATCGGCAGACTTAGTAGCCTTGGTTTCTCAAACGATTGCGTCGCCTGGTTCACCAACTACTTCTCTGACAGAGTTCAGTGTGTCAAATCGGAGGGCCTACTGTCTGGACCTCTGGCAGTCTCTATGGGGGTACCACAGGGTTCAATTCTTGGGCCAACTCTTTTCTCTGTATACATAAATGATGTCGCTCTTGCTGCTGGTGAATCTCTGATCCACCTCTACGCAGACGACACCATTCTGTATACTTCTGGCCCTTCTTTGGACACTGTGTTAACAACCCTCCAGACGAGCTTCAATGCCATTCAACTCTCCTTCCGTGGTCTCCAACTGCTCCTAAACACAAGTAAAACTAAATGCATGCTCTTCAACCGATCGCTGCCTGCACCTGCCCGCCCATCCAGCATAACTTCTCTGGACGGTTCTAACTTAGAATTTGTGGACAACTACAAATACCTAGGTGTCTGGTTAGACTGTAAACTCTCCTTCCAGACTCACATCAATCATCTCCAATCCAAAGTGAAATCTAGAATTGGCTTCCTATTTCGCAACAAAGCATCCTTCACTCATGCTGCCAAACATACCCTCGTAAAACTGACCATCCTACCAATCCTCGACTTCGGCGATGTCATTTACAAAATAGCCTCCAATACCCTACTCAACAAGCTGGATGCAGTCTATCACAGTGCCATCCGTTTTGTCACCAAAGCCCCATATACAACCCACCACTGCGACCTGTATGCTCTCGTTGGCTGGCCTTCACTTCATAATCGTCGCCAAACACATTGGCTCCAGGTCATCTACAAGACCCTGCTAGGTAAAGTCCCCCCTTATCTCCGCTCACTGGTCACCATAGCAGCACCCACCTGTAGCACGCGCTCCAGCAGGTATATCTCTCTGGTCACCCCTAAAGCCAACTCCTCCTTTGGTCGTCTCTCCTTCCAGTTCTCAGCTGCCAATGACTGGAACGAACTACAAAAATCTCTAAAACTGGAAACACTTATCTCCCTCACTAGCTTTAAGCACCAGCTGTCAGAGCAGCTCACAGATCTCTGCACCTGTACATAGCCCATCTTTAATTTAGCCCAAACTACTACCTTTTCCCCTACTGTATTTATTTATTTATTTTATTTATTTTGCTCCTTTGCACCATATTATTTATATTTTAACTTTTAACTTTCTTCAAACTACAAATCTACCATTCCAGTGTTTTTCTTGCCATACTTTATTTACTTTGCCACCATGGCATTTTTTTGCCTTTACCTCCATTATCTCACATCATTTGCTCACATTGTATATAGTCTTATTTTTTTCTACTGCATCATTGATTGTATGTTGTTTTACTCCATGTGTAACTCTGTGTTTTTGTATGTTGTCGAACTGCTTTGCTTTATCTTGGCCAGGTCGCAATTGTAAATGAGAACTTGTTCTCAACTTGCCTACCTGGTTAAATAAAGGTGAAATAAAATAAAAAAATAAAAAAACTATACCTCTAATGGTAGAGTACTGTAGGTGCAGATGCCGTATCTTAATTTGATCATCCTGTTGTTGCAGGAAATGCAAACTTGTAGTGTGTTCAAGGTTTTTAAAAAGGCTTCTAATGTTTGTAATTTCCACTTAAAATTTTCAGACTTGATTTGCTCTAACAAAAACTTTATCAACCCCTACAACAACAAAAAAACATCTGTTGTTGCAGGATAATTTTCCTGCTTTGAGAAACTGGGTCAAATTAAGATAGGGCATCTGTAGGTGCTAGGTATGCTGGGGATTCAGAACAGCTTCAGGTACTGCTATAATTTCAATCAGGTTAAATAAATAAAAACATTGTGAGGTGTTTTTTCCCTCTCTAAAGATTGATTTTGGTTGTTCCCAGACCCCGTATGCTAACCTCTTAACGGACAGCTGATTTGACAAAAATGAGTCATTTTCAATGTTTGTTGAGAGCCTGCATTTGTTAACAGATGCTATAACACAAACACATTAATCTAGACCTCGAGTGTCATAACACAATAAATACTGTTGCGCCGTATGTACAGTACACACAAGATACATGTAGAAATCAATCAGGAAAGAGAAGCAGGGGGACTGAGGAAAGAGAGAAGCAGGAGGACTGAGGAAAGAGAAGCAGAGGGACTGAGGAAAGAGAGAAGCAGGAGGACTGAGGAAAGAGAAGCAGAGGGACTGAGGAAAGAGAAGCAGGGGGACTGAGGAAAGAGAGAAGCAGGAGGACTGAGGAAAGAGAGAAGCAGGAGGACTGAGGAAAGAGAAGCAGAGGGACTGAGGAAAGAGAGAAGCAGGAGGACTGAGGAAAGAGAGAAGCAGAGGGACTGAGGAAAGAGAAGCAGAGGGACTGAGGAAAGAGAAGCAGGGGGACTGAGGAAAGAGAAGCAGGAGGACTGAGGAAAGAGAAGCAGAGGGACTGAGGAAGGAGAGAAGCAGAGGGACTGAGGAAAGAGAAGCAGAGGGACTGAGGAAGGAGAGAAGCAGGAGGACTGAGGAAAGAGAAGCAGGGGGACTGAGGAAAGAGAAGCAGAGGGACTGAGGAAAGAGAAGCAGAGGGACTGAGGAAAGAGAAGCAGGAGGACTGAGGAAAGAGAGAAGCAGAGGGACTGAGGAAAGAGAAGCAGAGGGACTGAGGAAAGAGAAGCAGGGGGACTGAGGAAAGAGAAGCAGAGGGACTGAGGAAAGAGAGAAGCAGGAGGACTGAGGAAAGAGAAGCAGGGAGGGCTGAGTAAAGAGAGAAGCAGGAGGACTGAGGAAAGAGAAGCAGGGGGACTGAGGAAAGAGAAGCAGAGGGACTGAGGAAAGAGAGAAGCAGGAGGACTGAGGAAAGAGAAGCAGGGGGACTGAGGAAAGAGAAGCAGAGGGACTGAGGAAAGAGAAGCAGAGGGACTAAGGAAAGAGAAGCAGGGGGACTGAGGAAAGAGAAGCAGGGGGACTGAGGAAAGAGAGAAGCAGAGGGACTGAGGAAAGAGAAGCAGGAGGACTGAGGAAAGAGAAGCAGGAGGACTGAGGAAAGAGAGAAGCAGAGGGACTAAGGGAAGACCAGTGGAACCCATGATGAATAAAATAACAGTTTCCTATGCCCCTCTTCTTTACTCCTCCATTTACATCCATCATTTATTCTCCCTCCCCGTTTTCCTACTCTCCTTTCATCTTCTATTCCTTCCCATTTTCCTCCCTATCTGTCCCTTGCACTAATCCACTCCACCTCCCTCTCCCTCCTCTCTACCATCCTGCTTTTCTTTCTATCATTCTGTCGTTCCTACCCTCTTCTCAGCCTTTCTATTTCTCCTCCTCTCCTCTCCTCTCCTCTCCTCTCCTCTCATCTCCTCTCCTCCCTCCTCTCCTTTCCTCTACTCCCCTCCTTCATCTCCTCTGCTCCTTCATCTCCTCTCCTTCCTCTCCTCTCCTCTCCTTCATCTCCTCCCTCTCCTCTGCTCCTTTGTCATTCTGTAATCAAGTTTAGCTGCAGGACGAGTCATACACAGAAGAGAGAGAGAGAGGGAGAGGGAGAGAGCGAGAGGGATAGAGAGAGTTAGAGACGGAGTAGGGAGGAGGAAGAGGTTGCTAAGAAACGGTTGCTGTGAAACTAAGGGGAGCGGCAGTCAAGAGTGTTGCCTTGGCGACTGGGGTTTCACACTATCCTGCTGGATTTAGCTGCAATATGGGAGGGCCTCCGACTGAACGTATCACACCAATGAGACGTATAAAACATCATATGGCAGGTATAATATATCATATGACAGGTATATGACAGGTACAGTGAGGGAAAAAAAGTATTTGATCCCCTGCTGATTTTGTACGTTTGCCCACTGACGAAGAAATGATCAGTCTATAATTTTAATGGTAGGTTTATTTGAACAGTGAGAGACAGAATAACAACAAAAATATCCAGAAAAACGCATGTCAAAAATGTTATAAATTGATTTGCATTTTAATGAGGGAAATAAGTATTTGACCCCCTCTGCAAAACATGACTTAGTACTTGGTGGCAAAACCCTTTTGGGAATCACAGAGGTCAGAAGTTTCTTGTAGTTGGCCACCAGGTTTGCACACATCTCAGGAGGGATTTTGTCCCACTCCTATTCGAGGCTGACGTTTGGCAACTCGAACCTTCAGCTCCTTCCACAGATTTTCTATGGGATTAAGGTCTGGAGACTGGCTAGGCCACTCCAGGACCTTAATGTGCTTCTTCTTGAGCCACTCCTTTGTTGCCTTGGCCGTGTGTTTTGGGTCATTGTCATGCTGGAATACCCATCCACGACCCATTTTCAATGCCCTGGCTGAGGGAAGGAGGTTCTCACCCAAGATTTGACGGTACATGGCCCCGTCCATCGTCCCTTTGATGCGGTGAAGTTGTGCTGTCCCCTTAGCAGAAAAACACCCCCAAAGCATAATGTTTCCACCTCCATGTTTGACGGTGGGGATGGTGTTCTTGGGGTCATAGGCAGCATTCCTCCTCCTCCAAACACGGCGAGTTGAGTTGATGCCAAAGAGCTCCATTTTGGTCTCATCTGACCACAACACTTTCACCCAGTTGTCCTCTGAATCATTCAGATGTTCATTGGCAAACTTCAGACGGGCATGTATGTGTGCTTGCTTGAGCAGGGGGACCTTGCGGGTGCTGCAGGATTTCAGTCCTTCACGGCGTAGTTGTTTTCTTGGTGACTATGGTCCCAGCTGCCTTGAGATCAATGACAAGATCCTCACGTGTAGTTCTGGGCTGATTCCTCACCGTTCTCATGATCATTGCAACTCCACAAGGTGAGATCTTGCATGGAGCCCCAGGCCAAGGGATTTGACAGTTTTTTTGTGTTTCTTCCATTTGCAACTGTTGTCACCTTCTCACCAAGCTGCTTGGCGATGGTCTTGTAGCCCATTCCAGCCATGTGTAGGTCTACAATGTTGTCCCTAACATCCTTGGAGATCTCTTTGGTCTTGGCCATGGTGGAGAGTTTGGAATCTGATTGATTGATCGCTTCTGTGGACAGGTGTCTTTTATACAGGTAACAAGCTGAGATTAGGAGCACTCCCTTTAAGAGTGTGCTCCTAATCTCAGCTTGTTACCTGTATAAAAGACACCTGGGAGCCAGAAATCTTTCTGATTGAGAGGGGGTCAAATACTTATTTCCCTCATTAAAATGTAAATCAATTGATAACATTTTTTTTTTGTTCTTCTGACTCTCACTGTTCAAATGTACCTACAATTAAAATTATAGACTGATAATTTCTTTGTCAGTGGGCAAATGCACAAAATCAGCAGGGGATCAAATACTTTTTTCCCCTCACTGTATAATATATCATATGACAGGTATAATACATCATATGACAGGTATAATACATCATATGACAGGTATAATACAACATATGACAGGTATAACACATCATATGACAGGTATATGTCAGGTATAATACAACATATGACAGGTATAATACATCATATGACAGGTATAACACATCATATGACAGGTAAATGACAGGTATAACACATCATATGACAGGTATATGACAGGTATAATATATCATATGACAGGTATAATACATCATACGACAGGTATAATACATCATATGACAGGTATATGACAGGTATAATACATCATATGACAGGTAAATGACAGGTATAATACATCATATGACAGGTATATGACAGGTATTATACATCATATGACAGGTATATGACAGGTATAATACATCATATGACAGATATAATACAACATACGACAGGTATAATACATCATATGACAGGTATATGACAGGTATAATACATCATACGACAGGTATAATACAACATATGACAGGTATATGACAGGTATAATACATCATACGACAGGTATAATACAACATATGACAGGTATAATACATCATATGACAGGTATAATACATCATATGACAGGTATAATACATCATATGACTGGTATAACACATCATATGACAGGTATAATACATCATATGACAGGTATAACACATCATACGACAGGTATAACACATCATATGACAGGTATAATACATCATATGACAGGTATAATACATCATATGACAGGTATAACACATCATATGACAGGTATAACACATCATATGACAGGTATAATACATCATATGACAGGTATATGTCAGGTATAATACATCATATGACAGGTATAACACATCATATGACAGGTATAACACATCATATGACAGGTATATGTCAGGTATAATACATCATATGACAGGTATAATACAACATATGACAGGTATATGACAGGTATAATACATCAGATGACAGGTATATGTCAGGTATAATACATCATATGACAGGTATAACACATCATATGACAGGTATAATACATCATATGACAGGTATATGTCAGGTATAATACATCATATGACAGGTATAATACAACATATGACAGGTATATGACAGGTATAATACAACATATGACAGGTATAATATGTCTTATGACAGGTATTTGTCAGGTATAATACATCATATGACAGGTATAATACATCATATGACAGGTATAATAAATCATATGACAGGTAGAATACATCAGATGACAGGTATATGACAGGTATAATACATCATATGACAGGTATAATACATCATATGACAGGTATAATACGTCTTATGACAGGTATATGTCAGGTATAATACATCATATGACAGGTATATGACAGGTATAATACAACATATGACAGGTATAATACATCATATGACAGGTATATGTCAGGTATAATACATCATATGACAGGTATAACACATCATATGACAGGTATAATACATCATATGACAGGTATATGACAGGTATAATACATCATATGACAGGTATAACACATATGACAGGTATAACACATCATATGACAGGTATAATACATCATATGACAGGTATATGACAGGTATAATACATCATATGACAGGTATAACACATATGACAGGTATAACACATCATATGACAGGTAAAACACATCATATGACAGGTATAATACATCATATGACAGGTATAATATATCATATGACAGGTATAATACATCATATGACAGGTATATGACAGGTAAAACACATCATATGACAGGTATAATACATCATATGACAGGTATAATAGATCATATGACAGGTATAATACAACATATGACAGGTATATGACAGGTATAATACATCAGATGACAGGTATATGACAGGTATAATACATCAGATGACAGGTATAATACATCATATGACAGGTATAATACATCAGATGACAGGTATAATACATCATATGACAGGTATAATACAACATATGACAGGTATAATACATCATATGACAGGTATAATACATCATATGACAGGTATAATAGATCATATGACAGGTATAATACAACATATGACAGGTATATGACAGGCCTCTGTCTTTACATACGGTATGAAATGTATGACAACAACAAATGTATGAAACACATTGATGTTAATGTCCAGTACGGAGAGAGAGAGAGACATTGTATTAAAGTAAATCATTAAATGCACAACCTTGAAGGTGGGTGTTACTGGTTGATGTTAACATCAACGGCTCCAAAAACAGCACAACTGTCACGCCCTGAACGGTTTTACCTGTCTTTGTAATTGTCTCCAACCCCCTCCAGGTGTCGTCCATCTTCCCTATTATCCCCTGTGTATTTATACCTGTGTTCTCTGTTTGTCTGTTGCCAGTTCGTCTTCTTTGTCAAGTCAACCAGTGTTTTTGTGTCTCAGCTCCTGCTTTTTCCTGTCTCTCTTTTCTCATCCTCCTGGTTTCAGACCTTTTGCCTGTCCTGACCCTGTACCCACCTGCCTGACCACTCTGCCTGCCTCTGACCCTGAGCCTGCCTGACGTCTGGTGCCTTTGCCCCTACTCTGGATTACCTACCCGTTGTTGTAATAAACATTGTTACTTCAACACAGTCTGCACTTGCGTCTTATCTGAAATGTGACAACAACTGTAAAAACAAGTCCTAATTCAGTGTCTGGATTTTGTATCTGTTTACCCATCCCAACATTCAATTCACAAGTCATACATTTCCTCATTATGCAAATGAATGTTTATTTTACTGCTAATTCACTGAAGTTATGCTTATTCACTGAGTTTGTGAAGCTAAAATAGAAGCATCTGCTCATTTCCATAAAGATAAACACAGTAAGCAACAGCCAAAATATACACACACAGACAAACACACACACACACACACACACACACACACACACACATGCTCACACACACACATAAATCAAATCACACTGCATTTGTGAAATGCTTACTTACAAGCCCTTAACCAACAGTGCAGTTCAAGAAAGAGTTAAGAAAATATTTACCAAATAAACTGTATGTGTGTGCACGCACATGCACACACATACACACACACACACGCAGCCACACACACACACACACACACACACACACACATGCACACACACACACGCATGCACACACACACACACGCACACACATACACACACACACATGCACACACACACGCATGCACACACACACACGCACACACATACACACATGCACACACACACATACACACACACATGCACAAATGCACGCGCACACACACAAGCACACACATATACACACACATATACACACACACATGCACACAAACACACAGACACACACACGTGCACACACACACATACATACACACACACATGCACACATGCAGGCACAAACACACAGGAACACACACACACACATGCACACACACAGCCAAAAGGAGATTTGCCTGTCTTCTACAGTACACCGTTATCCTTGTATAGTAGCTAACATACTGAAGTCCTGACTCAGTATAATATATTGAGAGAAGGTTCAAAATACTCCTTTTCAATTGGTAGATTTAAAAATACTCTGCTCTTGTACAGTCGTGGCCAAAAGTTTTGAGAATGACACAACTATTAATTTTCACAAAGTCTGCTGCCTCAGTTTGTATGATGGCAATTTGCATATACTCCAGAATGTTATGAAGAGTGATCAGATGAATTGCAATTCATTTCAAAGTCCCTCTTTTTGCCATGCAAATGATGATGATTCCAATAGGTCACATGTCCTAAATTATTGCACAACTTGTAATACGTTAGCCTAATATGATCCACTGTAGCTAGCGATCCTCAGGAACAACCACACCAACAGGACAGAGGAAATAAAGGTAAACTAACGATGTAATGGAAGGATGAGGAAACTAAAACTAAAGAGACAGTTATAAATGTGAGGAAACTAACACTACAGTGACAGTATAAATGTATGTGGGTATAACTGACAGTGGCTAATATTTACTAATGATAACAAATTATATTTTTTTAAATACAGTGAAAAGTCTGGGCAAGTAATTAAATCACAAATCAACTCGGTAGGTTTGGTGCTATATTGTCATTTGCCCATGGCTACAGAATCCAAATTTCACCTCTGCAAGTTATAAGGCCTGTCACGTCCTGACCAGTGAAAAAAGTCTCTTGCCATAGTAGAATGGTCAGGGCGTGGCAGGGGGGTTGTTTTTTGTGTCTTGGGGTTTTTGGTTCTAGGGGATTTTGTTCTAGTTTTCTATTTCTATGTTTTGTTTTTATGTTTGGCCGAGTATGGTTTCCAATCAGAGGCAGGTGTCTTTCGTTGTCTCTGATTGGAAGCCATACTTAGGCAGCCTGTTTTCCTTTGGGTTTTCGTGGGTGGTTATTTTCCGTTTAGTTATTGTACCTGACGGAACTGTTTTGTCGTTTGGTTATTTTTGTTTAAAAAGTGTTCTCTTAAAATAAATGAAGATGAGCACAATACACGCTGCGCCTTGGTCTAATCCTTTCGACGCCTGTGACGAGGCATTTCATAATCTTCACGTTGACATGTTGCTATGTTTCAGTTTGCTGCCATATAACTGGTTTCACATTGTCTCTAGTGATCCAAAGGGGACATCTAGAGAGCTGGAGGCTGGTGGGTGGAAGACTGGCTCATTGTAATGGCTGAAAATTGAATGGTATCGAACACATTAAACACATGGA
The DNA here is from genome assembly GCF_901001165.1 of Salmo trutta. Taxonomy (NCBI): domain Eukaryota; kingdom Metazoa; phylum Chordata; class Actinopteri; order Salmoniformes; family Salmonidae; genus Salmo; species Salmo trutta. The sequence goes on along the minus strand of NC_042984.1, from coordinate 3,536,975 downwards.
AACCACATGTGCCACTCCGTTCTATTTAGTCCATTCCTCCTATAGCTCCTCCCACCAGCCTCCGCTGTTGTATATAGAATTATAATAGTGATGACACGGTTATATATTAAACCATACATCAGGTTCAAACTGCTTGGTTTGCCCTCCGCACCATAACGATTGAGGATTCATTGCAACCCGCCACAAGCAATGTCTTTATTTACAATATTCATCCCGTGACCACACTGCTAATTCGGAAAAGTGAAACCATGGCTGTGAGAGGGGTCGTCCAAGACCAATCTGTGAGTTAATTTGACCATTTGAAAAAGAGTTACTGCGTAAATACTGCAAATGCGGGTTTGATTGAATTGAGCCCTTTATTAGCCTACATGTCTCTTTGGGGTTTTTTTTACATTAAAGTGGAACTGACAGCATTTTAGCAACGTGAAATCTTGTTGAAATCTGTTCATATACACACCCAGAAAGAATATTACACTTTTTTCTGACATGCGAGCACTTACAGTACATATGTTCACGTTTTCATTAATTCATAGAATGTTTACGGAATGACCTAGAGTAAGGCATTTGTGAAAATTCTAGAGCACTATAGAGTGGAAAAGCGAACCATGTCTTTGGACAATTAATAGACACTGCAGTAAATAAAACTTATTAAAAACATCTGTCTCTTCCAGGACCGGAGTCTACGCAGACTGGTGCGCTATAGCCAATCAGAGCTACAGTAGGCCTTCATGGAAACAAGCCATTTGCTACACAGGCCGGCCACCATTCACTTTGAACTGGACTGTGTGTTTACAGGAAGTAGGACCTGCCATCCTTCACTTTGAACTGGACTGTGTGTTTACAGGAAGTAGGACCTGTCATCATTCACTTTGAACTGGACTGTGTGTTTACAGGAAGTAGGACCTGCCATCCTTTACTTTGAACTGGACTGTGTGTTGACAGGAAGTAGCAACAGTGTAACTTTAGATCATTAGAACACATTCACCAAAAGCCACAAAATACACCTGAATGGATTTCTGCAAAATAATGTATATAAACACCACGGGGGTCCTCTTACATTTGGGAACTATCGATCAAACAACCATGAAAAGGTAGGCTATCTTTCTCTATTTGCACATCAACAACAACAACATCAACAACTAATGCTAGTCAGAGCAAGATGAGCCAAAATCTAATGAAGGAACATTAGCTAAATCCTCAAAGATAGTTGGCAGTCAAAATTGCACTGATAAACGATGGGGAATAGTATGTAAGCATCCACGTCCTTCTGCAGCTTGCCTGCCAATGCATGCTTGTCCCAACCAAGCACCCAAGCTAGCTGGCTAAAGTTGGCAAGTTTGCTAGCTAGCTACTTCCAAACACAAATGATAGAACATCTCATTCTGACCATTTTACTCACCCTAGCAGAGCTGTTTAGGATGTTTACATGTTTTCTAACTATTTTTGGCTGACGTTTACTGATACCGGTCGTATTTAACGGGTGTTGCGCGTTCGTAAATTCATCAGTTATTCAACGCTCTGGCAAACTCAGACAAGAGTGCTCTGAAATCGGAATGAATAGCCAGAGTGAATTTGTGAACGCAAGAGATTATGCTAACTGGATAACAGTCGTTCAGTATAGCTAGCTAGCTAGCAAAGTGATATACATTTCTTGATAGCTACCCAAATGAAACTTGCATCTCTAGCTCTGTAGCCACCGAAAAATGATATGAGGGGAAAGTCAGTCACTCACCCACTACAATGACAGCTAGCTAATTTTAGGCTATGTGTTTTTAGCTTGCTAAATAAATAGATACGCTAGCCTATTAGCCACCTTATGACTGACTTGTGTTCGTTGCCCTTGCTAGTTTGATTGTATTGACATTCCAAGCCTTAGTTACATTCGTCCGTTTTAGAGCGTCTGCTAAATTACTTAAATGTAATGTAATGTTTTTGTCCAAAATATTGAGTCATTGAAACTGAAACAGTGGATCCCGAATGGAGGCAGCGAACAATGTACCAGGCCAGCTGTGATTTACAACCTGAGAGCAATATTTTTTTAATGTATTGGTGAATTATATTAATCATGCATTGAACTGCATCCTGTCTTTTTCTGCCAACAATGCCTTGGTGTACGTCACGGAATGTTGAGTCACATAAAACCTATTTTTAAAACCTCTTATAAAGTTGCTTTTGAAACAGAAACTGGGAATTTGATTTTTTTTTTTTTTTACTGATATTATGATTGTTTATTTGTGTCATTACAGGAAGCCAATTATTAAGCCAATTATTAAGCCAATTATTAAGCCAATGTCATTAAATGTAATGATATGAATATGTTGGTTTACATCATCTAAATGTATAACAGTAAATTGTCAGTTAAATAAATATATGTGGTTATTAAAGTTTGGGATCTCCACCCCAAACGAGTAGCTGGCTGAGACATGTTACCTCATGCCTCAGTTCAAGGTCAGAAAACGTGTAGAGAGAAAAGTGCATAAAAAGTGAATTTGAAGTTCCCATTTACGTGCTCATAACTTAGGTCTGAATCGGCACAATATGAATGACATGCAGTTCTTTTGTTAGTTCTTCCAATTCACTGCTTTGACATCACACACATTAGTCCTCCTTTCTCCTATCACCTATCTCCTATCTTGATCTCCTATCTGTAGCTTTCACTCTCTTTCACCTCTTTCTCTCTTTCATCTCTCTCTCTTTCTCTCTCTCTCTCACCTCTCTCTCTCTCACCTCTCTCTCTCTCACCTCTCTCTCTCTCTCTGCTCTCTCTCTCTCTCTTTCTTTCACCTCTTTCTCTCTTTCATCTCTCTCTCTTTCTCTCTCTCACCTCTCTCTCTCTCTCTGCTCTCTCTCTCTCTCTCTCTTTCTTTCACCTCTCTCTCTCTTTCACCTCTCTCTCTTTCTCTCTCTCTCTCTCTCACCTCTCTGTAATGCACTGCGCAAGCAGACACACGTGTGCAGGCAAATACATGTAGACACAAATATCACGCTTCATGCATTCACACTGAGGAAATCGCTTGAAGTAGCCAACTGTTTATTCAACATAGTGAATTAACAATTCAACAGAACCACCCCACTCTGCCTCTTGTCTCGTGTTCTTTCTTTCTCTCCCTCCATCTCGCTCCCTCGTCCCTTCCTCCTTCCTCCTCCCTCCCTCATTCCTTCTTTCCTTCATTCATCCTTCCCTCCCTCCCTCCCTCCCTTTCTTCACTCCCTCCCCTACTTCCCTCTCTCCCTTCCCTCCCTCCGTCCCTCCGTCCCTCCTTCCTTCCGTCCCTCCCTCCCTCCGTCCCTCCTTCCTTCCTTCCGTCCCTCCCTCCCTCCCTCCCTCCCTCCCTCCCTCCCTCACTCACCCTGATGAGATAGAAGTGTATGTCTGTCTGTTTACATTCTCTCCTCTTTTCTCCCAGTCTGTGCATCTCTCTGTCACTCCATCTGTCTCTTTCACCTCTATCTTATTCACACGTTCTGTAAAAATAACTATTGTCAGTCTAGCTCATGGAAAGATCTGTTTTTTTCTGTTTTGCCAACTCATAAGGTCATTGTACAGCGACATCACCTGGCCTGGTCCCAGATCTGTTTGTGCCGTTTTGACAACTCATAAGGTCATTGTACAGCGACATCACCTGGCCTGGTCCCAGATCTGTTTGTGCCGTTTTGACAACTCATTAGGTCATTGTACCGAGATATACTGGTAGCCTGGTCCCAGATCTGGATTGATATTGACCATTGGAGTGGGCAAGACAGCACAAACACATCTGGGACCAGGCTAGCGACATGTTGGTTAGCACACAGTGCTTCTCTGGGACAACAACAGTAGATTCAGAGTAACTTCTTCTCTTCTCTCTGTGCTGTAGTTGCTGTGTGCTCACCACCACCACCACCACCACAACTGCTACCATACATAACATGACATAACACTACATAAAGCTACATAAAGACTACATAAAGCTTTATAAAGACACAGTGCTTCTCTGGCACAACAACAGTAATATTCAGAGTAACTTCTTCTCTTCTCTCTGTGCTGTAGTTGCTGTGTGCTCACCACCACCACCACCACAACTGCTACCATACACAACACGACATAACACGACATAACACTACATAAAGCTACATAAAGACTACATAAAGCATTATAAAGACACAGTGCTTCTCTGGGACAGCAACAGTAATATTCAGAGTAACTTGTCCTATTCTCTCTGTGTGCTAAAGCTGCTGTGAGCTCCCACCGTATCTGCTGCCCTGCTTCCCAACACGCTAAATCATTGATTTGTTTGTGCATCTTACACTTCACTTCCCCCCTGGCCCCAGTGGACCCACGTGTATATTCGGATACTGTACATCTACATAACGCTACATAAGGCTACATAAAGTATACTATACATCTACATAACGCTACATAACGCTACATAATAATATATAAAATCTACTATACATCTACATAATGCTACATAACGCTACATAAGGCTACAGAAAGACTACTATACATCTACATAATGCTACATAACGCTACATAATGATATATAAAGTCTACTATACAGCTACATAATGCTACATAACGCTACAGAAAGACTACTATACATCTACAAAATGCTACATGATGCTGCATAAGGCTACATAAAGACTACTATACATCTACATAATGCTACATAATGCTACATAAGGCTACATAAAGACTACTATACATTTACATAATGCTACATAATGCTGCATAAAGACTACTATACATCTACATAACACTACATAAGGCTACATAAAGACAACTATACATCTACATAACACTACATAATGCTACATAAGGCTACATAAAGACTACTATACATCTACATAATTCTACATAAAGACTACTATACATCTACATAATGTTACATAAGGTTACATAGCAACTACTCTCATCTGCATAACACTACATAATGCTAAATAAGGTTACATAAAGGCTACTATTCATCTACATAACACTACATAACACTACATAAGGATACATAAAGACTACAATACATCTACATAATGCTACATAACGCAGTATAAGGCTACATAAAGACTATTATACATCTACATAATGCTACATAATGCAGTATAAGGCTACATAAAGACCATCTAAAAGCACCACTAAATTCCAATGTGAATACCAAAGTCAGATATTTTGTTTATTTATACAACAATTTAATGTGTTATTACTGTGCGTCATCTATTAGCAAAAACCAAATGACCTGGATTACAGTCAATTGAGATTGCGTTAAAGTATATAAGTGATCAACGCTGTTTTTAGACTCTGTGCAGATCATTATAGCAATTGTGAAGATTTCCACAGACCCTGCACTCTTTCTATGATTACATAAAAATACATGTATTGTTACATTAAACCTCTAAAATTTAGCCATGAATGTGTTACTCATTTTAAGGTTGAATGTTACATTAGTTTGTAAGATAGCCTTAACGTGAGGTTATTTACAGTCTTACAAAAGTAATATTGAATTGTGTTTGGTTGACAACGTAACCAAATATCAACATTTAAATGAGATGTACCTACTGCTTGGACTGTTCCATCTGTGCTTTAATTCCATTTTGTCTACACATTAATAATTGATATGCCGGATTCAATTTTCAATTTCAACCAAAAATCTAAGTTTAAGAATAGAACTAAATCAAATCAAATTAAACTGTATTTAATCCTATTATATCCCTTTTTATTTATTTTTTGTCAAAACGGAGACGTGAATACAACATATTTATTATTTAAACCCTAGGCCTATGCTGTATGTATTGTCTATTTTTAGTTGAACCCAGGGTTGAATTGAAACAATAGCTGTTGATGACTTTGCAAATGCTTTATAGGCCTTAATAGTATCATTAATGATATATGACTTATAGATTATGGTTACATTTGCTCTGTTGAACCTACACTAAGGAATACATTCGATAACAACAGTGAATCTATTAACTAGAGATATCTCAATAATCATTTTCACAATAGCACATTGGTAATAGTCAGTGACAAAATTCATAGCTAAGCTAGGATTGGTTAAAACCCTGGATGGGAGACCAAAGGGATAGCTGTAGATACATCAACTCTCCTGTAGGAGGTGCTGTAATGTAGACAGATCAACCCTCCAGTAGGAGGTGCTGTAGACAGATCAACTCTCCAGTAGGAGGTGCTGTAGGCAGATCAACTCTCCAGTAGGAGGTGCTGTAAATACATCAACCCTCCTGTAGGAGGTGCTGTAATGTAGACATATCAACCCTCCAGTAGGAGGTGCTGTAGACAGATCAACTCTCCAGTAAGAGGTGCTGTAGACAGATCAACTCTCCAGTAGGAGGTGCTGTAAATACATCAACTCTCCAGTAGGAGGTGCTGAGACAGATTAACTCTCCAGTAGGAGGTGCTGTAGACAGATTAACTCTCCAGTAGGAGGTGCTGTAGACAGATCAACCCTCCTGTAGGAGGTGCTGTAGCTACATCAACTATCCAGTAGGAGGTGCTGTAATGTAGATAGATCAACCCTCCAGTAGGAGGTGCTGTAGATAGATCAACTCTCCAGTAGGAGGTGCTGTAGCTACATCAACTATCTAGTAGGAGGTGCTGTAATGTAGACAGATCAACCCTCCAGTAGGAGGTGCTGTAGACAGATCAACTCTCCAGTAGGAGGTGCTGTAGACAGATTAACTCTCCAGTAGCAGGTGCTGTAGACAGATCAACTCTCCAGTAGGAGGTGCTGTAGAGAGATTAACTCTCCAGTAGGAGGTGCTGTAGCTACATCAACTCTCCAGTAGGAGGTGCTGTAGACAGATCAACTCTCCAGTAGGAGGTGCTGTAGCTACATCAACTCTCCAGTAGGAGGTGCTGTAGACAGATCAACCCTCCTGTAGGAGGTGCTGTAGCTACATCAACTCTCCAATAGGAGGTGCTGTAGATAGATCAACTCTCCAGTAGGAGGTGCTGTAGATAGATTAACTCTCCAGTAGGAGGTGCTGTAGACAGATCAACTCTCCAGTAGGAGGTGCTGTAGACAGGTTAACTCTCCAGTAGGAGGTGCTGTAGAGAGAATAACTCTCCAGTAGGAGGTGCTGAGACAGATTAACTCTCCAGTAGGAGGTGCTGAGACAGATTAACTCTCCAGTAGGAGGTGCTGTAGATAGATCAACTCTCCAGTAGGAGGTGCTGTAGATAGATCATCTCTCCAGTAGGAGGTGCTGTAGACAGATCAACTCTCCAGTAGGAGGTGCTGTAGATAGATCACCTCTTCAGTAGGACGTGCTGTAGACAGATCAACTCTCCAGTAGGAGGTGCTGTAGACAGATCAACTCTCCAGTAGGAGGTGCTGTAGATAGATCACCTCTTCAGTAGGACGTGCTGCCCTGCCATATTGTTTTTGTCTTATTGTAGATATTATGTTGAAGAGCTGACTTTGTTTCAGAGGTTCAAATTAAACATATACAAGGTTTGTCTAGGTTGAAACTTGGTTACCATACTGACATAATACTGTGGCTGAAATTTCATCCTCAAAACAAGTTTCGGACTTTTTTTTCAAATCCAATGTATTTTCCACGTAGATTCTACATCACAATACATTAACAAATTACGTTGAAACAACATTGATTTAACTAGTTTGTCCCCAGTTGGCAGTTTGGTTTTAAACCAGAGCATATAATGACTATAGAGAACAGTAAATGCACGTGCATTATTAGTATTGAGGTTTCACAGAATAGCAGCGTACAGTACAGTACAAGATGATGCAATGAGGATCTTACCGTCGTGCAGACAATGAAGAGTCCCATACAGACTGCTGAGAGCCTGCAGGGTATATTACACACCCTGAAACAACCAACCCCCTTCTCTCTCTACCTCCGCCTCTGCCTCTCTCCCTCTAACTGTCACTCCCTACTCTCCACTCCCTCCTCTTCCTTCTCACTCCCTCCTCTCTCCTCTCTCTCCCTCCTCTCTCCTCTCTCTCCCTCCCTCCCCTCTCCTCTCTCTCCCTCCTCTCTCCTCTCTCTCCCTCCTCTCTCTCCCTCCCCTCTCCTCTCTCTCCCTCCTTTCCCCTCTCTCTCCCTCCTCTTACATCTCCCTCCCTCCTCTTACATCTCTCTCCCTCTTCTTCCCCCTCCCTCCCTCCCTCCCCCCTCTTACATATCTCTCTCTCTGTCTCTCCTTCTCTCTCTGTCCCTCCTTCTCTCTCTCTCTCTCTCTCCCTCTCTCTCTTCTTCCCTCTCTCTCCCTCTTCTTCCCTCTCTCTTCCTAACTCTATGTCTCTCTCCCTCTCTCTAAGTGAGGTCTCGAAGGAGCTGCATGACTGCATTCTTGACAAACCCTCTACACGTGTGTGTGTGTGTGTGTGTGTGTGTGTGTGAGTGTGTGTGTGTGTGTGTGTGTATGCGTGCAAGCATATGTGCAAGCGTATGTTTGTATGTGAGTGTGTGAAAGTATTTCTGTGTGCTTCTTCACTATCCAGTGCACGCACACACACACACACACACACACACACACACACACACACACACACACACACACACACACACACACACACACACACACACACACACACACACACACATGAACGTGGAGAGGGTTTGTTAAAAATGCAGTCATGCAGTCTCCTTGCAGATGTGCATTTGCTGCCTTGAAGACCCATGAGGTCTGTCAGAGCAGCCTGTCTGAAGTGCAGCTGCTTTTATAGGATAGTTCATATAGAAACCACACAGTTATTCTCCTCTCAGGGCACAAACCTTATGGATTAATAAACAACTATTTACAGATAGTGTTACAAAATTCAGGTGTAACTTTCCCAAAAAATTGCCAGGTTTTCTAGAAATCCCATTTAGAGTACTCTGTTATGCTTATTTCCCTCTTGATTTGAGGAATCGTCTAACCGGGATACCTGGAATAACTGGTAATATTGGGAATGTTAATGGAATGTTGCAACCCCCTGTCTGTCACTAGAGGTTTAGGGGTTAATCCATATGGATTGGTACAGAAAGGTATATTCTAGAAAATGATCATGTAGGCTAATTCGGCTTTTCTCATGAATCCAGAAGGAACTGAACTGTATTAACAAGCTCATGTATATGTGTGTATATATATATATATATATATATATATATATATATATATATATATATATATATATATATATATATATATATATATTCCATTCGGCAGACACTTTTAACTCAAGCAACTGACAGTCATGTGTTCATCAGTGGAAGCTGCTGAGGGGAGAACGGCTCATAACAATGGCTGAAACGGAGCAGATGGAATGGCATCAAACACCTGGAAACCATGAATTTGATGAATTTGATACCGTTCCACCTAATCCGCTCCAGCCATCACCACAAGTCCGTACTGCCACCAGCCTCCTGTGGTGGGCACACATTTTACATACGGGAGGACCAAGGAATCAACCGACAATCCTGGTATTGCAAGCACCATGCTCTAACAGCAACAAGGACTGCTAGGACCACTGGGACCAACAGGACCACTGGGACCAACTGGACCACTGGGACCAACAGGACCAACAGGACCAACAGGACCACTAGGACCACCAAGACCACTAGGACCAATAGGACCACTAGGACCACTAGGACCACTAGGACCACCAAGACCACTAGGACCAATAGGACCACTAGGACCACTAGGACCACTAGGACCAACAGGACCACTAGGAACAACAGGACCACTAGGACCACCAGGACCACTAGGACCACTAGGACCACTAGGACCACTGGGACCACTGGGACCAATAGGACCACTAGCACCAACAGGACCAACAGGACCACTAGGACCAACAGGACCACTAGGTCCAACAGGACCAACAGGACCACTAGGACCAACAGGACCACTGGGACCAACAGGACCACTAGGATCAACAGGACCACTGGGACCAACATGACCACTAGGACCAACAGGACCACTAGGACCAACAGGACCAACAGGACCACTAGGACCACTAGGACCAACAGGACCGACAGGACACCTAGGACCAACAGGACCAACAGGACCACTAGGATCAACAGGACCACTGGGACCAACAGGACCACTAGGACCAACAGGACCACTAGGACCAACAGGACCAACAGGACCACTAGGACCACTAGGACCAACAGGACCGACAGGAGACCTAGGACCAACAGGACCACTAGGATCAACAGGACCACTGGGACCAACAGGACCACTAGGACCAACAGGACCACTAGGACCACTAGGACCACTAGGACCAACAGGACCGACAGGACACCTAGGACCAACAGGACCAACAAGACCACTAGGACCAACAGGACCACTAGGACCACTAGGACCAACAGGACCACTAGGTCCAACAGGACCAACAGGACCACTAGGACCAACAGGACCACTGGGACCAACAGGACCACTAGGATCAACAGGACCACTGGGACCAACATGACCACTAGGACCAACAGGACCACTAGGACCAACAGGACCAACAGGACCACTAGGACCACTAGGACCAACAGGACCGACAGGACACCTAGGACCAACAGGACCAACAGGACCACTAGGATCAACAGGACCACTGGGACCAACAGGACCACTAGGACCAACAGGACCACTAGGACCAACAGGACCAACAGGACCACTAGGACCACTAGGACCAACAGGACCGACAGGAGACCTAGGACCAACAGGACCACTAGGATCAACAGGACCACTGGGACCAACAGGACCACTAGGACCAACAGGACCACTAGGACCACTAGGACCACTAGGACCAACAGGACCGACAGGACACCTAGGACCAACAGGACCAACAAGACCACTAGGACCAACAGGACCACTAGGACCACTAGGACCAACAGGACCAACAGGACCACTAGGACCAACAGGACCTACAGGACCACTAGGACCAACAGGACCACTAGGATCACTAGGACCACTAGGACAAACAGGACCACTAGGACCACTAGGACCAACAGGACCAACCAGGACCAACAGGACCACTAGAACCACTAGGACCACCAGGACCACTAGGACCACTAGGACAACTGGACCACTGGGAACAACAGGACCAACAGGACCACTAAGACAAACAGGACCACTAGGACCACTAGGACCAACAGGACGACTAGGACCACTAGGACCAACAGGACCACTAGGACCTACAGGACCACTAGGACCACTAGGACCAACAGGACCACAAGGACCACTGGGACCACTAGAACCACTAGGACCACTAGGATCACTGGGACCACTATCACCACAAGGACCAACAGGACCACCAGTACCAACAGGACCACTAGGACCAACAGAACCACTAGGACCACTAGGTTCAACAGGACCACTGGTACCACTAGGAACAACAGGACCACCAGGACCAACAGGAACACTAGGACCACTTGGACCACTAGGTTCAACAGGACCAACAGAACCACTAGGACCAACAGGACCAAGAGGACCAACAGGACCAACAGGACACCTAGGATAAACAGGACCACTAGGATCAACAGGACCACTAGGACCAACAGGACCACTAGGATCAACAGGACCACTAGGACCAACAGGACCACTAGGATCAACAGGACCACTAGGACAAACAGAACCACTAGGACCACTAGGACCAACAGGACGATTAGGACCAACAGGACCAACAGGACCACTAGGACCACCAGGACCACTAGGACCACCAGGACCACTAGGACTAACAGGACCAACAGGACCACTAGGACCACTGGGACCACTGGAACCACTGGGACCAATAGGACCAATAGGACCACTAGCACCAACAGGACCACTAAGACCAACAGGACCACTAGGACCACTAGGACCACTGTGACCACTAGGACCACTAGGACCACTTGGACCAATAGGACCACTAGGACCACTAGGAGAAACAGGACCACTAGGACAGACAGGACCACTAGGACAACTAGGACTAACAGGACCACTAGGACAACTAGAACCAACAGGACCACTAGGACCACTAGGACCAACAGGACCACTAGGACCACTAGGACCAACAGGACCAACAGGACCACTAGGACCAACAGGACACCTAGGATAAACAGGACCACTAGGACCACTAGCACCACTAGTACCAACAGGACCAACAGGACAAACAGGACCAGTAGGACCACTAGTACCACTGTGACCACTAGGACCACTAGAACCACCAGGACCAATAGGACCACTAGGACCACTAGGAGAAACAGGACCACTAGGACAGACAGGACCACTAGGACAACTAGAACCAACAGGACCACTGGGACCACTGGGACCACTAGGTCCAACAGGACCACTAGGACCAACAGGACCACTGGGACCACTGGGACCACTAGGACCACTAGGACCACTAGGACCAACAGGACCATTAGGACCAACAAGACCAACAGGACCAACAGGACCACTAGGACCACCAGGACCACTAGGACCAACAGGACCACCAGGACCACCAGGACCAACAGGACCACTAGGACCAAAAGGACCCCTAGGACCACTAGGACCAACAGGACCAACAGGACCACTAGGACCACTAGGACCACTAGGACCACTGGGACCACTGGGACCACTGGGACCACTGGGACCAATAGGACCAATAGGACCACTAGCACCAACAGGACCACTAAGACCAACAGAACCACTAGGACCACTAGGACCACTGTGACCACTAGGACCACTAGGACCACTTGGACCAATAGGACCACTAGGACCACTAGGAGAAACAGGACCACTAGGACAGACAGGACCACTAGGACAACTAGGGCCAACAGGACCACTAGGACCACTAGGAGAAACAGGACCACTGGGACCAACAGGACCACTAGGACCAACAGGACCATTAGGACCAACAGGACCACCAGGACCACTAGGACCAACAGGACCACCAGGACCAACATGACCAACAGGACCACTAGGACCAAAAGGACCACTAGGACCACTAGGACCAACAGGACCACTAGGGCCAACAGGACCACTGGGACCACTAGCACCAACAGGACCACTAGGACCAACAGTACCACTGGGACCACTGGGACCACTGGGACCACTGGGACCAACAGGACCACTAGGACCAACAGGACCACTAGGACCACTAGGACTACTCGAACCACCAGGACCACTAGGACCAACAGGACCACTAGGACCACTAGGACTACTCGAACCACCAGGACCACCAGAACCAATAGGACCACTAGGACCACTAGGAGAAACAGGACCACTAGGACAGACAGGACCACTAGGACAACTAGAACCAACAGGACCACTGGGACCACTGGGACCACTAGGTCCAACAGGACCACTTGGACCAACAGGACCACTAGGACCACTGGGACCCCCAACTAGCAGATGTAATGAAGCTTTTTCCCAGTGATTTGTCATTTATTACCAGGCAAATATGAGACCATAAAGAAACTTAACCAATGCCAAACTGAACTTGAGCTATGTATGTGTAACTCTGCTTTTAGTATGTGTCATATGTAACTCTGTCCTTGCTGTAACTTTGTCCTTGGTATATGTAATATGTAACTCTGTCCTTGGTATGTGTCATATGTAACTCTGCCCTTGGTTTGTGTAATATGTTACTCTGTCCTTGGTATGTGTCGTATGTAACTATGTCCTTGGTTTGTATCATATACAACTCTGCCCTATATATGTGTCATATGTAACGATGTCCTGGAAACACTTATCTCCCTCACTAGCTTTAAGCACCAGCTGTCAGATCAGCTCACAGATCACTGCACCTGTACATAGCCCATCTATAATTTAACCCAAACTACTACCTCTTCCCCTACTGTATTTATTTATTTTGCTGTTTTGCACCCCATTATTTATATTTCTACTTTGCACTTCCTTCCACTACAAATCTACCATTCCAGTGTTTTACTTGCTATATTGTATTTACTTTGCCACCATGGCCTTTTTTGCCTTTACCTCCCTTATCTCACCTCATTTGCTCACATTGTATATATACTTATTTTTCTACTGTATTATTGTCTGTATGTTTGTTTTACTCCATGTGTAACTCTGTCCTTGAGGTAACTCTGTCCTTCATATGTGTCATGTGTAACTCTGTTCTTGGTATGTGTCACATGTAACTCTGCCCTTGGTATGTGTCATATGTAACTATGTAATTTGTGTAACTCTGCCCTTGGTATGTGTCATATATGAGAGAGAGAGAGAGAGAATCTGCTCCTCTCTCTCTCTGTATGTGTTACATATGACAGAGTTACATATGTAACAGAGTTACTGTCACGCTCTGACCTATGAGAGCTGTTTTTTCTCTGGTTACTTAGGTCAGGGTGTGATATGGGTGGGCAGTCTATGTTTTTTGTTTCTATGTTTTGTTCTTGTTTTTTCTACTTCTAGGTTGAGTTTTGGGATGATCTCCAATTAGAGGCAGCTGGTTCGTGTTGTCTCTAATTGGAGATCATATTTAAGTTGGGGATTGTCTATGGTGTTTTGTGGGTAGTTGTTTTCCGTTTTGTGATTGTTGCCTGACGAAACTGTTTGCTGTCGTTTTTGTTTCCTTGTAAAGTGTTTCATTTTTTCATTAAATAAGAATCATGAGCACTCAACACGCTGTGCTTGGTCCCCTTCATATGACGACTGCCGTTACAGTGACTTATTACACAGAGTTACATATTACACAGAGTTACATATTACACAGAGTTACATATTACACAGAGTTACATATTACACAGAGTTCTCTCTCTCTCTTTCTCTCTGTCTCTGTCTTTGGGGACGTTGCAGGGTTAAAGTGATTTAAAAAAATGCACAGCACTTAGTTAACTAGTTCTATGCTCTCTTAAACGTCCGTAAAATGATTCTACCAAACGGAATGGGTCAGGGTTAAGGATCTGTAGCTAGCTGGGTAATGGGACTCAATGGGTCAGGGTTTAGGACCTGTAGCTAGCTGGGTAATGGGACTCAATGGGTCAGGGTTTAGGATCTGTAGCTAGCTGGGTAATGGGACTCAATGGGTCAGGGTTTAGGACCTGTAGCTAGCTGGGTAATGGGACTCAATGGGTCAGGGTTTAGGACCTGTAGCTAGCTGGGTAATGGGACTCAATGGGTCAGGGTTTAGGATCTGTAGCTAGCTGGGTAATGGGGCTCAATGGGTCAGGGTTTAGGACCTGTAGCTAGCTGGGTAATGGGACTCAATGGGTCAGGGTTTAGGACCTGTAGCTAGCTGGGTAATGGGACTCAATGGGTCAGGGTTTAGGACCTGTAGCTAGCTGGGTAATGGGACTCAATGGGTCAGGGTTTAGGACCTGTAGCTAGCTGGGTAATGGGACTCAATGGGTCAGGGTTTAGGACCTGTAGCTAGCTGGGTAATGGGACTCAATGGGTCAGGGTTTAGGACCTGTAGCTAGCTGGGTAATGGGACTCAATGGGTCAGGGTTTAGGACCTGTAGCTAGCTGGGTAATGGGACTCAATGGGTCAGGGTTTAGGACCTGTAGCTAGCTGGGTAATGGGACTCAATGGGTCAGGGTTTAGGACCTGTAGCTAGCTGGGTAATGAGACTCAATGGGTCAGGGTTTAGGACCTGTAGCTAGCTGGGTAATGGGGCTCAATGGGTCAGGGTTTAGGACCTGTAGCTAGCTGGGTAATGGGGCTCAATGGGTCAGGGTTTAGGACCTGTAGCTAGCTGGGTAATGGGACTCAATGGGTCAGGGTTTAGGACCTGTAGCTAGCTGGGTAATGGGACTCAATGGGTCAGGGTTTAGGACCTGTAGCTAGCTGGGTAATGGGACTCAATGGGTCAGGGTTTAGGACCTGTAGCTAGCTGGGTAATGGGACTCAATGGGTCAGGGTTTAGGACCTGTAGCTAGCTGGGTAATGGGGCTCAATGGGTCAGGGTTTAGGACCTGTAGCTAGCTGGGTAATGGGACTCAATGGGTCAGGGTTTAGGACCTGTAGCTAGCTGGGTAATGGGGCTCAATGGGTCAGGGTTTAGGACCTGTAGCTAGCTGGGTAATGGGGCTCAATGGGTCAGGGTTTAGGACCTGTAGCTAGCTGGGTAATGGGACTCAATGGGTCAGGGTTTAGGACCTGTAGCTAGCTGGGTAATGGGACTCAATGGGTCAGGGTTTAGGACCTGTAGCTAGCTGGGTAATGGGACTCAATGGGTCAGGGTTTAGGACCTGTAGCTAGCTGGGTAATGGGGCTCAATGGGTCAGGGTTTTGGCAGTAAGCTAAACACCCCTCAGCCCTGGCAGTCCAGGTTGGCAAGCTTACAGTGCAGTGTCATCATGACTGGCAAAAACAGGAAGAGAGCCTTCACTTTGCTACTCTGAACTTAAAAACAGTTACTTTTGTAAAACATAGCTATGGAGGGACTAAGATAAGTGAGACTGGGTTAACATATTAGAACTGGGTATTAGACTGGGTTAACCTATTAGACTGGGACTGGGTTAACCTATTAGACTGGGACTGGGTTAACATATTAGACTGGGTTAACATATTAGACTGGGTTAACATATTAGACTGGGTTAACCCATTAGACTGGGTTAACATATTAGACTGGGTTAACCTATTAGACTGGGTTAACATATTAGACTGGGACTGGGTTAACATATTAGACTGGGGTTAACATATTCGACTGGGGTTAACATATTAGACTGGGTTAACATATTAGACTGGGTTAACCTATTAGACTGGGTTAACATATTAGACTGGGGTTAACATATTAGACTGGGTTAACCTATTAGACTGGGTTAACATATTAGACTGGGGTAACATATTAGACTGGGTAACATTAGACTGGGGTAACATATTAGACTGGGTTAACATATTAGACTGGGTTAACATATTAGACTGGGTTAACATATTAGACTGGGTTAACCTATTAGACTGGGTTAACATATTAGACTGGGGTTAACATATTAGACTGGGTTAACCTATTAGACTGGGTTAACATATTAGACTGGGTTAACCTATTAGACTGGGTTAACCTATTAGACTGGGTTAACTTATTAGACTGGGTTAACCTATTAGACTGGGTTAACATATTAGACTGGGTTAACCTATTAGACTGGGTTAACCTATTAGACTGGGTTAACATATTAGACTGGGTTAACCTATTAGACTGGGTTAACCTATTAGACTGGGTTAACCTATTAGACTGGGTTAACATATTAGACTGGGTTAACCTATTAGACTGGTTAACCTATTAGACTGGGTTAACCTATTAGACTGGGTTAACATATTAGACTGGGTTAACATATTAGACTGGGGTAACCTATTAGACTAGGTTTATCTATTAGACTGGGTTAACATATTAGACTGGGTTAACCTATTAGACTGGGTTAACATATTAGACTGGGTTAACATATTAGACTGGGTTAACATATTAGACTGGGTTAACCTTTTAGACTGGGTTAACCTATTAGACTGGGGTAACATATTAGACTGGGTTAACATATTAGACTGTGTTAACCTATTAGACTTGGTTAACATATTAGACTGGGTTAACATATTAGACTGGGTTAACATATTAGACTGGGTTAACCTATTAGACTGGGGTTAACCTATTAGACTGGGGTAACATATTAGACTGGGTTAACCTATTAGACTGGGTTAACATATTAGACTGGGTTAACCTATTAGACTGGGGTTAACCTATTAGACTGGGGTAACATATTAGACTGGGTTAACATATTAGACTGGGTTAACATATTAGACTGGGTTAACATATTAGACTGGGGTAACATATTAGACTGGGTTAACCTATTAGACTGGGGTTAACATATTAGACTGGGTTAACCTTTTAGACTGGGTTAACATATTAGACTGGGGTAACCTATTAGACTTGGACTGGGTTTACCTATTAGACTGGGTTAACCTATTAGACTGGGGTAACATATTTGTTGCTTATACCATCATCTTAACTGAACAGTTTACTGCAGTGTTGAAAAAAGTACCCTGTTGTCATTTTTGAGTAAAAGTAAAGATCCCTGAATAGAAAATTACTCAAGTGAAAGTGAAAGTCGCCCAGTAAAATTCTACTTGAGTAAAAGTCTAAACTGAACTTTACTTTACTAAACATTGTTTTAAAATGTACTTAAGTATCAAATTATGTCAAAAATCAGAAGCTTCTAAAGACATGACATAATTTTCTGGAATGTTCCAAGCTGTTTAAATCCACAGTCAACTTAGTGTATGTAAACTTCTGACCCACTGGAATTGTGATACGGTGAATTATAAGTGAAATAATCTGTTTGTAAACAATTGTTGTAAAAATGTACTTGTGTCATGCACAAAGTAGATGTCCTAACCGACTTGCCAAAACTATAATTTGTTAAGACATTTGTGGAGTGGTTGAAAAACGAGTTTTAATAACTCCAACCTAAGTGTATGTAAACTTCCGACTTAAGCAAACCAGACAGCACCATTTTCTTGATTTTTTAATTTACGGATAGCCAGAGGCACACTCCAACACTCAGACATAATTTACAAATGCAGCATGTGTGTTAAGTGAGTCCTCCAGATCAGAGGCAGTAGAGATGACCAGGGATGTTCTCTTGATAAGTGAATTGGACCATTTTCCTGTCCTGCTAAGTATTGAAAACGTAACGAGTACTTTTAGGTGGCATGGAAAATGTATGGAGTAAAAAGTACATTATTTTATTTGTAGTGAAGTAAAAGTCAAAGTAGATAGAAATAGTAACGTAAAATAAAGTTATCCCAAAAAAACGACTTAACTAGTACTTTAAAGTATTTTTACTGAAGTACTTTACACAACTGGTTTATTGTAAACTAGTGTCAACGGTTAAATAACTACGGTATTGAGCGCAACGTGCCCAGTGCTATGAAAGACAGGAAGCTAGGCCTCTGCTCTCTAAGCAGCCTTGTAAATACATATGTCTACCTAACATAACTATGGTCTTGACCATAATGTGCCCAGTGCTGTGGACATTAGGAAGCTAGGCCTACTAAACAAATATGTCTTCCAAACAGGAATAAAAACTATTCAATTGAGTTAGATTTACCTGTACAAAGACACAATGCACTCTGTGGATAGATAGCTGTAGATATAACTGATTTATATAGAACTGATTTTAGCGACGGTTTTTGTTCAGAGAAGACTTACCTAGCTAGTCAGCCAGTTCCAGCTACAGTACTACTCAACCTGTGCTTGTAGCAGGGCTGGGGGGACCAGAGCAGGAAGTCAGGGGATCAATCCATATTTGTCTGGAGTCGCTCAGTCGTTTTTTTCCTCTGTATAGAATCCCATGTCCTTCTGTTGAAATGAGTGGCTGTATTTTCACTGTCCCACCCCCCACCCCCTCTCTCTCTCTCTCTCTCTCTTTCCCCACTCTCACTCTCTCTCCTGACGCTCCCGCCCGCCATCTTCTCTCGCTCTCTTTCACTAAGACTTTAATCAAATTATCCCTCCCTTCCCTTGACCTTGTCTTCAGCAGGAGCAGCTTGGAGTTATTCACACACAGACTGTGCACACACACACACACACACACACACATTCACACAGCCACCTAGACAAAAACCTATATCAGCCCACACACACACACACACACACACACACACACACACACACACACACACATTCACACAGCCACCTAGACAAAAACCTATATCAGCCCACACACACACACACAAAAACACAGCCATTGTTGTCAATAAAGGATATTCAAATTCAGCTATGAGGAAACATACAAATCATACTTCATTAGAATCATAGGAGTTTTAATCTTCATCAACATCACCAACATCATCTTCATCATCAGCGATATCAATCATAGTCATAATCATTGTTACATTCTCATAATTTCACTTGATTAAATACTTCATTTTATTTCATTGCTTAAATACTTAAAGTATTTCATTTTTTTATAATATAATATGTATCATCCATTTCACTCTTTTTTTTTTACATAAGAATAAAGTTTAGCAGAAGATTGAAGAATGACAAAATATTTACAGCATGAGAGAGAGAAAGAGAGAGGGAGCAAGAGAGAGCTAGAGAGAGGGAGCTAGAGAGAAAGAGAGAGGGAGAGACAGAGAGAGGGAGCTAGAGAGAGAGAGAGAGAGAGCTAGAGAGAGGGAGAGAGAGAGAGAGAGAGAGAGAGAGAGAGCGAGAGAGAGAGAGAGAGAGTGAGCTAGAGAGAGAGAGGGAGCTAGAGAGAAACAGAGAGGGAGCTAGAGAGAGAGAGACAAAGATAGAGGGAGTGAAAGAGAGAGAGGGAGCGAGAGATAAAGAGAGAGGTAGCGAGAGAGGGAGAGAGAGTGAAAGAGAGAGAGAGAGCGAGCGAGCGAACGAGCGAGAGAGAGAGAGAGAGTAGGCTGTTGACTGCATTCATTCCTCTCTATCAGGATATGTACTGTACTGAGGGCAGAGAGACAGACATGATGGCAGCCTTGAGAATAAAAACACTTAAACAAACCTCTGCATCTGTAGAATTCACATTTCATCTTGAATCACCGTGTCGTATATAAGTCCGTTTCTTTAACCTCACAGTTTGGATCTGGTACTTGGAGCTAATAGGGATTTGAATTAGATTCCCCGGCGAGCTACACGGTGCTGGGCTATGTGGTGGCCCAGAGTCAGTTGGCTGCGACAATCAGGACCAACGGACAGTCTGTAGCCTGACCCCATCACACTGACACAGGCCCAAACAACTGCCATCCGAGTACAGAACTTATGCTTCTATCTGCTTTGCTTGCTGTTTGGGGTTCTAGCCTGAGTTTCTGTATAGCACTTTGTAAACATCGGCCGATGTAAAAAGGGCTTTATAAATCAATTTGATTGATTGATTGATGCCTCAGCCACTGAAAAGGCTCTTCTTTTTGAAAAGGGTATTCGAGGAACCCCTCTGAAAAGGATATTCGAGGAACCCCTCTGAAAAGGATATTCGAGGAACCCCTCTGAAAAGGTTATTCGAGGAACCCCTCTGAAAAGGTTATTCGAGGAACCCCTCTGAAAAGGTTATTCGAGGAACCCCTCTGAAAAGGTTATTCGAGGAACCCCTTTGAAAAGGATATTCGAGGAACCCCTCTGAAAAGGGTATTCGAGGAACCCCTCTGAAAAGGATATTTGAGGAACCCCTCTGAAAAGGGTATTCGAGGAACCCCTCTGAAAAGGATATTCGAGGAGCTCCTGTGTAAAGGTTCAAACCATAACCTTTTTTCTGATGGGAGGGGTCCAATATTGAACCTTTTTAATAATATATTTTAGAGGTGGCAGCCTATGAGAAAATTGGAGGCATGGCTTTCTGATAGTTTTTTCTTTGGCACCGTTAGAGTAAATTTTATTCCTGTTTATCAAGTTAAGTTCGTACACCGCAAATGTCAACGTTCCTTCAATATTCATGCATATCACATATACATTCCAACATAATATTAACATTGCTGATTACATATAGTATTAAAGCGGTAACTATTCCAACTTTGGGATTTGCACAGGTTCTTGTGGAACTTGTTAACCTTGTTGAAGCAACAAAACTGTCAGTGTTAACATGTGTTGACAATACAACAAAACAGATGAACAGGAATGACATTTACTCTAACGGGTGGCCAAAAAAAAGATCTATCTTATAGCCACACCCTCACTAAGCCACACCTCCACTCCAGGGTTCCTCCAGGAACCTGTTGCTACATAGTAACATTGAAAAAATACTCAAATAATCAAAGAGACACATATTTGAACCATTGACTAGCAATGGTTTCCTTGAGGAACTCCAGGGGTTCCTTAAAGATTTCCAGGGTTCCTCGAGTCACCACTAATTCTAAGAGTGTATGGTTGCAAAATTCTGGTATCTTTCCCAAAACTTTCCCAAAAGTCCTGTTTGGAAGATTCCTGGAATTACGAGGAAATCAGCAGGGAATCTGAGAATCCTGCAACCGGGGAATTTTGCAATTTTAGTAACTAATGTTGAACTAATGATGTAACTAATGATGAAAGAATGCCAATAGCCTTGATATGTGAGGGAATCTCTAATAACATTTTAATTCATTAATAAACAAGTCTAGAATCATGCAGTAGATAGAGGCATTCTTCTTCTGGTTAATGTTTTCGTATAAAATCAATTGTATTTTAAATAAATAGTTTAAATAAATACTTGAAGGAAGATACTGTATTGTATAGGTGTCTTTAACCACACCTGTGTGGGCCTTCAGCCTCTGAGTTGTACACATTAATTACTTTCTAATTCAACGTCCTCTCACTGTCAACTGCGTTTATTTTCAGCAAACTTCAAATGTGTAAATATTTGTATGAACATAAGATTCAACAACTGAGACATAAACTGAACAAGTTCCACAGACATGTGACTAACAGAAATGGAATAATGTGTGCCTGAACAAAAGGGGGGGGTCAAAATCAAAAGTAACAGTCAGTATCTGGTGTGGCGACCAGCTGCATTAAGTACTGCAGCGCATCTCCTCCTCATGGACTGCACCAGATTTGCCTGTTCTTGCTGTGAGATGTTACCCCACTCTTCCACCAAGGCACCTGCAAGTTCCCGGACATTTTTGGGGGGAATGGCCCTCGCCCTCACCCTCCGATCCAACAGGTCCCAGACATGCTCAATGGGATTGAGATGCAGGCTCTTCGCTGGCCATGGCAGAACACTGACATTCCTGTCTTGCAGGAAATCATGCACAGAACGAGCAGTATGGCTGGTGGCATTGTCATGCTGGAGGGTCATGTCAGGATGAGCCTTCAAGAAGGGTACCACATGAGGAAGGAGAATGTCTTCCCTGTAACGCACAGCGTTGAGATTGCCTGCAATGACAACAAGCTCAGTCCGATGATGCTGTGACACACCGCCCCAGACCATGACGGACCCTCCACCTCCAAATCGTTCCCGCTCCAGAGTACAGGCCTCGGTGTAACACTCATTCCTTTGACGATAAACGCGAATCTGACCATCACCCCTGTTGAGACAAAATCGCGACTCGTCAGAGAAGAGCACATTTTGCCAGTCCTGTCTGGTCCAGCGACGGTGGGTTTGTGCCCATAGGCGACATTGTTGCCGGTGATGTCTGGTGAGGACCTGCCTTACAACAAGCCTACAAGACCTCAGTCCAGCCACTCTCAGCCTATTGCAGACAGTCTGAGCACTGATGGAGGGATGGTGCTTTCCTGGTGTAACTCGGGCAGTTGTTGTTGTCATCCTGTACCTGTCCTGCAGGTGTGATGTTCGGATGTACCGATCCTGTGCAGGTGTTGTTACACGTGGTCTGCCACTGCGAGGACGATCAGCTGTCCGTCCTGCCCCCTGTAGCGCTGTCTTAGGCGTCTCACAGTACGGACATTGCAATTCATTGCACAGGCCACATCTGCAGTCCTCATGCCTCCTTGCAGCATGCCTAAGGCACGTTCACGCAGATGTGCAGGGACCCTGGGCATCTTTCTTTTGGTGTTTTTCAGAGTCAGTAGAAAGGCCTCTTTAGTGTCCTAAGTTTTCATAACTGGGACCTTAATTGCCTACCGTCTGTAAGCTGTTAGTGTCTTAACGACAGTTCCACAGGTGCGTGTTCATTGAACAAGCATGGGAAACAGTGTTTAAACCCTTAACAATGAAGATCTGTGAATTTATTTGGATTTTTACGAATTATCTTTGAAAGACAGTGTCCTGAAAAAAAGAGACGTTTCTTTTTTTGCTGAGAATTACTTTCTACAATGCAGCATGTTGACATGACATGATCACTATTGTTGTATATATATATATATATTATAACAACCCTACTATGGTGATAGACAAACAACATCTCTCTCTCTCTCTCTCTCTCTCAATGCAGACCATTGTTTTAAGTCAGAAAGAGCGACGATTCCACCTGCACTGTCAGTTGAGGTACAAGTGTCGTGTAGGAGTAACGACTCATGACGTAAGACAGACAATTAATGCAGTCTGGTTTACTGGACGTATGTGCGTTAGAGTGGGGCAAACTGTTAAAAGTAGGGTTGCAAAATTCAGGTTACTTTCCCACATCCTGGTTGGAGGTTCTATATGGAATTGTTTTAAGAAGGTCATACCAAGGATCATTTATCAATTTGATTTAGAATTTTTAAAACACCTTGAAGAATCCCAAAAATATACATAAAAAATATTTGATGAAAAGTTTTTTGGGGCCTGCTATTAGCCAATACAAACTATGGTTGAATGGCGGGACCCCGGTTAACGAGATTTACCGGGATTTACTGCCCAAAACCACTCCTTTTTCCTGGGATAAATAACTGCGAGAATCCGGTAAATTATAATAATTAATTTATATGAACAGCATGGCGTGAAATGGAACTGTTAAATTATGTGTGATGTCTAAATCTGTCTTCTCTACGGCCTCTGCACCTCAGACAGACAGCCCATCTCAGACTGACGGCCCATCTCAGACTGACGGCCCATCTCAGACTGACGGCCCATCACAGAATGACGGCCCATCTCAGACTGACGGCCCATCTCAGACAGACAGCCCATCTCAGACAGACAGCCCATCTCAGACAGACAGCCCATCTCAGACTGACAGCCCATCACAGACTGACAGCCCATCTCAGACAGACAGCCCATCTCAGACTGACAGCCCATCTCAGACTGACAGCCCATCTCAGACTGACAGCCCATCTCAGTTCACAATACATGTAGATTTACAGTATCATATCATCATGGAGACTTGTTTCCTTGTGACAGGTTTGGCCTACATTTTGCTGCAGCGTAGTCTGTGCTACAGTAACATAAAGACTGAACGGCGTCTAATTTACCATCTCCATCTGGCTTTCGGGGGTCACCTTGTTGCAGCTGCAGAGTTTTAAAACCGCCTATCCCTCGAATATAAATCAGTCCACGCGTGAGCACTCTCTCACAGTCCTTCTCTCTCTCCATCAATTCCATTGAAATTGCATCCAAAATAGATCATCCTGTTCTAGATTGATATATAGCCCTAGCCTACCTCTTTCAGGTAATATATTCAATGCAGTATTAGCCTTATAATTAGTTAATTGATGATGGGTTATGCATAAGAAGCTCCTAACTTATAGCCTCTGTCTCTTGCGCAATACCCAAAGCACCTGTGCTCCGCTGGTCTCTCCTTAAAAAAAACGTTCCTTAGCTCTTGGAGTCCCATGCAGGAAAATCGAGACTAGAATAACTTGTGGACATTCTTTTTTTATTTTTTTTTTGCATTTCTTATACCAATAGACTATTAGAAGAGGTAAGCAAGCTCTTGCTTGCTGAATGTTAAATACATTCGTCAATATAACTCCTGGGTAGTTGTCACGTCCTGACCATAGTAAGATGTGATTTTCTATGGTAGAGTAGGTCAGGGCGTGACAGGGGGTGTTTTGTGTTATTCTATGTTTTCTATTTCTATGTTTGAGTTCTAGTTTTTCTATTTCTATGTTGTTTTTTGGGGGGTTGATCTCCAATTGGAGGCAGCTGGTCCTCATTACCTCTGACTGGAGATCATATTTAAGTAGGGGTTTTTCTTCCTGGGTTTTGTGGGTGAATATATGTTTTGAGTAGTGTTTGTTTCTCTCTGCGTCATGGTTTGTTGTTTTGTCATTTTCAGTTATTTGTCTATTGCAAAGTTTCATGTATTTAATAAAATGCGGAACTACAACTACGCTGCACTTTGGTCCGATCCTTTCGACAGCCGTGACAGTAGTTTGAAAGAAGAGCGATGGTGGTAGACTATAGCAGTTATTAATTCAGACCCATAACCATTCAGACCCATAACCATTCAGACCCATAACCATTCAGACCCATAACCATTCAGAACCATAACCATTCAGACTCATAACCATTCAGACCCATAACCATTCAGACCCATAACCATTCAGACTCATAACCATTCAGACCCATAACCATTCAGACCCATAACCATTCAGACCCATAACCATTCAGATGGTGGTAGGCTACAGCAGTTATTTACTCAGACCCATAAGCATTCAGTCTTCGCGAAGAGAAGTCAAAGCCGTCTGCATTTAATTCTAGTTTAATTCTATATTATTCAAGGATGTCATTAGAATGATGAAGATAAGGACAACGAAACGTATTTCATGTAACTGTTGAAAGTGAGGAAGGAATGAAGCAACAATAGAGAAAGAGGAGGTAGGCTAATAACATTAGGAGAGATATTATGAAAGGTATATACGTGTCAGCCTACTAATTATACAAATAGGATCTATTATATAAAGAAATGTGAATCAAATTCGCTAGCCTATACTTTTGACTTTGTAGGCCGCATGTGCTGCATCAAAATCCCATGATCTCTGCCTGCTTTATCATGATTTGAACCATGTGCCTAATTCCAGCCCATATAATACAGTATAATTCAATATAGTACAGTAATACAGTATAATACAATACAGTATAATACAATACAGTATAATACAATACAGTATAATACAGTTCACACTCCAAAAGATTAGCCTACTGGAGCTAGTTTAATGTATTTAACCAAGATAGCATATAGCTAGCTACATCTATGTGCTTTCATGTTTTTCTTTCGTGTGTAATGTGCAGTAGCCTATATCATATATGTATTGGATAACAGCACAATCATTTGGGCTTTTTTGTTGCTTGGGCTCATTAAATGTCTTTAATGTAGGACTCATTAAATGTATTAAATATATGTCTCATCGAGCTCAGGTAACATCAGGTTTGAATATTCTATCAAAGCTCTAATCAAATCCACATAGTGCTTTTGAATGACATTTCCGGGTTTTGGTGATTTATTCTTGGGATGGAACATTTGTTCTACTAAGCTATATGGAATTGTTTTAAGAAGGTCATACCAAAGAATCTTTTTGATATTTGATTTTTGATCTTAAGTATAAAAAATATATATTAAAAAAAATGATTTTATGAACATTTTTATTTGGCCTTAGTGCTATTAGCCCATTTAAACACATTGAAAAACAGATTCACTACATGGAAGAGCAGAAAGTCCCCCCACCGCAAAAAAAAAAATCTAAAGGAAGTTTGTTCTGAAGTACCTGTCCTATAAGAATTATCATTCGTTTTTTTTGTATTTAACATGTTCTTTTTTGTATTTAACACTTTCTTTTTTGTATTTAACATGTTATTTTTTGTATTTAACATGTTATTTTTTGCAATAAACAGTGTCCATACTGTATATATTTCCATTCATTTTTTTAGCTGGTTCCCGGGAGACATTCAGATAAGTCTTGTGAGGCCTGTGGGCATCCTAGAGCATAACAACATGTACCTTTACACAGAGGGGTCATATTAGTGTGTAGCCCAAACTTTCTGACGCTACAGACAGAAGTTACCGACTTCAGACGAGTCCCAAGACGCTTGTGTGGGTCGCAGAGCAAAACGGAGAACACCATCGTGTTCGTGAAAGTCTCATCTTTCCATAGAGAAGTCATAATAGTTCAGACACTACAGAGGATTTAGTAAGAAGACCGATTTTTGAGATGTCTCATGGTCTGACAAACACCGCTCTAGCTCTGTCACCTTGCACAGCAGATGCGGAATTGCGACATAGGCAGATGTGCTGGATATAGACGCATCCAACGCAAAAAAAAAAATATCTCTAGCGTAAACTGACAGATTTTAATTGGGATGTTTTTATTATGCTAATTAGATTTCTGCGGTGGCGTGGACATTGACAAGCCCTTTCATTTCACTTCCATCGCCTTGGTAACAGAAGACAGGTGTGATACGGTGGTTGCCATGACAGCAACCAGAAACAGGTGTGATAGAGTTCGCAGGAGCACCAGAAAATACGATTTTTGTTTTATTGATTGAGATGCAGCCTTATTGGGCCTATATGTTGTACCCTAGAAACGAATATGTAAAACTGTAAAGATATTAACTTCTTCTAAAAGCTACGACGTTGATACAAATACCTGTCATTGAAATTACAAAGTAATTTGTGGAATATTAGTTATTTCTCTATTAAGATGCATTACATAGAAAATGGTACACTGTCTCTTTGGAAAAAAAGTCAGGTTTGAGATGACGATGCAAGACACACTGTCACAGAAGCCAAGTTCACACGCTAGTCGGAACAAGAAAACTCTGAAATTAGTTTCTAGTCGGACATTTCCTGAGTTTTCCTAGTTTCGAACACAGCATCATCCATCGCTATCATCATTGATCTACTGACGAAGCTATCCCTTTTATTTGATTTCTGTTCCCCCCCCCAAATGTTTGGATATAATGGTGAAAGTTACCAGGTTGTTACCTAGCTAGCCAATGAGGTTACATGACTGAACAAAATGTAAACAAATGGTTAACGACCCACGACAATGTTTATGAACGTTAAATGCAATCCTGGTGACGCCGCTATAGACTGGTTGGTTGTTTAG
Source organism: Salmo trutta (assembly GCF_901001165.1). Taxonomy (NCBI): domain Eukaryota; kingdom Metazoa; phylum Chordata; class Actinopteri; order Salmoniformes; family Salmonidae; genus Salmo; species Salmo trutta. The sequence goes on along the minus strand of NC_042984.1, from coordinate 3,508,736 downwards.
CAACAAAACCAACACACCTGTAACTACTGTCTTCCCTGTGGCTCAGTTGGTAGAGCATGGTGTGTGCAACGCCAGGGTTGTGGGTTCGATTCCCATGGGGGGCCAGTTCAAATATATATATATATATGATAATGTGTGAAATGTATGCATTCACTACTGTAAGTTGCTCTGGATAAGAGCGTCTGCTCAATGACTAAAATGTAACTATGGATCAAAACAGACAGGGTTGTCTTAGATTGTTGACAACAATGTAAACATTATTTTTGTCTCCAATGTTTATTTAAAAATGAAATAAATGTGCACAATGATCACTTGTTGTCACGTCCTGACCAGTATAAGGGGTTATTTGTTATTGTAGTTTGGTCAGGACGTGGCAGACCGGGGTATTTGTTTAGAGTGTTTCGGGGTTTGTTGGGCTATGTGTTTATGTAGAGGGGTGTTTGTTTAGAGTGTTCCGGGGATTTTGGTTATTGTTCTGGTTTTGTATTTCTATGATTTTCTAGGTTCTGTATTTCTTTGTTGGCCTGGTATGGCTCTCAATCAGGAACAGCTGTACATTGTTGTTGCTGATTGGGAGTCATACTTAGGTAGCCCTTTTTTTCACCTGTGGTTTGTGGGAAGTTGTTTTTGCATAGCTGTGTGTAGCCTGCATTACTGTTCGTTCGGTTTCTTGTTTTGTTTTTTCAGGGTTCTAGTAAACGTTAAAATGAGCACTCATCCAGCTGTGCCTTGGTCCATTACATACGACAACCGTTACACTTGTCTCTCAAATACATTGTCAGGAGTTGTTGGTTAGCTAACCTAGCGAATTTGAGCCATATTAGCATTGACATGAAATATGGTCAAAACATCTCAAAATAAGACATTTATGATTCCCCACGTGACAGTTTCTTGTCATTGTTGCTAGCTATCTGTCCATCCAGGATCCTAAAAAAGACACAGACGTTGTCAGCCAATCCGTCCACAGGAAGATTAAAAATGTTTAGTCGGTAACATGGGTCAGATCTTTTCATCTAGTTAGTTAAACCGTTTTCTCTGTAGTGATTAGTGTAACCATGACCTTTTCAAATCTGCACTCACTTGATTCTCTAGGGCACTGGGAAACAACGGTACAGCCAAGCCTTATCACTACACCAAATATTAACCCGGGGAGATTTTTTTTTTTCCTAGTTCGAACAGTGCTCACAAAATCAAAACTCCTTGTCGCGCAGCAAAAAAAATATTTTGTCGGATTGGTTGCACTTTAGAGTCCTGGTTTGAATGTTCCTCGATTCAGAAGGGAATAAGCAGGGAAATCTGGGAATCCTCCAACTGGGATTTCTGGAAAACCTGGGAATTTTTAGAAAAGTTAACCTGAATTTTGAAACTCTACTGTGAACATATTCAAATCTCCATCCATAGTACCTGCAAGAAGTCCACATCCAGGGACTGATCATGATGACATGATGAGCAAACAAGACAACACACTGACTGTACAGTGACTGACTGACTGATTACCATAGTGTCTTAACACTACTGCACTCTACTTAAGAACAAAAGAGGGAACAGGAAGCTAGAGATCCCTTAACGTGTATCCCAAATGGCACCCTATCGTCTATATAGTGCACTACTTTTTGGACCAGAACCCATAGAGCACTGTATATAGGGAATATAGGGTGCAATTTGGGACATAGACCTTTACACTACGCTTCACTACACTGACTAAGTTAACCTAGCTGGTGTCTAGTTTAAGGAACTACTTACTGCACTAACTAATGCTACGTAATGTCACTCTGTAATGTTAAACAACCAGAGGTTTGGATAGTTCACGTCCTGTTCCTGGGACTGGAGTGCAGAGTCTGTGTAGCCTAATGTATCTGTACAACACAGGAGTAGGTTTCACTATCCAATAACATGTTACATCTCCTTGAGTTATTTCTAAGAATACAATGACTAAGAAACATGATGTTGTCATATACTCCGACAGTGGATAATATCATTACTGTCCATCAAAGGTTGTAGTGGTCTTAAGAGACAAGTTAAGGGGCCTACTGGACTCTAACCACCTCTATGGTAGTGTACTGTATCTAACCACCTCTATGGTAGTGTCCTGTATCTAGCCACCTCTATGGTAGTGTCCTGTATCTAACCACCTCTATGGTAGTGTCCTGTATCTAGCCACCTCTATGGTAGTGTCCTGTATCTAACCACCTCTATGCTAGTGTCCTGTATCTACCCACCTCTATGGTAGTGTCCTGTATCTAAGCACTTCTATGGTAGTGTCCTGTATCTAACCACCTCTATGCTAGTGTCCTGTATCTAACCAACTCTATGGTAGTGTCCTGTATCTAAGCACTTCTATGGTAGTGTCCTGTATCTAACCACCTCTATGCTAGTGTCCTGTATCTAACCACCTCTATGGTAGTGTCCTGTATCTAACCAACTCTATGGTAGTGTCCTGAATCTAACCACCTCTATGGTAGTGTCCTGTATCTAACCACCTCTATGCTAGTGTCCTGTATCTAACCACCTCTATGCTAGTGTCCTGTATCTAACCACCTCTATGGTAGTGTCCTGTATCTACCCACCTCTATGGTAGTGTCCTGTATCTAACCACCTCTATACTAGTGTCCTGTATCTAACCACCTTTGTGGTAGTGTCTTGTATCTAACCACCTCTATGCTAGTGTCCTGTATCTGACCACCTCTATGGTAGTGTCCTGTATCTAACCACCTCTATGGTAGTGTCCTGTATCTATCCACCTCTATGGATGGTGGTGTCCTGTATCTAACCACCTCTATGGTAGTGTCCTGTATCTAACCACCTCTATACTAGTGTCCTGTATTTAACCACCTCTATGCTAGTGTCCTGTATCGAACCACCTCTATGGTAGTGTCCTGTATCTAACCACCTCTATGGTAGTGTCCTGTATTTAACCACCTCTATGCTAGTGTCCTGTATATAACCACCTTTGTGGTAGTGTCCTGTATCTAACCACCTCTATGTTAGTGTCCTGTATTTAACCACCTCTATGCTAGTGTCCTGTATATAACCACCTTTGTAGTAGTGTCCTGTATCTAACCACCTCTATGGTAGTGTCCTGTATTTAACCACCTCTATGCTAGTGTCCTGTATATAACCACCTTTGTGGTAGTGTCCTGTATCTGACCACCTCTATGGTATTGTCCTGTATCTGACCACCTCTATGCTAGTGTCCTGTATCTAACCACCTCTATGGTAGTGTCCTGTATCTGACCACCTCTATGGTATTGTCCTGTATCTAACCAAATTTATGCTAGTGTCCTGTATCTAACCACCTCTATGGTAGTGTTCAGTATCTAAGCACCTCTATGGTAGTGTCCTGTATCTAACCACCTCTATGGTAGTGTCCTGTATCTAACCACCTCTGTGGTAGTGTCCTGTATCTAACCACCTCTATGCTAGTGTCCTGTATCTAACCACCTCTATGCTAGTGTCCTGTATCTAACCACCTCTATGGTAGTGTCCTGTATCTAACCATCTCTATGGTAGTGTCCTGTATCTAACCACCTTTATGCTAGTGTCCTGTATCTAACCACAGCTTTGGTAGTGTCATGTATCTAACCACCTCTATGCTAGTGTCCTGTATCTAAGCACCTCTATGGTAGTGTTCATTATCTAAGCACCTCTATGGTAGTGTCCTGTATCTAACCACCTCTATGGTAGTGTTATGTATCTAACCACCTCTATGGTATTGTCCTGTATCTAACCAAATGTATGCTAGTGTCCTGTATCTACCCACCTCTATGGTAGTGTCCTGTATCTAACCAACTCTATGCTAGTGTCCTGTATCTACCCACCTCTATGGTAGTGTCCTGTATCTAACCACCTCTATGGTAGTGTCCTGTATCTGACCACCTCTATGGTATTGTCATGTATCTAACCACCTCTACGGTAGTGTCCTGTATCTAACCACCTCTATGGTAGTGTCCTGTATCTAACCACCTCTATTCTAGTGTCCTGTATCTAAGCACCTCTGTGGTAGTGTCCTGTATCTAACCACCTCTGTGGTAGTGTCCTGTATCTAACCAGTTCTATGGTAGTGTCCTGTATTTAACCACCTTTGTGGTAGTGTCCTGTATCTAACCACCTCTATGGTAGTGTCCTGTATCTAACCACCTCTATGGTAGTGTCCTGTATCTAACCATCTCTATGGTGGTGTCCTGTATCTAAACACCTCTATGGATGGTGGTGTCCTGTATATAACCACCTCTATGGTAGTGTCCTGTATCTAACCACCTCTATGGCAGTGTACTGTACCTAACCACCTCTATGGTAGTGTCCTGTATCTACCCACCTCTATACTAGTGTCCTGTATCTAACCACCTCTATGGTAGTGTCCTGTATCTAACCACCTCTATGGTATTGTCCTGTATCTAACCAAATTGATGCTAGTGTCCTGTATCTACCCACCTCTATGGTAGTGTCCTGTATCTGACCACCTCTATGGTAGTGTCCTGTATTTAGCCACCTCTATGGTAGTGTCCTGTATCTAGCCACCTCTATGGTAGTGTCCTGTATCTAGCCACCTCTATGGTATTGTCCTGTATCTAACCAAATGTATGCTAGTGTCCTGTATGTACCCATCTCTATGGTAGTGTCCTGTATCTAACCACCACTATGGTAGTGTCCTGTATCTAACCACCTCTATGCTAGTGTCCTGTATCTAACCACCTCTATGGTAGTGTCCTGTATTTAACCACCTCTATGGTAGTGTCCTGTATCTAACCACCTCTATGGTAGTGTCCTGTATCTAACCACCTCTATGGTAGTGTCCTGTATCTACCCACCTCTATGGTAGTGTCCTGTATCTACCCACCTCTATGGTAGTGTCCTGTATCTACCCACCTCTATGGTAGTGTCCTGTATCTACCCACCTCTATGGTAGTGTCCTGTATCTACCCACCTCTATGGTAGTGTCCTGTATCTACCCACCTCTATGGTAGTGTCCTATATCTGTGAAAGGGGTAGGGGTAAGTAGCGCCTAGCGAACTATAATGCTGCTGGTTGTTTCATATTTCGATATTTACAGAATGTCTGGGTGAGGATCAGTGCGAGACCATGGTTACCATGGTTACCCTGTTATGATTAGATTTGTAACCCCATGTGTAACATCTCTAGCCCCACCCATCCCTTGGCCTTGCAATAGCTTACTATTCACACTCAATATGAGTTGACTTACTATAAGTCTTACTGGGTTTTGGGGCAGACATAATGTTTCTATGTGTCTATGCTGCAAACTAATGAAGGACCATACCATTTCGGTATTCTCTTATGAGAAAAGGGAAATCTAACTAAAATATGTTTCACTTTTAAATAAATATTTTCCTTCAGATATTTTGCTCATAAAGCATAACTCTTTTGTTCACAAAACATTACAATATTTTAAGTTTAAGGAGTCGCAAACTAAGAGCTTTTCTTGGCACTGAATCAGGAAGATTTGTGGTATTGTTTTTTTTTCTTCGTATGGTTAAAAATAGCGTTAAACCCACCATGTCCTCTCTCACTGAACGATAGAAGGGAAAGAGGAAGGTTCACAAGGAGATAAAGAAGAAGAGTGAGATTTAAAGGTGTAAAGAGACAGCATACAGACACCAGAGGACAGTATAAAGGAAGTAGATATATATGAGCTACAGAAAGAATCTGAAGGGTTCATTTTCCGTTTTTTTTTCTTTCTTCCATCGTCTCGTTATTAGTTGTGACCCCGGCCCGGCGCTGTAGGTGAGTTCTCTTCACACACTGCCCATGTCAGAGGTCATACTACCTACACCTAAACTTCAACGGTCAGAGTCTGAGGGGTCAACCAATCAGGACTGCCTTGTGTCATTCATTTTTTGAGAGCGGAGTTAGACAAGGTTATAAGGGTGACATGCTAGTAAGTACAGGAAAGGTAGGTACAGTAAAATCTGGTAGGTAGGGATTCAGTCCAGAGCTAGTCCAGATCAGAGATAGTCCAGACCAGATCAGTCCCCAAGTCCCAGACTACAGTTCAGTGTAGCTGAGCTCCTGCCTTGTCTCCAGCCAGGTTTGTGCGTTTTAAAAGTTTATTTATTTTTCAAACTCCGACCAACGAGTTGTGTCCAGTTGTTGCCCTCGGCGTTTTTCGCCGTAAAGTTGTTTGGAGGTCAAGGGTAAATAACGGGGGAGGAGGGTCAAGTGATCGGCTGGTTACCTAGAGGACGGGCTACTGCACTCAGAGGCGGGGCAACAGAACTGATGGGTGATGTCATCATCTTCGTGCTCTCTGAGAGAGAGACAGTCCATGGTAGCATGGGTAGAGAGAGACAGACAGACAGACAGACAGACAGACAGACAGGGGTTGAGACAGAAGCAAAGGGATGGGGAACACAGAAAAGCAGAGTGAGAGAAGGAAGGAAAGAAGGGAATATAGATAAAACACTAGTGTTATAACTCCTCCCCCTCTAGTGTTATAACTCCTCCGCCTCTAGTGTTATAACTCCTCCACCTCTAGTGTTATAACTCCTCCCCCTCTAGTGTTATAACTCCTCCGCCTCTAGTGTTATAACTCCTCCACCTCTAGTGTTATAACTCCTCCCCCTCTAGTGTTATAACTCCTCCGCCTCTAGTGTTATAACTCCTCCCCCTCTAGTGTTATAACTCCTCCCCCTCTAGTGTTATAACTCCTCCGCCTCTAGTGTTATAACTCCTCCACCTCTAGTGTTATAACTCCTCCGCCTCTAGTGTTATAACACCTCCACCTCTAGTGTTATAACTCCTCCCCCTGTAGTGTTATAACTCCTCCCCCTCTAGTGTTATAACAGTAGTGGACCACTAGATGTCAGGCTTGCAGCATGGAGAACAGTCTGCTACAAAAGCTACAACACTGACATCTACTGCAAACCTGATCTATTAGGTTATACTAAACATTTTTTGGATTAAATACCATGTCTCCTTGCCTTAAGATATATTGATTAAATACCATGTCTCCTTGCATTATGATATATTGATTAAATACCATGTCTCCTTGCCTTAAGATATATTGATTAAATACCATGTCTCCTTGCATTATGATATATTGATTAAATACCATGTCTCCTTGCCTTAACTTAAGATATATTCATTAAATACCATGTCTCCTTGCCTTAACTTAAGATATATTCATTAAATACCATGTTTCCTTGCCTTAAGATATATTCATTAAATACCATGTTTCCTTGCCTTAAGATATATGGATTAAATACCATGTCTCCTTGCATTATGATATATTCATTAAATACCATGTCTCCTTGCCTTAACTTAAGATATATTCATTAAATACCATGTTTCCTTGCATTAAGATATATTCATTAAATACCATGTCTCCTTGCATTACGATATAGCTAATCTTCTATGCAATCCTGTGATGGAATGTCATAGGTTTCCAAACATCTTAATATGACTTTAAATTATATCCTAAGGGGGGGGTTGGGATGCATAAAAATAAAAAACAACAACAGGGGGGGGGAGGGAAGGAGAGGATGGGGCGATATGGAGAGGACAGGGGTAGAAGAGTGGAGTGGGGAGGGGGAGGTTGTCGAAGGGTGTTTGGGTGCAATACGTAGGCCTACATGTGTGAAGGAGATGGGGAAGGCCTTACACTGGGTTGCGTTCCAGCAGATAATCAGATCTCACAACAACGCCATGAAGGAAGGGTTTACGATACAACTCATTGTCCAAGACAGCGTTTCCCAAAAACCTCTCCTCCAGTACCCCCCTCCCCCACCCCCCCACCCCCCTCTCCCTCCCCCAGCCAGTCCACTTCTTTCATATATTCCAGAAGAGCACAGCTGACTCAAAACGGACATATAATCATCAAGCCCTTCATTAGTTACAATCAGCAGTGCTACTTCTGGAATACATCAACTAAATGAGCTGGATGGAGGTACTGGAGGAGAGGTCAAAGGTCAGGGAAACACTGTGTAGCTAAATTTTTTTTTTTAAACTAGACAATCTGGAACTTAACCATGGTCTCAGTCACTGAGAGTGTATCTGAGTTTGGATTGTGTGTGTCCTACCCGCTGGGAAGAGACGTCCATTCAACGTCTATTCCACGTCGGTTCAACCAGTGTGTGCCCAGTGGGTCATGACTACATAGACGCTATCTGTCATTCTCTCATAAGTTTGGTCTTCAAAGTTTTAGAATAGGTAGTCAAAACTATTCTTGCATGTCTTGGATACAATTACATTTTTATTTATTAACTTCCAATAAGACTAATATCCAGAAGATATTACTGCATCGCAGATCATGTGACGTTGCTATGTAAAATAAACACATTTATGTGTTTTTTTTGGGGGGGGGGGGTTTTGGTGAAAGAGAGATGGGTGGTGAAAGTCAGTCAGCTGTTGGCTACTGAAGCTATGATTCCAGATTCTAGATTCCGATAGAGTGTTATTAACTTTGTAACGAGGTAAATAATGTGATTCATAACACCCGTACAGCGGTCGGTCATTACATCTAGAAACTGGAGCTAATTACACATTCCCGAGTCACGTTGTTAAAGGGATTCTCTGATACTTTGTGTACATTTTAGCCAGTAGTCCTGAATTAGCTCTCACCAGGTCCCCCCCCCCAGAAATGTGCATACTACATCCCAGACTGTATGTGGAGATATGTGCCTCACATCCTTGCTCTCTCTCTCTCTCTCTCTCTCTCTCTCTCTCTCTCTCTCTGCTCTGCTGTAGGTGCATCATGTGTAGCTTGCTTGCTTGTCACTCATACGGTCAGGGGCTGAAGCTTATTGGTTGAACTCGAATTGCTAGTGGGTGAAAATGGGTGCAGCACAGCTTGCAGAAAAACAGTTGCTTTTAAACTATGAATTTCGAGGCTAAATGAGGTAAGACAGTTATGCTGCTCATAGATTATGTATGTATAAACTACACATTGACACATGCAGCCCAAAGCGGCAAGGTTTAAAACATTATTTAAAAAAAAAATACTTAGCAGTCGCCATAGTTACGGAGCATATGTCTTTAATAACTACTAGGTGTCAGTGTACTGACAGAGACTGTCTTTGAGAGGGCTGGAGGACCCCAATGTGTTATCAGTGCTAATGCTACAGACTGGTTAAGGTAACACGTCACTTTTATGGGTCCGTAATAAACCATTTAGAAGGCATTTACTTACTATTAATTAATCATGACTCCCACATTTGTAAATGTAGGTAAGCTAGTTATTCACACACACATATGTTCCTTAATCATGACTCCCACATGTGTAAATGTTAGTAAGCTAGTTATTCATATATATATATATATATATATATAGTTCCTTAATCATGACCCCCACGTGTGTAAATGTTTTAGTAAATCGAAATAACACTTGAAATAACACTCTGAACTTATGAAACTGATAATAAAAGCCCTTTTTTTGTGAAAAAAGCTGTTTGAAAAAAAATTGCCTGGAATTTCAGCCTGTTCAGATGCGATGGAACTTTTTGGCCCACGTCATGACGTCACAATGCGATCTGATTATTATAGACCAATGACAGTTCACCGTACGATGAAGGGGTTGAGCTCTAGACCAGCCAAATTAGCCAATCCAGGTTGTGTATATAAATATCGTCAAATCGTCAAACGCACGCACAATCAAACTGTGAGCATTTCAAGAGTCAAATGAGGTTAATATTATAATATTATTTTCGTTGAATAAAAACACAGTGATTTATTAGACATAGAGTGATGATTAAAAAATTTAATTACAAAGACTGCATGGGAACTTTAAAACATCTTGTTTTGGGTGCTTGCACGAATGTCTACCAAATGGCATGCCCATCTATTTTCTGACAAATTACACTGGTCACTCAGAATATTTATGAAGTATTTGTAACGTATAAATAGCGCTCACTTTAGATTAGGGACTGCAACAAAAAAAATACTGTACTAATGATTATAAATGTGAGAGTAATGATTAATAAATGCTTTCTAAATGGTTAATTACGGTTTAGATCCAGCTCTGGGAGTCAGGGGGGGTGATGGGGAGAGAGAGAGAGAGAGAGAGAGAGAGTGTGAGAGAGAGAGAGTGAGAGAGAGTGAGAGAGAGAGAGAGAGAGAGAGAGGGTGGGTGGGTGGTGGTGTGGGCTCTGGGAGTCATGGGGGTGATGGAGAGAAAGAAAGAGAGAGAGAGAGAGAGAGAGAGAGAGAGAGAGTGAGAGAGAGAGAGAGAGAGGGTGGGTGGGTGGTGGTGTGGGCTCTGGGAGTCATGGGGGTGATGGAGAGAGAGAAAAAAGAGAGAGAGAGAGAGAGAGAGAGAGAGAGAGAGAGAGAGTGAGAGAGAGGAGAGAGAGAGAGAGAGAGAGAGAGAGAGATAGAGAGGGTGGGTGGGTGGGTGGTGGTGTGGGCTCTGGGAGTCATGGGGGTGATGGAGAGAGAGAGAGAGAGAGAGAGAGAGAGAGAGAGAGAGAGAGAGAGAGAGAGAGTGAGAGAGAGAGAGAGAGAGAGAGAGAGAGAGAGAGAGAGAGAGAGAGAGAGAGAGAGAGAAAGAAAGAGAGAGAGAGAGAGTGGGTGGTGGTGTGGGCTCTAGGAGTCATGGGAGTCTGAGAGAGAGGGAGTGGTTGGGTGGTGTGGGACGGGACGGGACGGGACGGGACAGGAGGAGGAAGGGGGAGTGGAAGACTGTGAATCTAGTGAGGGACTGATACTACGGAATTGCACCGTTTCTTCTGAAATCCTGGTTGGAGGATTTCCGTGATTCAGAAGGGAATCTTCCAACTGGGAATCCTCCAATCAGGACTTCTGAAAACGCGGTAAACTGTGGGCATGTTTCCCGAATTATGTAACGTTAGAAGGAGGATGGTAGAGTGGAGGAGATTAGTGGAGGATTGTGGGCCTACTTTATAGTGGGTATACTCAGGCCCTTACCTTGCCTGGTCGGAGTGCCTGGATGGGGGGAGGGCGCAAGGCGGCTTGGGCAGGAGCAGCCGGGCAGGGCAACAGTACTGGTGGTGGGTGGAGCTGGACTGACTGTTAGCTGTCAGACTGCTGTGGAGGGAGGAGGTAGGACTAGGAACAGGAAGAGTAGTGGTGGTGGTGGTGCTGGTGGTGGTGGTGCTGGTGGTGGTGCTGGTGGTGGTGCTGGTGGTGGGAGGATTGGAACAAGAAGAAGAAGCGCAACAGGTGGAATAAGGTGTTGACCTGACAGAAAGAGAAAGAGAGATAGGGGGAAGAGAGAGAGAGGAGAGATAGATAGGTAGGTAGAAAGAGGAGAGAGAGATAGGTAGGTAGAAAGAGGAGAGAGAGATAGGTAGGTAGAAAGAGGAGAGAGATAGGTAGGTAGAAAGAGGAGAGAGAGATAGGTAGGTAGAAAGAGGAGAGAGAGATAGGTAGGTAGAAAGAGGAGAGAGATAGGTAGGTAGAAAGAGGAGAAGGATAGGATAGGTAGGGTAGAAAGAGGAGAGAGATAGGTAGGTAGAAAGAGGAGAGAGAGATAGGTAGGTAGAAAGAGGAGAGAGAGATAGGTAGGTAGAAAGAGGAGAGAGAGATAGGTAGGTAGAAAGAGGAGAGAGAGATAGGTAGGTAGAAAGAGGAGAGAGAGATAGGTAGGTAGAAAGAGGAGAGAGAGATAGGTAGGTAGGTAGATAGAGAGAGAGAGCGAGAGAGAGAGAGAGAAAGAGATGGAGAGAGAGATAGGCAGAGAGGAAGCGAGAGAGAGGGAGCAAGAGAGAGAGAGAGAGAGAGAGAGAGAGAGAGAGAGGGCAGAAAGAGAGAAAGAGAGAGAGAGAGAGAGAGAGAGGGACAGAAAGAGAGAGAGAGAGAGAGGAAGGAAGGAAGGAGATAGAAATAGAGAGAAGAGAGAAAAAATCAAGTCAAGATAGAAGGAGAAAAGAACAACATCCAGAAAGGCACACAGTAACCAACCAGTCATAGACTAGACTAGTAGTGTAGACTAGTAGACTAGACTAGTAGTGTAGACTAGTCGTGTAGACTAGTAGTGTAGACTAGTAGTGTAGACTAGTAGTGTAGACTAGTAGCGTAGACTAGTAGCGTAGACTAGTAGTGTAGACTAGTCGTGTAGACTAGTAGTGTAGACTAGTAGTGTAGACTAGTAGTGTAGACTAGTAGACTAGACTAGTAGTGTAGACTAGTAGTGTAGACTAGTAGTGTAGACTAGTAGTGTAGACTAGTAGACTAGACTAGTAGTGTAGACTAGTAGTGTAGACTAGTAGTGTAGACTAGTAGACTAGACTAGTAGTGTAGACTAGTAGTGTAGACTAGTAGTGTAGACTAGTAGACTAGACTAGTAGTGTAGACTAGTAGTGTAGACTAGTAGTGTAGACTAGTAGACTAGACTAGTAGTGTAGACTAGTAGTGTAGACTAGTAGCGTAGACTAGTAGCGTAGACTAGTAGTGTAGACTAGTAGTGTAGACTAGTAGTGTAGACTAGTAGTGTAGACTAGTCGTGTAGACTAGTAGTGTAGACTAGTAGCGTAGACTAGTAGTGTAGACTAGTCGTGTAGACTAGTAGTGTAGAATAGTAGTGTAGACTAGTAGTGTAGACTAGTCGTGTAGACTAGTAGTGTAGACTAGTAGTGTAGACTAGTAGTGTAGACTAGTAGTGTAGACTAGTAGTGTAGACTAGTAGTGTAGACTAGTAGTGTAGACTAGTAGACTAGACTAGTAGTGTAGACTAGTAGTGTAGACTAGTAGTGTAGACTAGTAGTGTAGACTAGTAGTGTAGACTAGTAGCGTAGACTAGTAGTGTAGACTAGTAGTGTAGACTAGTAGTGTAGACTAGTAGTGTAGACTAGTAGTGTAGACTAGTAGACTAGACTAGTAGTGTAGACTAGTAGTGTAGACTAGTAGTGTAGACTAGTAGTGTAGACTAGTAGTGTAGACTAGTAGACTAGACTAGTAGTGTAGACTAGTAGTGTAGACTAGTAGTGTAGACTAGTAGACTAGACTAGTAGTGTAGACTAGTAGTGTAGACTAGTAGTGTAGACTAGTAGACTAGACTAGTAGTGTAGACTAGTAGTGTAGACTAGTAGTGTAGACTAGTAGACTAGACTAGTAGTGTAGACTAGTAGTGTAGACTAGTAGCGTAGACTAGTAGCGTAGACTAGTAGTGTAGACTAGTAGTGTAGACTAGTAGTGTAGACTAGTCGTGTAGACTAGTAGTGTAGACTAGTAGTGTAGACTAGTAGTGTAGACTAGTAGCGTAGACTAGTAGTGTAGACTAGTCGTGTAGACTAGTCGTGTAGACTAGTAGTGTAGACTAGTAGTGTAGACTAGTAGTGTAGACTAGTAGTGTAGACTAGTAGACTAGACTAGTAGTGTAGACTAGTAGTGTAGACTAGTAGTGTAGACTAGTAGTGTAGACTAGTAGTGTAGACTAGTAGACTAGACTAGTAGTGTAGACTAGTAGTGTAGACTAGTAGTGTAGACTAGTAGACTAGACTAGTAGTGTAGACTAGTAGTGTAGACTAGTAGTGTAGACTAGTAGACTAACTAGTAGTGTAACTAGTAGTGTAGACTAGTATGTAGACTAGTAGTGTAGACTAGTCGTGTAGACTAGTAGTGTAGACTAGTAGTGTAGACTAGTAGTGTAGACTAGTAGACTAGACTAGTAGTGTAGACTAGTAGTGTAGACTAGTAGTGTAGACTAGTAGCGTAGACTAGTAGTGTAGACTAGTAGTGTAGACTAGTAGTGTAGACTAGTAGTGTAGACTAGTAGACTAGACTAGTAGTGTAGACTAGTAGTGTAGACTAGTAGTGTAGACTAGTAGTGTAGACTAGTAGACTAGACTAGTAGTGTAGACTAGTAGTGTAGACTAGTAGTGTAGACTAGTAGTGTAGACTAGTAGCGTAGACTAGTAGTGTAGACTAGTAGTGTAGACTAGTCGTGTAGACTAGTAGTGTAGACTAGTAGCGTAGACTAGTAGCGTAGACTAGTAGTGTAGACTAGTAGTGTAGACTAGTAGCGTAGACTAGTAGCGTAGACTAGTAGCGTAGACTAGTAGTGTAGACTAGTAGTGTAGACTAGTAGTGTAGACTAGTCGTGTAGACTAGTAGTGTAGACTAGTCGTGTAGACTAGTAGTGTAGACTAGTAGTGTAGACTAGTAGTGTAGACTAGTAGTGTAGACTAGTCGTGTAGACTAGTAGTGTAGACTAGTAGTGTAGACTAGTAGCGTAGACTAGTCATGTAGACTAGTAGCGTAGACTAGTAGCGTAGACTAGTATTGTAGACTAGTAGTGTAGACTAGCAGTGTAGACTAGTAGTGTAGACTAGCAGTGTAGACTAGTAGTGTAGACTAGTAGTGTAGACTAGTAGTGTAGACTAGTAGTGTAGACTAGTCGTGTAGACTAGTAGTGTAGACTAGTAGTGTAGACTAGTAGTGTAGACTAGTAGTGTAGACTAGTAGCGTAGACTAGTAGTGTAGACTAGTATTGTAGACAGTATTGTAGACTAGTAGTGTAGACTAGTAGCGTAGACTAGTAGCGTAGACTAGTAGCGTAGACTAGTAGTGTAGACTAGTAGTGTAGACTAGTAGCGTAGACTAGTAGCGTAGACTAGTAGTGTAGACTAGTAGTGTAGACTAGTAGTGTAGACTAGTCGTGTAGACTAGTAGTGTAGACTAGTCGTGTAGACTAGTAGACTAGACTAGTAGTGTAGACTAGTAGTGTAGACTAGTCGTGTAGACTAGTCGTGTAGACTAGTAGTGTAGACTAGTAGTGTAGACTAGTAGCGTAGACTAGTAGCGTAGACTAGTCGTGTAGACTAGTAGCGTAGACTAGTAGCGTAGACTAGTATTGTAGACTAGTAGTGTAGACTAGCAGTGTAGACTAGTAGTGTAGACTAGCAGTGTAGACTAGTAGTGTAGACTAGTAGTGTAGACTAGTAGTGTAGACTAGTAGTGTAGACTAGTCGTGTAGACTAGTAGTGTAGACTAGTAGTGTAGACTAGTAGTGTAGACTAGTAGCGTAGACTAGTAGCGTAGACTAGTAGTGTAGACTAGTATTGTAGACAGTATTGTAGACTAGTAGTGTAGACTAGTAGTGTAGACTAGTAGTGTAGACTAGTAGTGTAGACTAGTATTGTAGACAGTAGTGTAGACTAGTAGTGTAGACTAGTAGCGTAGACTAGTAGCGTAGACTAGTAGCGTAGACTAGTAGTGTTAGAAACAGTAACCAGCCAGTCATAGACTAGACTAGCAGTGTAGACAGTATTGTAGACTAGTAGTGTAGACTAGTATTGTAGACTAGTTGTGTAGACTAGTATTGTAGTAGTGTAGACTAGTATTGCAGACTAGTTGTGTAGACTAGTATTGTAGTAGTACACAGTAAAAACAGAGAGGTTATACTGATATAAATTGAATCAAATGTTAATTGACACCGAATACAACTGCTGTAGAATGTAACGTTAAATGCTTGCTTACGAGCCCTTCCCAACAAAAATAAACACAAGAGAAATAAAATACACAAGAATGGAGCAATATACAGGAAGTACCATATCACTGTGGAGCTATATACAGGAAGTACCAGATCACTGTGGAGCTACATACAGGAAGTACCAGATCACTGTGGAGCTATATACAGGAAGTACCATATCAATGTGGAGCTATATACAGGAAGTACCATATCACTGTGGAGCTATATACAGGAAGTACCAGATCAATGTGGAGCTATATACAGGAAGTACCAGATCACTGTGGAGCTATATACAGGAAGTACCAGATCACTGTGGAGCTACATACAGGAAGTACCAGATCAATGTGGAGCTATATACAGGAAGTACCATATCACTGTGGAGCTATATACAGGAAGTACCAGATCACTGTGGAGCTATATACAGGAAGTACCAGATCACTGTGGAGCTACATACAGGAAGTACCAGATCAATGTGGAGCTATATACAGGAAGTACCAGATCAATGTGGAGCTATATACAGGAAGTACCAGATCAATGTGGAGCTATATACAGGAAGTACCAGATCAATGTGGAGCTATATACAGGAAGTACCAGATCACTGTGGAGCTATATACAGGAAGTACCAGATCACTGTGGAGCTATATACAGGAAGTACCAGATCAATGTGGAGCTATATACAGGAAGAACCAGATCACTGTGGAGCTATATACAGGAAGTACCAGATCAATGTGGAGCTATATACAGGAAGTACCAGATCAATGTGGAGCTATATACAGGAAGAACCAGATCACTGTGGAGCTATATACAGGAAGTACCAGATCAATGTGGAGCTATATACAGGAAGTACCAGATCAATGTGGAGCTATATACAGGAAGTACCAGATCAATGTGGAGCTATATACAGGAAGTACCAGTACCAGATCAATGTGGAGCTATATACAGGAAGTACCAGATCACTGTGGAGCTATATACAGGAAGTACCAGATCACTGTGGAGCTATATACAGGAAGTACCAGATCACTGTGGAGCTATATACAGGAAGTACCAGATCAATGTGGAGCTATATACAGGAAGTACCAGATCACTGTGGAGCTATATACAGGAAGTACCAGATCACAGTGGAGCTATATACAGGAAGTACCAGATCACTGTGGAGCTATATACAGGAAGTACCAGATCAATGTGGAGCTACAGACAGGAAGTACCAGTACCAGATCAATGTGGAGCTATATACAGGGAGTACCAGTACCAGATCAATGTGGAGGTATATACAGGACGAACCAGATCAATGTGGAGCTATATACAGGGAGTACCAGTACCAGATCAATGTGGAGCTATATACAGGGAGTACCAGATCAATGTAGAACTATATACAGGGAGTACCAGTACCAGATCAATGTGGAGCTATATACAGGGAGTACCAGTACCAGATCAATGTGGAGCTATATACAGGGAGTACCAGTACCAGATCAATGTGGAGCTATATACAGGGAGTACCAGTACCAGATCAATGTGGAGCTATATACAGGGAGTACCAGTATCAGATCAATGTGGAGCTATATACAGGGAATACCAGATCAATGTAGAGCTATATACAGGGAGTACCAGATCAATGTAGAGCTATATACAGGAAGTACCAGTACCAGATCAATGTGGAGCTATATACAGGGAGTACCAGATCAATGTGGAGCGATATACAGGGAGTACCAGATCAATGTGGAGCTATATACAGGGAGTACCAGATCACTGTGGAGCTATATACAGGAAGTACCAGTACCAGATCAATGTGGAGCTATATACAGGGAGTACCAGTACCAGATCAATGTGGAGCTATATACAGGACGAACCAGATCAATGTGGAGCTATATACAGGGAGTACCAGTACCAGATCAATGTGGAGCTATATACAGGAAGTACCAGATCAATGTGGAGCTATATACAGGGAGTACCAGATCAATGTAGAACTATATACAGGGAGTACCAGTACCAGATCAATGTGGAGCTATATACAGGGAGTACCAGTACCAGATCAATGTGGAGCTATATAAAGGGAGTACCAGTACCAGATCAATGTGGAGCTATATACAGGGAGTACCAGTACCAGATCAATGTGTAGCTATATACAGGGAGTACCAGATCAATGTAGAGCTATATACAGGAAGTACCAGATCAATGTGGAGCTATATACAGGGAGTACCAGATCAATGTGGAGCTATATACAGGGAGTACCAGATCAATGTGGAGCTATATACAGGAAGTACCAGATCAATGTGGAGCTATATACAGGAAGTACCAGATCAATGTGGAGCTACATACAGGAAGTACCAGATCAATGTGGAGCTATATACAGGGAGTACCAGATCAATGTGGAGCTATATACAGGAAGTACCAGATCAATGTGGAGCTATATACAGGAAGTACCAGATCAATGTGGAGCTATATACAGGGAGTACCAGATCAATGTGGAGCTATATACAGGAAGTACCAGATCACTGTGGAGCTACAGACAGGAAGTACCAGATCAATGTGGAGCTATATACAGGAAGTACCAGATCAATGTGGAGCTATATACAGGGAGTACCAGATCAATGTGGAGCTATATACAGGAAGTACCAGATCACTGTGGAGCTACAGACAGGAAGTACCAGATCAATGTGGAGCTATATACAGGAAGTACCAGATCAATGTGGAGCTATATACAGGGAGTACCAGATCAATGTGGAGCTATATACAGGGAGTACCAGTACCAGATCAATGTGGAGCTATATACAGGAAGTACCAGTACCAGATCAATGTGGAGCTATATACAGGAAGTACCAGATCAATGTGGAGCTATATACAGGGAGTACCAGATCAATGTGGAGCTATATACAGGGAGTACCAGTACCAGATCAATGTGGAGCTATATACAGGGAGTACCAGATCAATGTGGAGCTGTTTATAATATATAATAAATAAGGTATTTCATTTTATGAAATAAAAGACCACAGACTTGAATACTTATGTAAATGTGATATTTCAGTTTTAAACTGTTTTTGCTTTGTCATTATAGGGTATTGTGTGTACATTAGATTGAAGAGGGGAAAAAAATATTTAATCCATTTTAGAATAATAATCCATGTCTCAATTGTCTCAAGGCTAAAAAATCCTTCTTAAAAATCCTGTCTCCTCCCCTTCTTCATCTACACTGATTGAAGTGGATTTAACAAGTGACATAAATAAGGTGATTCATAGCGTTCACCTGGATTCACCTGGTCAGTCTATGTCATGGAAAGAGCAGGTGTTCCTAATGTTTTAGAATATATTTTTGTCATCGCGGGCCAGAATCATATTACAGGATTGTACATCATGTGTATGACTGTGTTAACAGATATATCTACTGTAAATCACGTCCAGATATGCTATTTATTTAACATGACAGAAATAAACCACATCCATGTTTTCCTTTTGGTAGGTATTTTCATTATTAAACATGCAATGATGATCTGTGCCATGACTCGTTATATTTCATCACTGAAAATGTCTGTTCACATACATAGGTTGACCCAAACAGTACAAACATCTTCTGAGCATGACTCTGCATCTTTGGAACGTTTTGTTCATCGAGAGATGCACAGAACCTCGTCAGTAATATTTGTTTTGAATAGTTCTCCAATCACTGCATCAGACTGAAGATCGATAAGCTCAAGTTGCAGGTCAGTGGGAGCGTTATCCACATTGAAGGTGAAACGAGAGGAAACCAACAGCATGTCATTTTTCCAACACTTTGAAATCCTCAAAACGACGAGAAAACTAACCGTTCAAAGTACGTAGCAGCGATGTATACTTCTCCTACTGGTCATCTGATAGGGAACAGACTAGTAGCTTTGGAAGGTGGGTGAGATTGTTCTCATCTGATAGGGAACAGACTAGTAGCTTTGGAAGGTGGGTGAGATTGTTCTCATCTGATAGGGAAAAGACTAGTAGTGTTGGAAGGTGGGTGAGATTGTTCTCATCTGATAGGGAACAGACTAGTAGCTTTGGAAGGTGGGTGAGATTGTTGGCTTCTACTTGGAGGGTCAGGAGGAGTAATTTTCCCTTGAAGGCTTTGACAAGGCTGTACATCTCATGTGCAAAAAGGCCCCTTCCCTTGTAGTTTGGAGTTCAGTTCATTCATTAGGGCCATGATGTCCACGGCGAAGGCAAAATCAGCCAACCATTCTTTATATTGCAGTTGAGGGAAATCCACATATTTTCCTTTCATTTGCAAAAACTCAGCAATCTCCGACTTCAGGTCCCACACCCTTTTATAAGCACCTTCCCCAAACTCAGCCATCTCACGTTTGTGTGGTAGGGGAGATCTACGTGACCCGACTCGGTCTCTTCCAATAGTGAGACAAACTGCCTGTGGTTTAAAGATTTTGCTCTTCTATTGAAGTTTACCACTTTAGTGACTGTATCCACAACATGACTCATTTTCAGAACACAGTTTTTGCTTCTACACCTGCATTGCTTGCTGTTTGGGGTTTTTAGGCTGGGTTTCTGTACAGCACTTTGATATATCAGCTGATGTAAGAAGGGCTTTATAAATTGATTTGATTTGATTGACAGAGCACCTCCTGATGAATAATGCAATGCAGGAAAAATACTTTTCTGATCTGGGTTCAGCTCAGCTACTTGATCTTGTATCCTTAAAAAAGGCCAAAAAAATTCCCTGTTAAGTTTTGGCACCCATCAGTAGTCACACTGAATAACTTTACAAAACTCAGTCCCAACTTTGCCACACACTTATTAACCTCCTTCAATAAATCTTTCCCTGTGGTTGTTCTCTTCATTGACTGCACTGAAGCAAGCTCCTCTGTAATTTCAAAGTCTGGGGTTATGCCTCGTAACAATATCACGTGTATCACTGCTCTCATCCAGGACCAAGGAGAAATAGGTCAAATCCTTTACCTTGTCTTTCAACTGTTATTCCATATTCTCTGCGATGTCCTCAACATGCTGTGTCACTGTTCGTCTTGACAGGGAAACATTTTCAAACAGTTCTTTCTTGTCCCGGCAAAGTATTGCTGCAGAATCAATTAAACATTATTTTGTGAATTCGCCCTCAACGAATGGATTGCTATGTTTAGCAATTTGTGAGACAGTACATAACAAGCTCTCGCAATTCCGTTGTTTGCTGAATGCAGTTTTGTGAAAAGTCCTTGCTGATTTTCCAACTGAGAAAGCAACTCTTTCGACGCACTTGCCCTCTGCTCAGAAGACATATTCCTATATTTCTCTGCATGCTTCGTCTGGAAGTGTCGGGGAAAGTTGTAGTCTGTCATGACAGGCCAAAGACAGGCTCTCTTTGCACACTAAGCACACAGCTTTCCCTGATACCTCGATAAAGAAATATGTCGATGTCCTGGAACACCCAACATTCATTGTCTACTTATCTTTTCTTTGAAATCTTTGAAAAACTAATTTTTGCGCAATTTCTAGTGATGTGTGTGTCAGCCTGTCAGTCACTGTCTGTCCTCGTGGAGTTGTTATTTATACATGCCTTCAAAATAAATGTCCCACAAGCGGTGGGAGTTAAATCATTACACAAAGGCGAGTATTCATTGGGCTTTTTAATTTGAATAAGAAATACCTTTTTTCAAAACTTTACAATCAAATTCTTTATGGGTCGGCCTTTGCCCAGGCCTCGTCTAGTGAGTGTGCATAGGATCAGTGCAAGATAGATTCAGAGCAGATAATTTGAGTACCATTAATTTACTATTAAGCAATCTGGCTATTTAGCAGGTGTAACGGCCGTCGTAGGAAGTGGACCAAAATGCAGCGGGTACGTGAATGCTCATCTTTATTTATATACGCACACTATACAAAAACAACAAAACGAAAAAAACGAACGACAGCTAAACAGTAATGCAGGCTAAACATAGCAGTGCACAAAGACAACTTCCCACAAAACCCAAACAAAACACAACCCTCTATATAGGACTTTCAATCAGAGGCAACGAGGAACAGCTGCCTCCAATTGAAGGCCAAATCAATAAACTAAACATAGAACTAAAAAGACTAGACTAGAACATAGAAATATACTAACATAGAACATAGCCCAAAAACCCCGGGAAAACACTAACCAAACACCCCTCTACATAAACACACACCCCGAACCACATAAAACAAACACCCCCCTGCCACGTCCTGACCAAACTACAATAACAAATAACCCCTTTACTGGTCAGAACGTGACAGCAGTCTTATGGCTTAGGGGTAGAAACTGTCTCGGAGCCTATTGTTCTGAGAGCCGATGCTCTGGTATCGTTTGCTGTACGGTAGCAGAGTGAACAGTATATGTCTTGGGTGGCTAGAGTATTTAATGTTCTTTGGGACCTCCTCTAAAACCACCTGATATAGAGTTCATGGATGGCAGTGTTGGAGTCGTGTGTGTGACCACGCAGCCATGGGTGAACAAGGAGTACAGAAGGGGACTAAGCACACACCCCTGAGGGGCCCCTGTGTTGAAAGTCAGCGTGGCGGAGGTGTTGTTGCCTACCCTTACCACCTTGGGGGCGGCCCGTTAAGAAGTCCAGTGTCCATTTACAGAGGGAGGGGTTCAGTTCAAGGGTCTCTAGCTTGGTGATGGGCTTGGAGAGAACTATGGTGTTCAACGCTGAGCTATAGTCTATGTACAGCATTCTCACATAGTTATTTCCCCTCTTGTCCAGGTGGGAGAGGACAGTTTGAAGTGCTGTTGAGAGTCATCTGTGGATCTTTTTGGGGCGGTATGTGAATTGGACTGGGTCCAAGGTGTCTGGGATGATGGTGTTGATGTGTGTCATGACCAACCTTTCAAAGCACTTCATAATTACAGATGTGAGTGCTACAGGGCAATAATTGTTTAGGCAGGTTACCTTGGAGCTCTGGGGAACAGGGACCATGGTGGTCAGCTTGAAATATGTTGGGATTACAGACTGGGACAAGACACTTGCCAGCTGGTCATGCTTTGAGAACATGGTAATCTGCCTTGTGATTGTTAACCTGTTTAAACATTTTTTTTGTATCGGCCACAGAGAGTGAGACAGTAATCCAGAAAAACAGGGGCTTTCATGCAAGGCACAGCTACGATGGGGGGAGAAGTCTGTCCATAATAAAGTGCTGCTCTGCATTCTTAACAGCACTCTCAGCAAGGCAGGTCCTATTGTTCCTAGTTTTGTCGCACCTGGATTACTGTTCAGTTGTGTGGTCAGGTGCCACAAAGAGGGATTTAGGAAAAAATTGCCCTTGGATGTACACAGAGAGCTAACATGTATAATATATATACTGGCTCAAAGTGGAGGAGAGATTGACTTCATCACTACTTGTATTTATGAGAGGTATTGACATACTGAATGCAACAAGCTGTCTGTTTGAACTACTAGCACACAGCTCAGACACCCCATGTATACCCTACAAGACATGCCACCAGAGGTCTCTTCACAGTCCCCAAGATGGGTTTTGTATTGTAGATTTGATTTCATCACTACTTGTATTTGTGAGAGGTATTGACATACTGAATGCAACAAGCTGTCTGTTTGAACTACTAGCACACAGCTCGGATACCCCATGCATACCCCACAAGACATGCCATCAGAGTCCCCAAGCCCAGAACAGACTATGGGAAGCGCACAGTACTACATAGAGCCATGACTACATGGAACTCTATTCCACATCAAGGAACTCATGCAAGCAGTAAAAATACACCTTATGGAAAACGAATATGCTATGAACGTCATAAAAACGGACATATTTCATTCTTACAACATTAAGGGAATGTCCTGTTCAACCTAACTTAAACATTGTATGAATGTCAAAACAACTGAGGATATTTGGTGTTTTGGGAACTTAATCTCTTGTCATGTACCTACACCCTAATTACATGTTTTGGGAAGCTTTAAAGAACTCAGAAAGTCTGTCAACATTTTTGCAACATCAAAGGAATGTTTTGTGCACCATGATATAAGCATTATCTGAATGCCAGCACAACTGGACAGAGTTTGTGTTTTGGGAACATATCACTTGTCATGGCCCAACTATGTTGTCATCAGAATGTTTCCGCAACCTAATGAAACATTCTGGTAACAAGATTAAATATGTTCAAGGAAAGATCTTGCAACATTAGGTGATATACAAACATTCTATAATCATCACCACGACTGAATAGTTTTTGTGTTATGAGAATATTTAGCACGACCTAACGAATGTTCTGGGAACTTTCACAGAACCAATTTTGGTTTGCTGCGATGTATTCTCCCGAGTGGCGCAGCGCACTAAGGCACTGCATCTCAGTGCTTGAGGCATCACCACAGATCCTGGTTAGATTCCAGACTAAATCACAACCGGTCGTGATCGGGAGTCCCATAGGGTGGCGCACAATTGGCCCAGCGTCGTCCGGGTTTGGCCGGAGTAGGTCGTCATTGTAAAATAAGAATTTGTTCTTAACTGGCTTGCCTAGTTAAATAAAAGTTAAATAAAAAAATAATAACAAAACATTGTTCCCTCTTGTAGTGTTCGGTGCCAGAATGTATTCTTCATCGTCACTTCTTGTAGTGTTCCGCGGACAAACATGCCATTTTCTCTCTTATTTTGTTTTCATTTATTCTACTGTGTAGTAAGAGCAGTTCAAGCTCTTCCAATTCATAGAGAGATGTTTGCTTCTGCTTCTAAAGCTAGATCCATCCTTAAAAAGTAGTGTTAGAAAGCATATAACATCAGACTAGTCAGACATGTACAGTGAGGGGAAAAAAGTACTTGATCCCCTGCTGATTTTGTATGTTTGCCCACTGACAAAGAAATGATCAGTCTATAATTTTAATGGTAGGTTTATTTGAACAGTGAGAGACAGAATAACAACATAAAAATCCAGAAAAACCCATGTCAAAAATGTTATAAATTGATTTGCATTTTAATGAGGGAAATAAGTATTTGACCCCCTCTCAATCAGAAAGATTTCTGGCTCCCAGGTGTCTTTAATACAGGTAACGAGCTCATTAAGGTGTCCAGTTGAGCTTATTTGTAAACCTAAGTAATTGTAGTGTGTACAGTACTCTATATATTTTGTACCAATTGAGAACTTTGGTCTAATTCCCTGAGATCTGGATCTTCTGGTTTACTGCCAGGGCCCAGGTCTGGCAGAACTGCTCTAGCAGGTCCAGGCTCTGCTGTAGGCCATGTGCTGTGGGTGACAGCAGGCATAGGTCATCTGCGAAGAGTAGGCATTTAACTTCTGAATTGTGGAGACTAACACCAGGGGCCTGAGTGTCACGACTTCTGCCGAAGTCGGCCCCTCTCCTTGTTCGGGCGGCGTTCGGCGGTCGACGTCACCGGCTTACTAGTCACCACCGATCTATGTTTCCCTGTTCATTTTGTTTTGTCTTAATTATGTACACCTGTTTTCAATTCCCTGATTATGTTCTTTATTTAACCCTCTGGCTTCCCTGTTTGTCTTGTCCGTGATTGTTTCCTGTTTAGTGGTTGTTGGAGGTGTTTCTCCAAACCCTGTATTTTTGCTGTGGGAGATTTTTGATTGTGGTTTCTGAGTAAACACGTTTTGTTTGCACTCATCCCTGTGTCCTGCGCCTGACCCCGATACTTCTCCAAACAAAAGCGTTACAATGAGGATTTTTCTAGAATAGGGGCCAATTCGTTAATGTAAATATTGAAGAGTGCAGGGCCCAGATTGCAACCCTGGCGAAGGCCCCGCCCCTGGTTAAAGAACTCTGTTATTTTCTTACTAATTTTAATGCTGCACGTATTGCCAGTATACATTGATTTAATTATGTCATATGTTTTACCCCCTACACCACTTTCAATAACTTTGTAGAACAGTCCTGTATGCCAAATAGAATCAAATGCTTTTTGGAAGTCGATAAAGCAAGCATATATTTTGGTATTATTTTGGTGGACATGTTTATCTATCAGGTATAAATCCAATTTGGCTTTTACTCAAGACATTGTGCTTATTAAGGACGTTTAGAACTCTTACATTGATAATACTACAGAAAACCTTCCCCAGGTTACTGTTCACACAAATGCCTCTGTAATTGTTAGGGTCAAATTTGTCTCTGTTCTTAAAGATTGGGGTTATGAGTCCTTGATTCCAGATGTCAGGGAAATAACCTACACTCAGGATGAAATTAAACAGTTTTAATATAACCAATTGAAATTTTGCACTAGTGAGTTTGAGCAGCTCATTTAGGATGCCATCAGGTCCGCATGCTTTTTTAAATGTGAGAGTCTGAAGTTTCTTGTAGAGCTCCTGGTCAGTAATTGGGGAGTCCAATGGATTTTGATTGTCCTTTATAGCTTTTTCAAATCCATTCAACTTCTCATGAATTTGGCGTTGTTCTGCGTTTGTGTCAATTTGAACGGTGTTGTAGAGTGTTTTAAAATGGGTTGTCCATATGTCACCATTTTGTATCGCTAATTCCTCTTGTTTAGATGTTTTTAGGTCTGTCTGTCTGTCTGTCTGTCTGTCTGTCTGTCTGTCTCTCTCTCTCTCTGTCTCTCTCTGTCTCTCTGTCTTCTCTCTCTCTCTCTCTCTCTCTCTCTCTCTCTCTCTATTTCTCTCTCTCTCTCTCTCTGTCTCTCTCTCTCTCTCTCTCTGGAGTAATGACCAGTAGAAAAGAGAATACCAATGTCTCGGTGGGTACTGCAGTCTCATTTACATACCCTGCAGAGGAAGCTACACCACTGTAGTAGGAGGAGGAGGTGGTGACACATTTGTCAGACTTTATATAACATCAGCGCTTCATGTACTGCTCAGTAAAGCTGCAGTTTGTCAATACTTAGGAAAACATGCCTCCATCAGAAATATTTTTGAATGTAGTAGGTGCAGTATATGTCCCTGTCGGTTTGCGTATTACTTATACGTCACTTTGATGACAACGTGTTGACTTAAGTACATATAATAGTTTAATAATGGAACATTATGCTACAGTGTCTGCTGCTATAGAAATATGTTATAGATAGACATAACTGCTGCTATAGAAATATGTTATAGATATACATAACTGCTGCTATAGAAATATGTTATAGATATACATAACTGCTGCTATAGAAATATGTTATAGATATACATAAATGCTGCTATAGAAATGTTATAGATAGACATAACTGCTGCTATAGAAATATGTTATAGATATACATAACTGCTGCTATAGAAATATGTTATAGATATACATAACTGCTGCTATAGAAATATGTTATAGATATACATAACTGCTGCTATAGAAATATGTTATAGATATACATAACTGCTGCTATAGAAATATGTTATAGATATACATAACTGCTGTTATAGAAATATGTTATAGATATACATAACTGCTGCTATAGAAATATGTTATAGATATACATAACTGCTGCTATAGAAATATGTTATAGATATACATAACTGCTGTTATAGATATATGTTATAGATAGACATAACTGCTGCTATAGAAATATGCTATAGATATACATAACTCCTGCTATAGAAATATGTTATAGATATACATAACTGCTGCTATAGAAATATGTTATAGATATACATAACTGCTGTTATAGAAATATGTTATATTTATATTCTCAGTTTAGGATATATTGAATATATTCTTAGTTTAGGTTATATGCTGCTATAGAAATATATTCTCAGTTTAGGCTATATGCTGCTATAGAAATATATACTCAGGCTAGGCTAAATTCTGCTATATAAATATATACTCAGGCTAGGCTATATGCTGCTATAGAAATATCTTCTCAGTATATATCTTCTCAGTTTAGGTTATATGCTGCTATAGAAATATATTCTCAGTTTAGGTTATATGCTGCTATAGAAATATATTCTCAGTTTAGGCTATATGCTGCTATAGAAATATATTCTCAGTTTAGGTTATATGCTGCTATAGAAATATATTCTCAGTTTAGGCTATATGCTGCTATAGAAATATATT